>NC_140013.1:28270572-28795431 GCF_964263955.1 Coregonus lavaretus | reverse complement strand
ATCTACAGTTCCACTTGAAAGGAATTCCCAAAGAGTGAAAGAAAAAAAAAATACGAATATGTGCAAGTGAGTAATGTACTAGTATTATACTCTTGAAACAGAGACTCATTGATGTTGCCACTGAACTTTACTATACAGCAATTAAGGTATTTACTGTCATTTCAGAGAATCATGGAGTTGGATGTAAGTCCCACCCCCCAGGAAATGATATCCATAGAGGAGGCTGGATTCAATTTAGTGAAGACGAGGAACTCTCTCTCTCTCTCTCTCTCTCTCTCTCTCTCTCTCTCTCTCTCTCTCTCTCTCTCTCTCTCTCTCTCTCTCTCCTCTATACACCTTAGCAACCTCTATTCCTGAACAATGCCACTGCCAGGCTAGCTCTGCAGAGAGACGCTTGCAGCACAGCATCCTAAATCTCTCTCACTACTGGACTTTACATCTTAGGAAAAATAGCGATGTTAGAGCAGCTCTTTTTCTACCCGGGAAGGAATCATGAGGTGTCCGTCGACCATTTTGAATGTGATTTGAATGTTGGCTCTACAATGTGGATTTACATGCAATAGTAACAGACAGCTATCATAGAAAGGCATAAAAAAGGAGTGATTGAAGGCAATTGGAAAATAAGTCTGACTGGAGAGAGAGGGAGAGAGAGAACGAGAATAGCAGAGAAAGAGGAAGAGAAACAATCTCCAGCTAACATGAGAGAGAATAGTACAGTATGATTCTGCCAAAGCTACTCTCTGTGGCAGCGTTCCACATAACCCTCCCTTCCCTCCCTCCATAAAACCACTGTGGAGAAATGAGAATGCATGACCCTCCACCCTGCAACCAGCCCTCTCTTCTCCCCCTATCCTGTCTACCCTGGTTCCATGGACCAGGTGGGCATGGTGACTGGGGCTGCCTGGCTTGGCCTCCATGTCTGTCTGTCTGTGGGCTTCATTTAAAAACTAGCCAGCAGGGAGCCGGCATTGGGGAGTAGAGGAGAGGAGCCCTATACAGCCTGTAACTCTCTCTTTGTCAGTCCCAGGCAGCTTCCCACTGAGCTGGGTGCCCTTACTCCTGTCTCAGTCTATAATACTGCAGCAGGGGGGAGTCGCCAGAGAGCTCTTATCATGGAAGGGGTCTGTGGGATGATGGGGAACCAGCACGGCGTCCTTTCAGCCAGGCCAATATAATGTACTGTACTGTAGTGCACTGCATGTCACGATACTGGAGATTAAGCTGTAATACAGTAGAATCAAATCAAATCAAATCAAATGTTATTTGTCACATGCGCTGAATACAACAGGTGTAGACCTTACAGTGAAATGCTTACTTACAAGCCCTTAACCAACAATGTAGTTTTAAGAAAGAATACCAAAAAAAGCACAAAAAAATACAACATAAAATAATTTGAAATAAAAGTAACAAATAATTAAAGAGCAGCAGTATAAATAACAATAGCGAGGCTATATACAGGGGGTACCGGTACTGAGTCAATGTGCGGGGGCACCGGTTAGTCGAGGTAATTGAGGTAATATGTACATGTAGGTAGAGTTGGTGGCCAACCCTCCTCCAGGAGAGTGACCGGATATGCAAGCTTTTGTTCCAGCCCTGCTCTAACACACCTGATTCAACTCATCAAGGTCGTAATGAGAAGTAGATGCAGGTGTATTAGAGAGGAGCTGGAGCAAAAGCCTGCATGCCCAGTCACTCTCCAGGAGGAGTGTTGGCCACCACTGTAGTAAATCCTTAGTGGGACAGAAATAGAGCAGAGTCTAGATTGAACAATACTTCCCCTATCCAGAACATACAGCGTCATCGTATGGGAATGTCTTGCTCATGACAATGACAGTCCTTGCCCAGGGGTAGAGTGAGATTGGATCTGTATTGTCATCTACCAGGCTTACAAGCTGACCTAGCGTTATCCCATTAACAATGCATTATATAGCATACAGCGGCAGTGGACTTGACATACAAAACCACACACGCATAAAAAAGCTAACTCAATACCCTGGTCTGTGTGGATTGTTTCAGGCAAACCATTTTCACAGCTATATTGTTTTGGATTTGGTATCTCCCAGTGGACTGGCCCAAGATAGGCTGTTATTTACTGGGAATGCTGGGATCCATTAAAGAGCATGGGATTAACCCTCCGCCTTCAACTCTCGCTTTATGGGGTTAATGTTAATGACGGTCATAAAACGCCAGCGCGCTCAATCTTACATTACTTCCCTGTGGGTCAAAGCCATCCATATGGAATACATTACAATAAATACCACACTGTGTGGCTGGCTAGAGGTGGCCAGACAGGGGCTGGGGCAATCACCATCAGAGAGAGAATACACACACACACACATTTTCTCACTACAACATACAGCTCAAATCCCTCCCTTCCAAAATCTCCATGTTACACCCCAACACTATAATACTCCTGTGCTCCCGGCCTGGCTGGCAATTTCCAAGGAAATGAGAAGCCCTTGCACCAGTGGGTAGATTTAAACAAAAGCGCCTGAGATTGTCCTAGCACGCCAGAGAGGTAGTTAGTGATGTGTTTTTATGTGCAGATCAAAACGCAACCCTCAAATCCTCCCATTTGAATTAAGGGGCCGGGATACGGAAAGACTGAGGGGACTAGCTTGGAGTTCGGAGGTACGCACACACAGACACACACACACACACACACACACACACACACACACACACACACACACACACACAGCTTAGCAAGAGATCAGCCAGCGAAACACAGTATTGCAATGGATTTCTGAAGAAAAAGAGGGACACCTGTTGGTCAAAATGAGAAACTGCACACTGTAAATGAGCCACTTCTGTCAAGTTGTAATTTTTGCTTCAGTTGAGATGTGCTCACAGTCAAAAGAGGCTAGTTGGATGTGAGCAGGCAAACAATGTACAGGAAATGAGAAGGAATCACTTTGTTCTGAAGGAAATGTGTTTAGAATGTGCTTTCTAAGAAATTAGTCTCTCTATCCATTCAACATTCTCAATATTCTCCAGTAGGCTACACATATTAAAACGTGATTGAATGACAGTGTCTTTCAGCCACAGGACAGGGGTTTGTGTTTGCTTCACCACTCTCACACACACACACACACACACACACACACACACACACACACACACACACACACACACACACACACACACACACACACACACACACACACACAAACACACTTGGAGAGACTATATCTGTACTCTCACACTACTGCAACAATGCAGACACACCTTCCCCTCCCTCTCCTCCTCCCAGCTCTAGGTTTCAGGGGCAAAAACAGCAGCCTTCCAAAAATCATCTGTCTTTGAATGAAAAACAGGCTTTGTTGTACACAAACCCAACCACTGAAAATGGTGCCCATTATTCGGAGGCAAGAATGAGCTTGCCTCGCATCTACACTGGTATAAGTGTTAATTAAGGAGAGTGAATACAATGTGTTTTCAACTGGATCCCTGTTTAATGCTGTCTGGCAACTCTAAATAGAGTAGGAATGAAATCCTCCCCATATGTCTCTATTCACTACTGAGGCCACTAGCCAGTTTGTGTGAAATCATTATAAAAACTGTTTTAAAAGGCAGTAGGTGTAATGCTAATTCTCCATCCCTGTGTATGAGTTTATGGTTGTAATGTCAATCGTCTATGGGTTGGGACAACGTCTTGTTCATGGCTACTAATGATTATGGAAATAAGGCAGTAAGACAAGTTATAAAAGACTCATTTAGAGCTTGTAAAAGCAATTACAAAGAGTAATTTATAAGCGATAACATGTATATGCATTATTGCAGAGCAGTAACTATAACTGTGTTTAATAGAGAATAAACATGCCCTATAATAACTATGTCCAATTAAATGTGAATATTAAGGTAATAAAACTATACATTAGCAATGTAATGAAACCCTTATGCTTTCATGGATTAGAAATTACATTGTGATGTTTTAAATTCCAGTGGGTTTATAATAATAAGGAGCAGATTGAAAATAACTTATATTTATTTTGAAGTTACTTTTATACCTTTTGTAATTTGTTTGTGCCAATTACAAATACATGCAAGTCACTTAAGCCTACAAATAGTCCTCGACAATCCAAATAGGTCAGCCAGCGAGTAACAGAAACTCACACAAGCTAGCATCTCCAGCCTAGAATTTAGAGATGGTCATAGGCCCAATCTGGTACTTGAAATACGTTTTTTCCTCTTCCAATCAAGCATTCAGTCCAACTCTTTTTCTGAGACAACTGCTTTAGCTGTGTCTGAATGTGAAGAAAAAGGGAGGGCGATCAACTGCTTGAAAGATAAGGAGTTTATTGAGGATGGAAAATGGCTGTCGGTTAGAGGCCTGGGCTAAGTAAACGATATAAAAGGCAATCACATCCTCTTAATGGGTGCCATTTTTTCTCTGAGGGGGTGAAAGTAATTATAAAGTTCATTACAGTAATGAGGCAGGCAGCTTTCGAGGAGCCATGGCTCGGCCTGGCCTGGCCAGAACAGACATGAGAACACTCACAGCATGCCGCGGGGACAGACAGGGGACAGACAGGGGACAACATGTAATGACGTCATCTAGAGGGTAAGTTGAAGTCTCTCTACATTCCTAAGACCTCAACCCACTGCAAAAACAAAAACTTATATACCCTGTATGCATCAATTGAATATTAACAAATGTGAGACACTTCAATGCAATTTTGACATTTGACATTTTGACATCTGATCTGCTTTTTGCTGAAGATTATGTTTTGAAGAACAATATGAAATGGCAGATTGGATTTTCCATGCCAGGGATACTGTATAAAACCAAGTCATGGCTCTCCAGTGTACTCACCGTCACTGTTTAGCCTGCACAGATCTAAATGATGGTTGTGCATTGAGTTTCCTGAGTACTCTGGACAAGTAGAGAGACTATTCTATACAAACATGCCACACCACTGTTATTTCGGCCAGATGCCACTCGTGTGTGATGGAGAGAACAGAGAATCGATCCAATGCCGTTTCAGATGCAAATCAGCACTCTGAAGGAGACAGCAGACAGACAGGATTGAGGAGAAAGAGAGGGGAGGAGAGAAGGAGGGGTGAGGATAGAGAGGGAGAAAGACAGTGGTGACGTCAGAGACTTTTGTGTTCGTTCTTCTAAAAACAACTTGCAAACATGCTCATTTGAAGTGAACTTTGCTTGTCAAAACGTGCACAAGAGGCTCCCACTGAGCACTAATCTGATTAACGTTGTGAAAACAATCCCGATGATGCCCTGGAATTATCCCGACGAGGCCCCCCCGCTAGCCAGGAGATTGGAGAACGATCGGGGAGAGACCTAGCCTAATGACACCGCTAACTAACCAGCAAGCCTGGGAAATTGGGTGCCTTGTACTTGGGGGGCCCTTAATGGTGAACGCATTGTGAGTCAATTACCAACTGTAAATACTGTACAGTATGCACCTTAGAGACTACTTGCACTGACTCTCCACACATCCAACCCTTACACACAAATACACATGCACACAATCACCCATAAACAAACACACACATGCACATACACACACACAAGCACACACACACGCAAACACACACACACAGTCAACACTGCTGTTCTATTATATGCTATTCATTCAACTGCGCGACCACTACACCGGCTCTGATGCTCGTCAGATGTGGCAGGGCTTGCAAACTATTACAAAGGGAAACCCAGCTGCGAGCTGCCCAGTGACACGAGCCTACCAGACGAGCTAAATGCCTTCTATGCTCGTTTTCGAGGCAAGCAACACTGAAACATGCATGAGAGCACCAGCTGTTCACGGACGACTGTGTGATCACGCTCTCCGTAGCCAATGTGAGTAAGACCTTTAAACAGGTCAACATTCACAAGGTCGCAGAGCCAGACGGATTATCAGGACACGTACTCAGAGCACGCTCTGACCAACTGGCAAGTGTCTTCACTGACATTTAAAACCTCTCCCTGACCGAGTCTGTGATACCGACATGTTTCAAGCAGACCACCATAGTCCCTGTGCCCAAGAACGCCAAGGTAGTCTGCCTAAATGACTACCGACCCGTAGCACTCACGTCTGTAGCCATGAAGTTCTTTGAGTGGCTGGTCATGGCTCACATCAACACCATCATCCCAGAAACCCTAGACCCACTACAATTTGCATACCGCCCCAACAGATCCACAGATGATGCAATCTCCATTGCAGTCCACACTGCCCTTTCCCACCTGGACAATAGGAACACCTACGTGAGAATGGTAGTCATTGAGCTCAGCGTTCAACACCATAGTGCTCTCAAAGCTAATCACTAAGCTAAGGACCCTGGGACTAAACACCTCCCTCTGCAACTGGATCCTGGAATTCCTGATGGGCCACCCCCAGGTGGTAAGGGTAGGCAACAACACATCTGCCACGCTGATCATCAACATGGGGGCCCCTCAGGAGTGCGTGCTTAGTCCCCTCCTGTACTCCCTGTTCACCCACGACTGCATGGCCATGCACGATTCCAACACCATCTTGAAGTTTGCAGACGACACAACGGTGGTAGGCCTGATCACCGACAACGGTGAGTCAGCCTACAGGGAGGAGGTCAGACACCTGGCAATGTGGTGCCAGGACAACAACCTTTCCCTCAACGTGAGCAAGACAAAGGAGCTGATCGTGGACTACAGGAAAAGGGGGGCTGAGCACGGCAACATTCACATCGACGGGGCTGTAGTGGAGCGGGTCGAGAGCTTCAAGTTTCTTGGCGTCCACATCACTAACAAACTATCATGATCCAAACACACCAAGACAGTCATGAAGAGGACACGACAATGCCTATTCCCCCTCAGGAGACTGAAAAGATTTGGCATGGGTCCTCAGAACCTCAAAAAGTTATACAGCTGCACCATCGAGGGCATCCTGACTGGTTGCATCACCGCTTGGTATGGCAACTGCTCAGCATCCGACCATAAGGCGCTGCAGAGGGTAGTGCGCACGGCCCAGTACATCACTCTGGCCAAGCTTCCTGCCATCCAGGACCTCTATACCAGGCGGTGTCAGAGGAAGGCCCTAAAAATTGTCAAAGACTCCAGCCACCCTAGTCATAGACTGTTCTCTCTGCTACCGCATGGCCATACCAGAGCACCAAGTCTAGGTCCAAAAGGCTCCTTAATAGCTTCTACCCCAAAGCCATTAGACTGCTAAACAGTTAATAAAATGGCTACCTGAACTATTTGCATAATACTACTTATTTGTATTTTATTTTGTATTTTATTATTGATATTGATTATTGTACTACGATGTTGACGGAACTAGCACGCAAGCATTTCGCTGCACCTTTTATACCTGCTGTAAACTGTGTACGTGACAAATAACATTTGATTTCATTTGCAGACCGGGGGCTTGGAAGAAGTCTCTGATAGAGGGGGAGGCCTCAGAACATCGTAAACACTCACTACTGGATAGAATGTTTCATTTCACAACCAAGATGCAAACTGTGGGTATCTCTTCAGAAAAGAGAGAACTGAGATTAGGATTAATCTGCCACCGGAACTGGCCTCATAGTGTTTAGAGTAAATTACAGTAAATAGAAGCTGGTAATCAGCCTCTAACCACCTAGAGGAGAAATCACCTGTTGGATGAATAAAACATGTGTACAAAGGCGGCTGTAAAGTGATCCGAGACGAGGGAGTATGGCTGCTGTCTGTCAAAGGTCATTGGGGGGCCTCGTCCCTAGACAATGGTCCGTTAGCTACAGAAACTTGCTGACTGGGATAGTTCAATGATTGTGCATCATATCAGTAGAGCTGCAGTTGAGCTCCCATAGACATATAGACATACACCAGGCCACCCAGGCACTATTGGCAGCATCACTTGTAGTGTTCTGACTTGGTAGAGCCATAGCTAACGGCTACACTGCAGTTTTCATTACTGGAGGGCCGGCTGTAGTTTTACGGCATTGCACCAAGCAATTTGTATTTACAATTCAGCCAAGTGTGCCTGTGTACCTGTGTGTGTGTGTTTGTGTATGTGTGTGTGTGTCCGTGCGTGCGTGACTGTTTGTGTGTGTCTCTATACAAGCATTAGTTTTTTGTGTGTATTTATGTGTGTTTATATGTATGTGCATGCATACATTTCTGATTATGTTTGTGCATATAAATGAATGTGTGTTGGTGGTGCCATGCCATGCATCAGTGCCATGCATCACGCAAACACCCATCCCCTCTCTCTCTTATCCCTCCTCCCCCTCCTCCTCCCGTTCGGCAGTGAGTGACTCATAATCCACTTTCCTCTCCTCCTCTCTTCTCCTCTGCACCACACACAGCCAGGGTCTCTTTAAACAGAAAACAAAGCAACTATGAGAGAGTGAAGGATCATTTAATAGGATTTCATTCAGCAGTGATGGGGGAGGGAGACAGGGAGCCAAGCCAATGGAAGACTGAGCCATGGCACATTCTCCTGTGTGAGACAGGAACACCTGACAAATACAGTAGGAGGAGGAGGCGACACATGACGAGGGTGATTACCTCCTAGGGCCAGGAAACAAATAGTACTGAGTGCAATCAAGGCCATGCCTTGTCTAATCAAATGATGCTGGAGGCACTAATCCTGGCATTTAAGGAAAACATGAAGCCTTGTTGTCATCTAGCCACATTCAGGGATGTGAGAGGAGTGGGAAGGGGGATGAAGGGTTCATACACATACACCCGGTACAAAGACTTATGAATGCCATTTGGCAAGAATATTGGAAGAGCACTGCAGTACTGCTATGAATAAACCATTTGGTGCAAACTACACAATATCAATTAGTAGTATTACATGAGCAACAAGATGTGCAGGCTAAGTTGTTGTCCAATAGTTGATACAGTGAGACAGTGGAAGCAGTGACTTTCTATGAGAAATACTGACCAATCAGTGTGAGTGGAAATACCATCAAAGACCGCCTTGAGATGCCTATATAGGGACAGAGTGGCTTACTGCATAATTATTTACATCAACAGCATTGTGCTTTTGTTTATGTACACATTGTTTTTCAATGTGTATAGTGCTGGATGACAGAAATAAGTGTGTTTGGTGTGTGTGTGTGTGTGTGTGTGGTGTATATTTGTAAGTGTGTGTATGTGTGATATCTCAGTTGAGTGCAGCAGGGTGATAGAGAAAGAGAGAGAGAGAAAGAGAGAAAGAGAGAGAGAGAAAGAGAGAGAGAAAGAGAGAGAGAGAGAAAGAGAGAAAGAGAGAGAGACTGAGGGGGATTGAGAGGAAGAGTGAGAGGGACCGCCTACCAGCCAGCGACAGCTAGTAGTTCAGAGTCAAACAGGGCCAATCAGCCTTGGCGTGTCAGATAATGAGGGTTGCTGGGGCCTCTCCTCTCCTCTCCTCCTCTCCTCCTGTTATCAGCCAGACCATAGTGTTGCTGAATCAGGCAGGCGGTGTGTGTGAAGCAGGTTATTAGGGGCTAGATTAGGTCATCCCTTACCTGCATTACCTCCATCTGATCCCACCTCTGTCACCAACGGTCCGGCAGTCACTCATAGCGATATGATCCTCATTTTCACAAAGGAACACAAAATGGCTGGGCTGGGCTGTCTCGTTAGGCCTTGGTGTTTCAGCTCTCTCTCTCTCTCTCCTTCACGCCACTCCTCCTCTCACCTCACGCCCTGCCGAGCGCAGCCGCCCAGCAACTTCCCATTTTTCCATTATCATATTTGACTTCCACCTCTTCCACTCGTCTGAGTGGCCCATTTTCTCCGGCGAGCAGTGCACTTAAGGAGGAGTTTACAACCTCTCTGGCTGCTGCAGTGCCGGACACAGACATCAAATAGAGCCTGAGATGTCTCACAAGTGCACGCATGGGAGAGTCGACCACCAGACAAAACACGTTGCGGCTCAGAGAGGTCTAAATCTGCTTTACCCTGCCTAGAAATATACAACAGAGCTCTGCCACATAATCAAAGTGTTCTACAGGCAGCACAGTTAGTTGCTCATGTATCATAAACCTCCAACATGACCCAGCTACACAGGGAGGGAATCAGCCTAGGCAGCCCCAGAGATCATAGCATTTGAATAATGCAAGTTGAAGGTACCTTTTTCACCAGCGGAAGAGATTAAAATTGTGAAACGTGTAAACGTCTTTTAAGAAGCTGGGGCCTGACGATAAAGCGTGATGTGCTGCTACTAAGGGAGAAGAGGAGGCGGGCAAGGCGAGAGGAGAGGAGGGAAACATGGACTTTGGCAAATGTGGTCTCTTCAGGATGTTCTGGGCTGGGTTACCTTCACTTTGACTGCTCCTCTTTTCTGCTGCAGCCTGTAAGCCTTCAATTAAATGACGGCTACCTTTTTCAAGTCACTAATCCTCTTAACTCAGCGCCTGCACCCTTTGCCATACGCAAAGAGCCCTGCATGGTAAAGAGAATAACATTTTGGAGAGTAGAGTCACTCCTCTCTGCCCCCTCTCTCCCTCAACGTTGCCATACCTTCTGGGATTCACCAAGTGGGGGCCCAGTCACTGGCTCTAAATGAAGCCTGGGTGTAAATATTATCTTTCTACAGCCATGGGTAATGATGTGTTGGTGGTAAAAGAGACTTGGAGAGTCTTGGAGTGATAGGACAAAATGTCGTCATTCCAACAGCATTTCCTTCCTTCCTAAGACACACTTCTATTAGCAGTCAGTGATCCCATCAAACCCCCATCCCCCAGCCAAGGCAGGAAAGCCAGTGTTTTATGACAGCAAGGTCAAAGGTCAAAGATGAAGGGCCAGGGTCAGCTACACCACTCCTCCCATACCTTATGTTTTAGCTTTGCTTTGCCTCTATTCTTTAAACCAAAAAGCATTTCCAAAGAGCATTGGAATACATAAAAAAATGTAGCTTAATTTATTTTGCTATTATTTCTTATTCAGGAACCATAATGAATTTGAGAGGTCAGAAATTGAACCAAACTTCCTCAGATCTACCAAAAGGGAAATGAAACATTTAGCAATGGTAATTTTCCTTTCCCAAATTGGTTAAATTGCAGTGGGTTGGAAATTGTGGGGAAACCAATTTTAGGGGGAGAACAAAGTGCAAAAGCCCCAAAAAGCCTTCATCATTTAGGTTTAGATTTCACTCTAATCTTTTCCCATTTAGTATATGCAGAGAGTTAGGCAGGAGGCAGGCAGATAGGGAGGCAGGGGTTTGGGGGCCGTAATGGGAAGACAAGAGTTTGAGACAGAAATGACGGTCACAGGTCACAGAGGACAGGAGAATATTAACAGAGCTCTCAAACCTTCAGGATGACCCCCATAGTTGTGTCACAATACTACCATAGTCATTCTACATTTACTATACAATATTTACCATAGTCATTCTACATGTACCACACAATACTACCATAGTCATGAATTACATTTGATGTACTGGACTATAGGAAAGATGCAAGCTGAAAATCTATGGTAATTGAAATTAGCTTCACATGTAACCAGACTAAACAACTAAACAATTATGTTACAACATAAAACAGTGATTTGTGTTTACATGAGTTTTGGTTTTGTTTGTGTTCGCTACCCATCACCTAAATACATGTTTTGCAACATTGAATCATAAAGCACCCATGGAGAGCTGCCTTTCAGTGGCCTTATTGATTGATGTTGTGTACAATGCCTCTTTAAGAGAGGGGGTGTTCCCTCTATAATCAGACAACGTTAACTATTGATTGGCTAGTGGCAGGCAAACAGGGGAGGACACAGTCACAGAGTCATGGACAATTAATGTTCTCGCCATAGGTCTTTCTCACTCTCACTCTCACTCTGTCTCTCTCTCCCTCCCTCTCTCTCTCTCTCTCTTTCTCACTCTCACTCTCACTCTGTCTCTCTCTCTCTTTCTTTCTCTCTTGCTCTCTCTCTCTCCCTCCCTCTCTCTCACCCCCCCACCCTCTCTCTCAGGCAATTCAATTATATTCATACTGGTTTATTGACATGGTAAATATGTATCTATACTTCCAAGGTGTGGAGGAGCATGCATTATTAGCAATAACACAATACTCAGGATCCCACTGTCTATAACTATCTGGTAAAATGAGATGGACACTGACATGTTGTGTTGTGATGTACAACACACAAACACACGTGTGCACACCATGTCCACCCACATGCACACAAACATCATATGTAGCAAAAATAAGATAATCTAAGGAAATCAAGTCTCCTCGTTCAACACAGAACAATGAAAATAGGATGGTAGTGACATTAAGGGCTCAGTAATTACCAATCTCTAGTAAAGAGAAAAGCCATTATCTGTCAATACCCTCTGAGCACGCCTGCCCGCCTCAGAATAGCAAGCCTGGCTGCAACACAATGATTTACTGGACAATTTTACACTGCTCCTGTATCCGTTTCAATCAAATCTCCAATATTAACACAAAGCAATAATTTATTCTGCTTTATTACAAATGCAACCCTCCTTTTTCGATAAATCAGCCACTAAAGCTAGAATAATTCACAGTGGAAATCAAGCATATTTTATTTTGGGCAGAATTGCAATCAAAAATAGTCATTATTTCAAAGTTCTGTGGAACAGATCCAGAGAGAGAGACCCAGAGAAAGAGACCCAGAGAGAGAGAGAGAGAGAGAGAGAGAGAGAGAGAGAGAGAGAGAGAGAGAGAGAGAGAGAGAGAGAGAGAGAGAGAGAGAGAGAGAGAGAGAGAGAGAGAGAGAGAGGAGAGAGAGAGAGAGAGAGAGGAATGTATCTCCCTCGACTAGTGTCACTTTGTCTAGCTACCTATCACTCTGTTCTTGTGTTCAAACTTTGTAGTGATAGAAACTATTGCCTCTTGTCATAGAATCATGATATACAATACATTACAGAAATTAAGTGAGAAGGGAGTTTCAATTATTCAAACCTTTCTGACAGTTAGATTTGAGATTTTCAAGTCATGGAGACAATACTGATACCCCTGTGAAGTCATCCATTTCTATGTTTGGTACCAAAACTAGTAACATCCGTTGTCACGTATAGTAGTGTACTGTCATGACTTGTCTGCCATGTCGGTGTACAGCACCTCCAAACCTCCTTCCTCTCTGCTCTCATTAGAATACACACATAAACCACATGTGCCTCAACCCGCCACTACATCAATTAGCATCAATTAGCACTGGCTCGCGGAGCACCTGTGCAGTATGTGTAGCGTTAGTATCTGGGCCATGTTAGCAGGAGTGTGTGGTGTGGTGTAACACAGAGATGCCCCAGGTGGACCCTGTCGGCCCCCAGTTAGCCCATGTCTCAGCCTGTCTCTCAGGACCAGCCACCAGACAGGTGAGCACAGAACTCTGGTGTGGATGTGGTCGTATCAATGAATGTATGGGACATTCATTGATATTTGTTTTAGGTGGCCCATGCAATATGATGAAGATTGATTGATTGATGCCTTTTGAACTGATCATGGCCATTCTATTTCCTTCAAGATCTATACCTGTCACTTTTATTTCTAGATCCTCCATCCAGCCAAGCAGCAGTCAGTCCACATAAAAAATGTTCACGACAAGCACAGAACTCAAGAAAGGCCAGAATCTGGGTTTTAGTGGAGGGAGGCAGGAGGGGAGGGTGTGGGGGGTCGGGGGGTGGGAGGAGAAGAGGTGGGATGGGGGGCAGGCAGGACTAGATGAAAGAAACAGCTGTATACAAATGACAGCCATGCAGCACGCCCCTCCACCACCCTCCTGTGGTGAAGTGCCCTGTGCGGTCATCGAACAGCTTCAAAGAGGCATGCAGGCAAGTGCCACAGAATCCTCAAAGAGCCAGCCTCCATCACACAGCCACAATCTCCCCAGCACACACACATACACTAGAGAGAGAGAGAGAGAGAGAGAGAGAGAGAGAGAGAGAGAGAGAGAGAGAGAGATAGAGAGAGAGAGCGAGTGTGTGTGACTGATGAATTGCATGTATAGCCAACATTATAGACAAGGGCTGGTTAGATCTATGCAGTCCATATATAGAAGTGTTTGTACGTACATATATGCAAATGTTTGTGTGTGTATTGTGAGTGACTCACCAGCGAGCCTCCTGTATCTTCTCTATTATAGATCTCAGAAAACACCATTTATGGTGCATTGCATTTGGTTGGACTTTTACAAAGGAAAAGCCATATACACTGCTCAAGAAAATAAAGGGAACACTTAAACAACACAATGTAACTCCAAGTCAATCACACTTCTGTGAAATCAAACTGTCCACTTAGGAAGCAACACTGATTGACAATACATTTCACATGCTGTTGTGCAAATGGAATAGACAACAGGTGGAAATTATAGGCAATTAGCAAGACACCCCCAATAAAGGAACGGTTTTGCAGGTGGTGACCACAGACCACTTCTCAGTTCCTATGCTTCCTGGCTGATGTTTTGGTCACTTTTGAATGCTGGCGGTGCTTTCACTCTAGTGGTAGCATGAGACGGAGTCTACAACCCACACAAGTGGCTTAGGTAGTGCAGCTCATCCAGGATGGCACATCAATGCGAGCTGTGGCAAGAAGGTTTGCTGTGTCTGTCAGCGTAGTGTCCAGAGCATGGAGGCGCTACCAGGAGACATGCCAGTACATCAGGAGACGTGGAGGAGGCCATAGGAGGGCAACAACCCAGCAGCAGGACTGCTACCTCCGCCTTTGTGCAAGGAGGAGCAGGAGGAGCACTGCCAGAGCCCTGCAAAATGACCTCCAGCAGGCCACAAATGTGCATGTGTCTGCTCAAACGGTCAGAAACAGACTCCATGAGGGTGGTATGAGGGCCCGACGTCCACAGGTGGTGGTTGTGCTTACAGCCCAACACCGTGCAGGACGTTTGGCATTTGCCAGAGAACACCAAGATTGGCAAATTCGCCACTGGCGCCCTGTGCTCTTCACAGATGAAAGCAGGTTCACACTGAGCACATGTGACAGACGTGACAGAGTCTGGAGACGCCGTGGAGAACGTTCTGCTGCCTGCAACATCCTCCAGCATGACCGGTTTGTCGGTGGGTCAGTCATGGTGTGGGGTGGCATTTCTTTGGGGGGCCGCACAGCCCTCCATGTGCTCGCCAGAGGTAGCCTGACTGCCATTAGGTACCGAGATGAGATCCTCAGACCCCTTGTGAGACCATATGCTGGTGCGGTTGGCCCTGGGTTCCTCCTAATGCAAGACAATGCTAGACCTCATGTGGCTGGAGTGTGTCAGCAGTTCCTGCAAGAGGAAGGCATTGATGCTATGGACTGGCCTGCCCGTTCTCCAGACCTGAATCCAATTGAGCACATCTGGGACATCATGTCTCGCTCCATCCACCAACGCCACGTTGCACCACAGACTGTCCAGGAGTTGGCGGATGCTTTAGTCCAGGTCTGGGAGGAGATCCCTCAGGAGACCATCCGCCACCTCATCAGGAGCATGCCCAGGCGTTGTAGGGAGGTCATACAGGCACGTGGAGGCCACACACACTACTGAGCCTCATTTTGACTTGTTTTGAGGACATTACATCAAAGTTGGATCAGCCTGTAGTGTGGTTTTCCACTTTAATTTTGAGGGTGACTCCAAATCCAGACCTCCATGTGTTGATAAATGTATTTCCATTGATAATTTTTGTGTGATTTTGTTGTCAGCACATTCAACTATGTAAAGAAAAAAGTATTTAATAAGATTATTTCATTCATTCAGATCTAGGATGTGTTATTTTAGTGTTCCCTTTATTTTTTTGAGCAGTGTACATCAAACAAGCATAACCTGTCAATATAATAGGTTTGTATCCTATCAACCAGTTTCCTCAAACCATAGATGCAGTGACCTTTTAGACCCATCTCCTGTAAACACTGAACCTGTGAGAAGTGTTCACAGCAAGACGGCAGTGTGCAAATGCTAAATGGTGCCAACAAAGGACTTGGCGCCAGAATACTGCGGAGGACACTGTACAAGTGAATACACACCAATACACTGTAACTAGGAAGGGTAAGAGTGTATGAACAGAAGACTGTGTGTGTATGCATGTATGGATGAGTGTGTCATGGAGGTCTCAGTTGCAGATCACGGGTGCTCAGTGTGTGACTTGGGGGGTGGCAGGGGGTGCCTGTATGGAGGGTAGAGGGAGGGCCAGTGGGGTGTGTGTGGGGGGTGGCAGGTGGGGGGTGATCGCACCTCCACGCCAGCCCCCCCATAGTAATTACACACTCCAGTGGCTGGACTGGGAGGGAAATTGAAGGCCTGGGCAAGGGAGGCCCCAGCTGCCTCTCTCTCCCTCCCCATCAGCGGAGTGGTGATTGAACCTGGCTAACACATACACGGCACACACACGGCACACAGACGACACACACACACACGACACACACACACGGCACACTCTGATACACACACACATACTGAATCCTCCGAGGAAATGCTGCTTTGTGTCGCGGTAATGAGATTCTCACACACCCGGCCTTATTTACCAGCCCAGACGGGTGAGGAGGACAGAGGGAGGAAGAGAGAGAAAGCGGGAGAGGGAGGGAGGGAGGGAGAGAGGAAGAGATGGAGGACGAGGGGAAGGAGAAGGGGTATGCCATAGCCTGCCAGCTTCACTCCACCCCACCACCTAGAGAGACAGTTCAGCTGGTCTGGGCTGAGGGAGTGAGGGGTTGGATAGAATGTTTCCTAAAATAGGCCTGTTTTGGCTGTGGGAGGGACCTGTTCTCATTAATTTGTTAATAGGACAAGAGAGAAGGTAATATTGATCAAAACTATAGAACTATATGCAGCCAAGCACGTCTGGGCCCTGTGTCGCCCTTGTCCTCCTTGGCACAGCTGGGACACACAGTTGCCAGCGAGCCATGGGACTTGCACACAATTAAACACGTCAGCGTGGGGTAACCTACCACACCTGCAGGGGGTGAAGACAGCAGCGCCTTGGACAGACCAGGCACACAAACACACACACACATACATACACACACCAGACAGCGGTGGGGACAGGATAATTAAGAAGTTACCTTGAGAAGGGGACCAAAGTCCAGCTATGACCTCGATTCCAACTGCCCTCTCTGCCCAACCACTCCAAACACAGTAGCGACATGAAGAAAAGACACAAACATATGGTGAAAATATATTACATAATAATAACTTATTAATGACTTTTTTGTTTCTTTGGAATTCATCAAAACATGCACAAGTTCTGTACCAGGTAGTTACAATTGTATTTCTTTGAAATATTGTTCTATATATGTAATATTTAAATAAGTAGCAGAATGTACCCATTGTTACCACATCATTTCCTACCAGGAAATAGAGTAAATGGTACCGTTAAATAATGTACTACTGACAACGTTATACAAATGTTCATGAAAACAGGTGTCAGTTGTTGGACTAAAGCAGTAGTTTGTCAGTCAGTGTTTGCTTTACTTAGCAACCAATAGCACAAGCAGTGCTATTCTTGTTTGCGTTAGACGGAATTACCTTGATTATGTACCAAAAAAGTCAATTAAATTAACTGTGAAAGGCTGTATATTTTTAACCCCAGGATGTGTTATTTTTTTCTTTAATAGGCATTATAGGAAAAAACTGAATAGCACAAATATTGGCAGGAGAACATAGAAAAAAGCAGTGACAATACTGTGAGCAGCTGAGTCACACTTCCATCATGTGGTCAAATAGAAGTACTGCATAACTGCAAACCAACAAGGGTGTCATTACTGTATAAACCAGTATTTCTAAATTCATTCCTAGGGGACACCATGGAGTGCACATTTTTGTGCTAGCCCTCTTATAACACACCTCACTCGCTAATCAACCAGTCACCAACCCTTGGTTAGTAGAATCAAGTGGGTTAGTACTGGGCTACAATAAAAATGTGCATGCCCTGAGGGAGAAAACTTCAGTTGAAGTACCACTTAATTACCTTGGAAATCTACTTTCTCCATAGTGATACAGTGTTTTTGCCTTCAATAAAGTCTCTCCCTACTCTTGAGTGTTGAGTATAATCCACTCTGTTACAAAATACACCTCTTTATTTCTTTGAATACACATGCTTACGTACACGAATACTAGAGTGTAACAAATTGATTTCTCCTCCACATGTCACTTCATAGGCCTGTTGAGTTGAATAGGGCTAACCACTCTGTTGCCAAGTACATAGTAGGAGCAACTTCAATCTGAAGAAACCCTCTATTTTAACTACAGTCAGACTGACAGCCACACACACAGAGACTCAATCCCTCTCACGCCCTGACTCAGGGGACTCGTATATGTTGAGTCAGGGTGTGAAGTTTCTATGTTGTGTATTTCTATGTTGTAGTTCTAGATTGTCTAGATCTATGTTGGCCGGTGTGGTTCCCAATCAGAGGCAGCTGTCGCTCGTTGTCTCTGATTGGGGACCATACTTAGGCAGCCTATTGGCACTAGTGGGTTGTGGGATCTTGTTCCGTGTTGAGGTATGTTGTTTGTGTACCTTGGACTTTGTTGTTTTGTAGTTGTTTATTCGGTTCTAATAAACATGTATGCATATCACGCTGCGCCTTGGTCTGACCCGTCGATGAACGAACGTGACAAACACACACACATATATACACACACACACACACAGACAAAGAGAGATAGAGGGATATGCGAGTGGGAAATAAACAATGTGATTGCCTATGATAGATTGTGGGACTCTTTCTGTCTCATTGAGTTTGAATAATTTCCCAGATCAAATGGAGAGTAATTACACAACACCATCTCATGTAGAATGAGGGAGTGGCCAAGTATGTTTTACTGAATTGTAAACAGCCCACTGGGAACAGACGTCAATTCAACATCTATTCCACGTTGTTCAACGTAATTTCCTTGAAATGACGTGGAAACAACGTTGATTGAACCAGTGTGTGCCCAGTGGGAGATGTCATATTGGCAATGTAGTCACTTTCTTCACACATAGCTATAAGCTTTGGCTCTGTCATTTGGTCTCAAGGCCTCTAAAGTAAGGTTGGTCTGTGGTCTGTAGTCTGTGGAGAGGAGGGAGCTGGCCATGGAGAGTTCAGGTTAGGGATAGAGCCCAAGATCTACACATCTTTCTCCACTGTTGCCATCTCCTATAATAAAAACCAATCCGCCTAACTATATGTGTGATACAGCAACACAATGCTCATCCTAACCAATACCTATGCCTCCACACCGGTGGAGGCTGCTGAGGGGAGGACGACTCATAATAGTGGCTGGAATGGAGTCAATGGGATGGTATCAACCTACGTGTTTAATGTGTTTGATACCATTCCATTGACTCCATTCCAGCCATTATAATGAGCCATCGCCCCTCAGCAGCCTCCACTGTTCAGCATTTTAGGCTTATATGACATAATGTGAGCAGCAGCAGACATTGGCTAAGTGCCACCTCTGAAACAGTGGTTGTCAGGTGGCACTATGGAAATTAGGTTTACTTTACTTCAAGCATGTTAATGTGGCTAATCCCCAGATTACGTGCCCATTTTCAAGGTGCTATTACATCACTGAGTGTGAGGATCATCATAATAACGGCGTCTCATTTCCACCTAATCCTGCAGCATTTTATTATCAAACCAGGTGGGTTGGGCCCTGGCGGCGGACTGGGAATGATGTGGGCCTTAAGGCTCTTTGTCCTTAACACGAAGGGATCGATCAAAATTGTAACAGGACACATCTTGCTTTCTGAGACACTGAGACATAAGAGCAGTCCAAGATGGTGACCTATAATGCAAAGTCATGACACCATGGGGAGAAGTGTCATGGCTGTATCCCGGGGGTTGGGTGCATCTGATTGTGATGACATGTTCCAACTCTAATCCACTGCTGGTTTCTAGGCAACAGTTGAGGAGGACAGATGGAAAGATGGGTCACCTACACAAAGGTGCATAAACAATGGTGCAGGATGGATAACCCACTGTAGGCCACGGTGCAGGATGGATAACCCACTGTAGGCCACCGAGATCCTATTAAATTAGATTTATAATATGTAATTCTACGCTGTAAGCCAACATCTCTTTAGCCACCAGGAATCAGGGGATGGTGTGTGTGTGTGTGTGTGTGTGTGTGTGTGTGTGTGTGTGTGTGTGTGTGTGTGTGTGTGTGTGTGTGTGTGTGTGTGTGTGTGTGTGTTTAACGTTAGGAATGTAAACAAACAAATAGCGCCAATAGAGGCAGAGCGCCAATAGAGGCAATCTGAGATTCAGCACCACGGACAGTGATGATACTCTTGGATGTGATCTTCATTATAGTGTACATGTAAGAAAGGGATGGGGGCTGGTTAGGTCACTTATTAACTGTTGTACCACCTACTGTCTTCAAAGCAGAGGGCATCTATTTGACATCCATTTGTCAGATATCATTCAACGACAGATATCCATTTGATATCCATTCATTATTAAATACCATCTGGCCGCTCAGTCTGGCATGCTTGGAATATGCTGTCTCCACCAACCAAAAATGTGGTAGTTCCCACATGGGCCACAAATATTAAATATCGAACATGTGATGTGTTTTAACTTTGTTGCATTGGATAAATCATGCACTATGACGACATTATATCCATGAATCGTATACAGTAGAATAACTATCATTAGTATTATTAAATATTACTGCAGTGAGAATACTCCAATTACAGATGTAGGATCTTCATTTGAACACCTTGTTGCAGGAGACGTGTAGTGATTTTGAGGTTTAAAAAGTATTCTGATGTTTGTGATTTCCACTTTGACATTTCAGATTTGATTTTCCCTTACGAAAAATGCATCAACCCCTACAATAATGTCCATTAATTATAATACACATAATAATTAAAATGTCCTGTTGCTGCAGGGTTATTTTCCTGCTGTAGAAAACTGGCTCAAAGTAAGATCATACATCTGTATAACAGATGCATAGTATGATAGTGGTGGTGAATGTGAATAGAAGGGTCAGTGCACAGATTCTCAGGGTTTCGTATAGACTACAGAGAGACTCTGAAGGGCAATGCCTGTATCTGTAAGGTGTTCCCTTGAACCATTCTAAAAGATCCTCATGAAACCAGAGTAAAATGTAAATAGTCTATATATGGTTTAGGAGAAAATAGCCTTATTCATTAAACAAACATCTTATCAACAAGGATGGTATTTGAAAGCAACTCTGCAACAATTGAACTATTGACACAAACAACTGATACCAGTTCGGCCCCAAAAAATTACAACAAAGATATATAAAAGATAAAGAAAGTTTAACAATATAAAGGTTTTTCCATGTTGAAATCTTCATAATAAGCAGCAACGATATTCACTAAATTAATAGGTTATATTTAGTTAATATTTTACAGTTTTGGGATTCTATTTTTCATATTAGCGCGGCAGGTAGCCAAGCGGTTAAGAGCATTGGGCAAGTAAGAGAAATCCCCGAACCGACTAGGTGAAAAATCTGTCGATGTGCCGTTGAGCAAGGCACTTAACCCTAACTTCTCCTGTAAGTCGCTCTGGATAAGAGCGTCTGTTAAAATTTTAAAACATCATAATTTATATCTTTATCATTTTTCTTTATTTTACATTTTATTGAAAAATCCCCAGATTCATCGATAGTAGAGATGATCAGAGGGGCAGAGTATTCACTATGTTTACCAGGGCAGAAGAATGGATAGAGTTTTCTCAGTGAAGGTGCGGTCAATGAAAGAGTGGATAGGAGACCTGGCCTCCACATCATAGAAGGAGACCTGACCCTCTTCATAATCCACAAATACTCCCACCTTCTGCGACTTCTCTCTAAGGGAGAGGGAGATAAATGGGGAAGCACCAGCGCTGCACTCATCCCTATTCCTCAGTGACAGAATCCATTATCCATTCCCAGGGCTCAGTGTAATCTTCCCCTTCCTGTTGATGGACTCTCTGGCCACTCTTATAGACCAGTCAGTCTTCCCCTTAACCTCCAACTCATAGTAGAATCTCCCTGAAGAGAAACCCTCCTTTCCCAGGACACAGAGAGTAGTATCAAACCTTGCTGGTTTGTCAGGAAGATCCTGTTCTATATCACAAAGTCTTTATTGTTTCCCATTCTTAGACAGGACAAGTTTGCAGTTTTGCTGTATCAGGGTCCAGAGTCACATCTACTGCATACTGCTGCATCCTCTGTTGCTCAGAATCACACAATGACTTATTTAAAGTCCTCACTGTATCCAACAGCTGGGGCATGATTCTCAGAGCCTCCTCCAGCTGACACAGAGCTCTCCTCAGGTTTCCTACACAGAGCTTAGTGTGAATACTGATCTGAGACCAGTCCATGGAGGGAGGAAAGCTGCAGAGGGATGCAGACCTCTGGAGAAGGTGGAAGTGGTTTCCATGTTTGAGAGCTTCTCCAGCTCAGTGTGTCTCCTCTGTAACCCTGCGATTTCCTGCTCCAGCTCTGGAATGAGCCTTTCAGCCCACCTCTCTTCTGCCTTCTTCTCCTCCTCAACCACCTCCATGTAGTAAGTCTGGCTTTTCTAAAAGCTCCGCACCAGATCAGTGAAGAGTTCCATGGTTTTTGCTTTCTCTATCTCTGTGTATTTGTTTCTGAGATCTACTGAGTGTTTCATCTCTTGAATCTTCTGCAGTCGCTCCTGGATCAGATGCTGCACTTCTGCATCTGTCTTCCCCAGCTCAGCCTTCCTCTCTTCACACTCTTCCCATAGAGCGACAGTGTGGTGATCTTTGTGGTCTGTCTCAGTGCAGAACTGGCACACACATATCTGGTCAGTCCTACAGAACAGCTCCAGGAATTTGTTGTGCTTCTAACACGTCCTGTCTTCTTCCAGGTTGTCCACAGGGTCAATCAGCGTGTGTCTCTTTAGGGCTGGGGCTATCTGATGAGGCTGCAGGTGAGTCTCACAGTAAGAGGTCAGACACACAAGTCAGGACTTACAGGACTTGAGCTTACAGGCCTTGAGCCAGTATCCACTGATGCAGGCCATGCAGAAGTTGTGTCCACATGGAGTTGCGGTTGGCTTAATAAACACATCCAGAGATAAAGCACAAGAACTGCTCTTCAGACTGGGGACTGCTGGAGGTAGCCATATCTAGACAGACAGAGACCAAAGGTAACTGGCAGCTAGCAAGACTGTAGAAATAAACAAACAGCTTTAGAGAAGTGTCAAGGAGGATTTTGTATGTGCTAATACCATATAATCTGTATACATATGTGCATGCATTTAGTTTAAAGGGATATTTTATTTAAAAACAACTTTTGAGTAAATATTTGTATTCATGTGTATATAATTTTCCTTATCATCACAGTTTTTGCTCTATACTGAGTGCTCTATCTTCAAAATGTGACTGCTGACATGGAAAACATGTTGGGATCATATTAAATGGACTAATGAACAAAATACAAAAAAATAGTTTTTGAGTAAAATATAAATGAACGTTTTATTTTCATCTTGGCCTTTAAGAGATTACGGTAGGCTCACTATAGGCAGAGAAAGCAAGAAAATATCATCTCTCCTTCATTTACTCACGTGTGTGTATTGTTGTTGACACAATCCTGTCCTTGGATCATGTTTTTTTTAAGAACAAAAGGAGACTTGTGTAGCTGTGTGTCGAGAGATCTCTGAAGAGCTGGGCTTGTTTCTGTGTCTGATCCTTTGGTCTGATCTAGTTTCAATTCACCAAGGTGACATTACTCAGGTTACTCAGCCACTCCCCATCCTCAATGAATACTGCATGTGTGTGTGTCAGGGTTTCCGTTAGGAAAATGTGGCGCTGGACATTTGACCAGCAGCATTTTAATTTACAGGACATTTGAGAAATTTACCAGACCCATATGCACTGGGTGCATAACCTAATCAGGACATCCACCCACGGTGCTCAGAATGACAAAGATCACATTTAAATGATGGTCATTCATCTCAACAGAATATGCAACTCCAGGATGCAGTGTGTCCTTCTTACCGAATTCCGATGCGCACTTTGAAATTGTTAGAACATCTGTCCACATTTACTTTTCCTCAGCCAACAAGACGAGTATTGAACAGCCTATGTTAATCTACTATCCCCTATTGTAAAAAATGTTTTTCCTATTCTATTGGTCAGCTTGTTGTTCTGTGTGAGAAATAAATAGCCTATTCCAAACATGCAGACTCTGGGAAAGTTGTGGAATGATAGGTTCCAAATTCATACAATCAGTACATCAACAAAAACTTTAAAAAGCAATGAGGGTGATGCAACAGATCTGAACATCTAGCTTAAAATGTTGATAAACTATTATTCTTCACAGTATAAGCGCAGCAATGCGCACACGGCAGTAGGCTTCACAGGATTGTTCGTTCCTTAATGTAATTCGCGGGAAAACACTGTTGTCAAAAGCGCACTGCACATGCGAGTGGTTTCATGTGAAAGAGATTGTGGTGAGTTATTTTGAAGGAGTCAGAAACAGTAGGGTAAATCACAGAATAAAAGGGTTTATTCCGAAAACACAGCGGTATTCAGCAATGCGTCAAACACTCCAGTGCGTAAATCAGGCGCACTGGGAAACAACAAGGCACATGGGGAAATATCCCGGCGATACAAACTACAAGGAGCTCCACCGAGCTAAACTAACCTCCACAATAAACAATCACACACAAAGACAAGGGGGCAGAGGGAACACTTATAAAGGTACTGATGAGGGGATATGAACCAGGTTTGTGTAATAAACAACACAAAACAAATGGAATGATGAGATGAGGAGCAGCAGTGGCTAGAAGGCCGGTGACGACGAACGCCGAAGCCTGCCCGAACAAGGAGACGAGGCAGCTTCGGAGGAAGTCGTGACAGTATCCCCCCCCCTTGAAGTGCAGCTCCAGCAGCGCACCAACCCCAGCCTCGGGGATGGCCAGGAGGACACGGAGCAGGGCGAGCTGGATGGCAACGGTGGAAATCCCGCAACCGGGAGGGATCGAGGATATCCCTCACCAGGACCCAGCACCACTCCTCTGGACTGTACCCCTCTCACTCCACGAGGCACTGAAGGCCCCCCACCCGACGCCTCGAATCGCCGGGGCCCCCTCGATGTCCAGAGGGGGCGGAGGGACCTCCCGCACCTCAGACTCCTGGAGCGGACCAGCCACCACCGGCCTGAGGAGAGACACATGGAACGAGGGGTTCATACGGTAATCTGGAGGGAGTAGTAACCTATAGGTAACCTCGTTTATTCTCCTCAGGAATTTGAACGGCCACACAAACCGCGGGCTCAGCTTCCGGCAGGGCAGGCGGAGGGGGGCAGATTCCGTGTCGACAGCCAGACCCGATCACCCGGTACAAAGACCGGGGCCTCACTGCAGTGGCGGTCAGCGTTGGCCTTCTGGTGACGCACGGCGCACTGGAGGTGGACGTGAGCAGCGTTCCACGTCTCCTCCGCACGCCGAAACCAGTCATCCACTGCAGGAGCTTCAGTCTGGCTCTGATGCCACGGTGCCAGAACCGGCTGATAACCTAAAACACATTGGAATGGCGATAGGTTAGTGGAGGAGTGGCGGAGAGAGTTCTGGGCATATTCGGCCCATGGCAAGAACACCGACCACTCCCCCGGCCGGTCCTGGCAGTAGGACCGCAGGAACCTACCCACTTCCTGATTCACCTGTTCCACCTGACCATTACTCTCGGGGTGAAATCCAGAGGTCAGGCTGACCGAGACCCCCAGACATTCCATTCCATGAGTATGGGGGTGTTGTCTATAGGCCTCTCCTCTGTGTCGTACAGCCGTGACAGTGCGTCTGCCTTCACGTTCTTTGTACCCGGTATGTAGGACAGTGTCAAATCAAACCAGGTGAAGAACAGGGCCCACCTGGCCTGGAGAGGGTTCAGCCTCCTTGCTGCCCGGATGTACTCCAGGTTACGGTGGTCAGTCCAGACTAGGAAAGGGTGTTTCACCCCCTTGAGCCAGTGCCTCCACACGGTCAGGGCTCTGAAAACAGCCAACAGCTCCCGATCACCAATGTCGTAGTTATGCTCCACCGGGCTGAGCTTCTTGGAGAAGAAGGCACAGGGGCGGAGCTTGGGTGGCGTGCCCGAGCGTTGAGATAGGACAGTGCCTGTCCCTACCTTGGACACATCCACCTCCACTACGAACGGTAATGATGGATCGGGATGGGCCAGTACCAGGGCTGAGGTGAACAGAGCCCTCAGGTTACTGAAAGCCCTGTCAGCCTCAGCAGACCAGCAGAGCCGGGACGGCCCACCCTTTAACAGAGAGGTGATGGGAGCTGCGACCTTGTCAAAGCCCCGGATAAACCTCTGATAGTAATTGGTAAAGCCAATAAAGTGCTGCACCTTCTTTACCGTGGTTGGAGTAGGCCAATTACGCACGGCTGATCTCCCTCCATCTCCACACCTGAGGTGATAATGCGGTATCCGAGGAAGGAGACGGACTGTTGGAAAAACAGACACTTTTCTGCCTTGGCATGAAGGTCATGTTCCAACAGTCGGCCCAGCACTTTGCGAACCAGAGACATATGCTAGGCGCACGTAGCGGAATACACCAGAATGTCATCCATGTAGACCACAACACTGCGTCCAAGCATGTCCCGAAACACCTCATTCACAATGGACTGGAAGACGGATGGAGCATTCATCAAACCGTATGGCATCACCAGGTATTCGGAATGCCCTGTGGTTGTGCTGAATGCTGTCTTCCACCCGTCCCCCTCTCGGACACGTACCAGGTTGTACGCATTCCGGAGATATCATTTTGTGAAGAAGCGCCTTGACTCGATTACAGATGGAATGAGTGGTAGTGTCACGATCGTTGACTGATGAAGAGACGGACCAAGGCGCAGCGTGATAAGCGTACATTCTTTAGTAGTGTACACACAGTCCTAGGTTATACACAAAACCCTACGCAACAAGATCCCACCATAAACTAGTGAAAACAGGCTGCCTAAGTATGGTCCCCAATCAGAGACAACGAGCTACAGCTGTCTCTGATTGGGAACCACCCTGGCCAACATAGATATAAACGATCTAGAACAAAAGCATAGAAAATGTAACAGAAACTCCACACCCTGGCTCAACATTTAAGAGTCCCCCGAGCCAGGACGTGACAGTACCCCCCCCCCCCCCCCCCCCCCAAAGGCGCGGACTGCGACCGCGCCACACCAACACAACGGGGTAGGGGCCGGGTGGGCATTCCGCCTCGGAGGCGGATCCGGCTCCGGGCGTAACCACCACTCTCTCTCTACCCCCCCGTAGCGCCCCTGGTCTGGTCTGGCCCCGCTGGCCGGAGCTGGACTGGACACCGGTGGAGCGGATTGCTCTGGCTCCGGTGTGGAGCAGCTGACCGGTGCCGGACCAGGCACCGGTGGAACAGGCACGGACTGTGCCGGACTGACGACGCGCACCACTGGCTTGGTGCGGGGAGCAGGAACGGGCCGGACCGGGCTGACGACGCGCACCACTGGCTTGGTGTGGGGAGCAGGAACGGGCCGGACCGGGCTGATGACGCGCACCACTGGCTTGGTGCGGGGAGCAGGAACGGGCCGGACCGGGCTGGCGACGCGCACCACAGGCTTGGTGCGAGGGACAGGAACAGGCCGGACCGGGCTGGCAACGCGCACCACAGGCTTGGTGTGAGGGACAGGAACAGGCCGGGCTGGACTGTGGAGACGGACTGGAGGTCTGGAGCGGAGAGCTGACACAACCCGTCCTGGCTGAATGCCTATTTCCACACAATCTGTGTGAGGCATCAGCACAGGACGTACAGGGCTGTGCACTCGTACTGGCACTACAGCACGTGGCACTGGCGCAGGATATCCGGGACCGAGGAGGGGTACTGGAGGCCACGAGCGTTGAGCCGGCACGCTCCGTCCTGGCTGCATGCCCCCCTTAGCACGACACGTGCGTGGTGCTAGCACAGGACGTATAGGACTGTGCCGGAACACTCGCGGCACAGTACGTGGCTCTGCATAACACGGAACCTGCCCAGTCTCACGCTGCCTAGCCTGAGTACGGGGAGTTGGCTCTGCTCTACCTCTAGGCTCCGCCAACCACCCTTCCAGCCCCCCAAACCTGGTGGCCTCCTCTCCTAGTCCGCCGATTCGTCCTGTAGCTGCCTCCAGCAGCCCCGTCGACCACGCCGTGTGCCCCCCAAAAATAATTACTTGGGGTTGCCTCTCACGTGTCCGTCGTCGGCACGGTTGGCGCCGTTTCTCCTCTCCTGCCTGGGCATTTACTTTTGCCCATGGCCCTCTGCCCGCGAATATGTCCTCCCATGACCACCATTCGCCCACCTGGGACATCGCCAACTTCTCCTCCTGGGCACGCTGCTTGGTCCTCTGGTGGTGGGATCTTCTGTCACGATCGTTGACTGATGAAGAGACGGACCAAGGCGCAGCGTGATAAGCGTACATTCTTTATTAGTGTACACACAGTCCTAGGTTATACACAAAACCCTACGGAACAAGATCCCACCATAAACTAGTGAAAACAGGCTGCCTAAGTAGGGTCCCCAATCAGAGACAACGAGCTACAGCTGTCTCTGATTGGGAACCACCCTGGCCAACATAGATATAAACGATCTAGAACAAAAGCATAGAAAATGTAACAGAAACTCCACACCCTGGCTCAACATTTAAGAGTCCCCCGAGCCAGGGCGTGACAGGTAGAGAATAACTATAACTATAACATATTGTCCACTTGTTCAGTGGTCGGTAATCAATGCAGGAGCGCAGACCTCCATCTTTCTTCTTTACAAAAAAGATATTCGAGGAGGCGGGCAAAGTGGAGGGACGTATGAACCCCTGGCGCAGGGACTCGGAGATGTGTCTCCATCGCCTCCGTTTCAGCCTGCCACAGGGGATATACTCCTGGGAGGCACAGCGTCTACCTGGAGGTTTATCGCGCAATCCCCCGCCCGATGAGGTGGTAATTTGGTCACCTGCATTTTGGAAAATGTGTGCGCCAAATCTAGGGATTCAGGGGGATTGCGCACGGTGGAGGTAGTGTCTGGACTTTCCACCGTGGTTACACCAACGGAAACAGCTAGACACCTACCCTGACACTCTCGCGACCACCCCCGTGAGAACCCTCTGCGGCCATGAAAAGGTGGGGTTGTGTAGTGCTAACCAGGGAAGACCCAACACAACAGGGAAATCGGGAGACTCAATAATAAAAATGGTGACTTTCTCTCTATGGCTCTTTTGCGTAACCATCATGACTGGTGCTGTAACTTCCCTAACGAACCCTGACCCTAATGGTCGACTGTCAAGTGCTTTAATAGGCAGTGGAATGGATAGGGGAACCAATGGAATACCTAGACTATGAGCTAACAACCTGTCCATAAAGTTCCCAGCTGCGCCTGAATCGACCAGTGCCTTACACTGGGAAACTACTGTGTAATCAGGGAATGTTACGTGTATGGTGCAATGCGCAGCAGAGGGCTCTGAACAAGTGTGGGTTTGCGCTACCTGGGGTGACGCGAGAGTGCCCTGCCTGCCGCCTCCAGACCCGGAAGAACCCTGACAACAGCGTGCAGCAGAATGTCCTCTCCTGCCACAAGAGTGACACTGGAGCTGTCGTCCTCCGTTCTCCCGGATCGCTGCACCACCCAGCTCCGTCGGAACTGGATCCAGGTTGAAGGGGGGTGAAACGGGCAGGCCCCCTCCAGGACGTCCTCTTGCAGCTAGCAGGTTGTCCAACCGGATGGCCATGTCCACAAGCTGGTCAAAAGTCAACATGGTATCCTGGTAGGCTAGCTCCCTTCGGACGTCCTCTCGCAGGCTGCACCGGAAATGGTCGATGAGGGCCCGCTCGTTCCACCCGGACCCAGCCGCTAGTGTACGGAACTCCAGGGCAAAGTCCTGCGTGGTCCTTGTCCCCTGCCACAGTTGGACCAGCAGCTCGCCCGCCTCTCTCCCTTCGGGCGGGTGATCAAAGACTGCCCAGAAGAGGCGAGCAAACTCCCCGTAGGTGTCCAATGCAGCGCCTCCTTCACTCCAGACCGCGTTGGCCCACTCCAGGGCTTTCTCCGAGAGGCAGGAGACGAGGGCGGACACCTTCTCCCACTCCGATGGAGCCGGGCTGATGGTGGAGAAGTAGAGGTCCAGTTGCAGGAGGAATCCCTGGCAGCGGGAGAAGGTGTCCGTCCAAGCTGTTTAAAGGCACCGTCAACTTAGTGTATGTAAACTTCTGACCCACTGGAATTGTGATACAGTGAATTATAAGTGAAATAATCTGTCTGTAAAATTGATTAAATAAATAAACGTCCTCATCAATCTACACACAATACCCCATTATGACAAAGCGAAAACAGGTTTTTAGAAATTTGAGCAAATGTATTAAAAATAAAAAACAGAAATAACTTATTTACATAAGTTTTCAGACCCTTTGCTATGAGACTCGAAATTGAGCTCAGGAGCATCCTGTTTCCATTGATCATCCTTGAGATTTTTCTACAATTTCATTGAAGTCCACCTGTGGTAAATTCAATTGATAAGGTCCCACAGTTGACCGTGCATGTCAGAGCAAAGAACAAGCCATGAGGTCGAAGGAATTGTCCGTAGAGCTCCGAGACAGGATTGTGTCGAGACACAGATCTGGGGAAGGGTACCCAAAAATGTCTGCAGCATTGAAGGTCCCCAAGAACACAGTGGCCTCCATCATTCTTAAATGGAAGAAGTTTGGAACCACCAAGACTTCCTAGAGCTGGCCGCCCGGTCAAACTGAGCAATCGGGGGAGAAGGGCCTTGGTCAGGGAGGTGAACAAGAACCCAATGGTCACTTTTACAGAGCTTCCAGAAGGACAACCATCTCTGCAGCACTCCACCAATCAGGCCTTTATGGTAAAGTGGCCAGTCGGAAGCCACTCCTCAGTAAAAGGCACATGAAATCTGTCTTGGAGTTTGCCAAAAGGCACCTAAAGGACTTTCAGACCATGAGAAACAAGATTCTCTAGTCTGTTGAAACCAAGATTGAACTCTTTGGCATGAATGTCAAAGAGTCACGTCTGGAGGAAACTGGGCATCATCCCTACGGTGAAGCGTGGTGGTGGCAGCATCATGCTGTGGGGATGTTTGTCAGCGGCAGGAATTGGGAGACTAGTCAGGATCGAGGGAAAGATGAATGGAGCAAAGTACAGAGAGATCCTTGATGAAAACCTGCTCCCGAGCGCTCAGGACCTCAGACTGGGGTGAAGGTTCACCTTCCAACAGGACAATGACCTTAAGCACACAGCCAAGACAACGCAGGAGTGGCTTCGGGACAAGTCTCTGAATGTCCTTGACCAGCCCAGCCAGAGCCCAGACTTGAACCCGATTGAGCATCTCTATAGAGACCTGAAAATAGCTCCCCATCCAACCTGACAGAGCTTTAGGGGATCTGCAGAAAAGAAAGGGAGAAACTCACCAAATAAAGGTGTGCCAAGCTTGTAGCGTCATACCCAAGAAGACGCAAGGCTGTAATCGCTGCCAAAGGTGCTTCAACAAAGAACTGAGTAAAGAGTCTGAATACTTATGTAAATGTGATATTTCTGTTTTTTTATTATATACATTTGCACACATTTCTAAAAGCAGGTTTTTGCTTTGTCATTATGGGGAATTGTGTGTAGATTGATGCGGGGAAAAAAACAACTTAATTAATTTTAGAATAAGTCTGTAACGTAACAAGATGTGGAAAACCCCAAGAACACCATCCCCACAGTGAAGCATGGTGGTGGCAGCATCATGCAGTGTGGATGTTTTTCATCGGCAGAGACTGGAAAACTGGTCAGAATTGAAGGAATGATGGATGGCGCTAAATACAGGGAAATTCTTGAGGGAAACCTGTTTCAGTCTTCCAGAGATTTAAGACTGGGACGGAGGTTCACCTTCCAGCAGGACAATGACCCTAAGCATACTGCTAAAGCAACACTCGAGTGGCTTATGGGGAAACATTTAAATGTCTTGGAATGGCCTAGTCAAAGCCCAGACCTCAATCCAATTGAGAATCAGTGGTATGACTTAAAGATTGCTGTACACCAGCGGAACCCATCCAACTTGAAGGAGCTGGAGCAGTTTTGCCTTGAAGAATGGGCAAAAATCCCAGTGGCTAGATGTGCCAAGCTTATAGAGACATACCCCAAGAGACTTGCAGCTGTAATTGCTGCAAAAGGTGGCTCTACAAAGTATTGACTTTGGGGGGGTGAATAGTTATGCACGCTCAAGTTTTCAGTTTTTTTGTCTTACTTCCAAAAAATATTTTGCATCTTCAAAGTGGTAGGCATGTTGTGTAAATCAAATGATACAAACCCCCCAAAATTAATTTTAATTCCAGGTTGTAAGGCAACAAAATAGGAAAAATGCCAAGGGGGGTGAATACTTTCGCAAGCCACTGTAGCTAGCACTGCAGTGCATAACATGTGGTGAGTAGTTCACTCAAAAAGAGAGAAAGACAATAGTTGAACAATTTTGAACAAATACATTTCTTCCAAAATGAAGGAGAAGCAAAAGAGAAAAGGAGAGTGAGAGATTGTCATTTTTTTCAGTTTCACTTACTTAGCTAGCAAATGCAACTAGCTAGTTTAGCCTACTCAAACACCCTGCTCAAACAAAGGGATGCTATGTTGGCTATCTGGCTATGACTATCCAACACAACACTGGAACCCTTCCAAGTCAAGGTAAGCTTTTGGTTTTACTCATGTATTGCCACCGGGGCCTGCCAGTGCTAAACTGCTTACTGACTGTACACTGTAATGTTACTGCATGATTGTAGCGGGTTTACTAACGCATTAGTTATATTAGGTTGACTATGATGTTACTTTAGCTAATGGTGACAACGATGTAGGCTGTGTGTAGCGTTTATGATATGGTTTGGCTTGGAAAGGTTTTTCACCGGGTCACATACAGCTGATGTGTTGTGCATTGAAGTCCACAAGCGAAGGGACAAGGTGAGAGGAGGAGAGTGCATAGATGCGAGAAGGAATACAACGTGGCTGCTATGAAAGTGAACTGTGTTTATGCGTGATCAGGGGTGTATTCATTCCACCGATTCTGTTGAAAAAAAATCTTAAACGGAAACAAACGGAACAAAACGGGGATAAATATACCTGAATTTGTCCAATAGAAACTCTTGTTTGCAACTGTTGGACTAATGATTACACCCTATATCAGCTAGATGCTGGCTAGAGTGTGTAAGGTGGTATTGAATGTGTCACTGCCTGTCACCTCAAATGTTTCTCTCGACTTGTGTGCACCTACGTTGTAAACTTTCATTCATAGGCTAGGTTGTAGCAACCTCATGATCGGTATAGGGAAAATTTGAGTATCATGTAGTAGCCTAAACCTATCGCTGTTACATTGAACTGGGTAAATGGAACATGAATGACAATCATCCAATATGCTGTAATAGAAATAAATCCATGCTCATGAAAAAAAAAAATATCGTCCTTCCTCATCTTAAACGGTATACAGTGAGGGAAAAAAGAATTTTTTCCCCTGCTGATTTTGTACGTTTGCACACTGACAAAGAAATGATCAGTCTATAATTTTAATGGTAGGTTTATTTGAACAGTGAGAGACAGAATAACAACAACAAAATCCAGAAAAACGCATGTCAAAAATGTTATAATTTGATTTGCATTTTAATGAGGGAAATAAGTATTTGACCCCCTCTCAATCAGAAAGATTTCTGGCTCCCAGCTGTCTTTTATACAGGTAACGAGCTGAGATTAGGAGCACACTCTTAAAGGGAGTGCTCCTAATCTCAGTTTGTTACCTGTATAAAAGACACCTGTCCGCAAAGCAATCAATCAATCAGATTCCAAACTCTCCACCAAGAGCTCTCCAAGGATGTCAGGGACAAGATTGTAGACCTACACAAGGCTGGAATGGGCTACAAGACCATCGCCAAGCAGCTTGGTGAGAAGGTGACAACAGTTGGTGCGATTATTCGCAAATGGAAGAAACATAAAATAACTGTCAATCTCCCTCGGCCTGGGGCTCCATGCAAGATCTCACCTCGTGGAGTTGCAATGATCATGAGAACGGTGAGGAATCAGCCCAGAACTACACGGGAGGATCTTGTCAATGATCTCAAGGCAGCTGGGACCATAGTCACCAAGAAAACAATTGGTAACACACTATGCCGTGAAGGACTGAAATCCTGCAGTGCCCACAAGGTCCCCCTGCTCAAGAAAGCACATATACAGGGCCGTCTGAAGTTTGCCAATCAACATCTGAATGATTCAGAGGAGAACTGGGTGAAAGTGTTGTGGTCAGATGAGACCAAAATCGAGCTCTTTGGCATCAACTCAACTCGCCGTGTTTGGAGGAGGAGGAATGCTGCCTATGACCCCAAGAACACCATCACCACCGTCAAACATGGAGGTGGAAACATTATGCTTTGGGGGTGTTTTTCTGCTAAGGGGACAGAACAACTTCACTGCATCAAAGGGACGATGGACGGGGCCATGTACTGTCAAATCTTGGGTGAGAATCTCCTTCCCTCAGCCAGGGCATTGAAAATGGGTCGTGGATGGGTATTCCAGCATGACAATGACCCAAAACACACGGCCAAGGCAACAATGGAGTGGCTCAAGAAGAAGCACATTAAGGTCCTGGAGTGGCCTAGCCAGTCTCCAGACCTTAATCCCATAGAAAATCTGTGGAGGGAGCTGAAGGTTCGAGTTGCCAAACGTCAGCCTCGAAACCTTAATGACTTGGAGAAGATCTGCAAAGAGGAGTGGAACAAAATCCCTCCTGAGATGTGTGCAAACCTGGTGGCCAACTACAAGAAACGTCTGACCTCTGTGATTGCCAACAAGGGTTTGCCACCAAGTACTGCAGAGGGGTCAAATACTTATTTCCCTCATTAAAATGCAAATCAATTTATAACATTTTTGACATGCGATTTTTTTTTTGTTATTCTGTCTCTCACTGTTCAAATAAACCTACAATTAAAATTATAGACTGATCATGTCTTTGTCAGTGGGCAAACGTACAAAATCAGCAGGGGATCAAATACTTTTTTCCCTCACTGTATATGTATTATTATTATAATTATAATAATTTTAGTATGTATCTATTTTTTTTGCTGCCTGTTGGGCCCCCCACGGGCCCAGGCTGCCCCTGCATTAAACCGTACCTGCACATTTTTCTGGTTCAAGAAATGTAACTGGTAGGTCTACTCTAAACTATAAGCAGTCAGCCATGCATTGAACGGTCTTTTTGCAAGCAGTGATTGAGTTATATTGTTAGCCTAAATTATGACTATCCAATCTATTCATCACATTATGAATAGTAGGCTCTCTTACATTAGTCTGCAAATACGATGATGCATGGAATGCTTTATTATGAAGGTGCTTTTTTATGGTGAAAACAGGATTTTCCTTTCCCAAACTTTAAACCCATGCGTCTCCTATGGTTATGATGTAACATTTAATTTGCCACGTGACACTGATGCGATAACAAGATTACCTTTATCATGGAAATAAGTAAGTTATGTCGACATATTTCAAATTGTGTTGCGTAGTTGTTACCAGTAGGTGCTGTCAATCGCAAAACGCAGTCAAGCAATCCGCGCTCGTCTCCCCCTGAATTTTGGTGCGCGAATACACAACACTTTACCGTATCTCGTGTTTTCTGGTAGGGAAACTGAGAAGGATGTGCTCTCATGCACAGATAGAGACGATATAGCTACAAATTATTCCAAGCAAGCAGTTTGAAGCACACTTATTCAAGCTTACACAATAAAATGATACCAAATTGTTTATTTCATTTTCGCGCCTTATTAAAAAATTACTTTGATATCACGGGTAGAGTGAGACTGCAGAGGCTGCAGTAGCCTACCGGGGGTGCTGTTTAGCAAATGTTAAATTGTGAAAGCAAGATGTGTTTAAGGTCATGACATACAAACACAGTACACAGACACACACAGACACACAGACGCACACAGACACACAGACGCACACAGACACACAGACGCAGCAAGATTTAAGTGAGCTTGATAGGTTTTTCTTTGTATTTCATTAAAGAGAGATTGTACATTTTCAAAAGCGTTAAATAAAAACATTTGACTTGGTCTATCCCCACATTCTTTATCATTCTTTTTTTTTTATGGATGGTAAACATTTTGTGATGTGTGCCACTAACAGATCAATAATCCATTGTCATTAACATTGCAAACCATGCAAACCATGTTGTAACTGGCATAATATGGACATCACACTGGAGTAATGATCTACTAGTGGCAAACATCTCAAAATATGTTTACCAGTCATTTTGTCTGTGGAAAACTTGAGTTATATGCCCTCAATGTTCACTGTAATATAGAATAACCAATTATTTCCCCTATCATTTAAAATGTAATAATACGGGCATCTTATAGTATGCAATGGTCATCATACTGGATTAATGATCTTCTAGTGGCACACATCTCTAGAAAATTATATCAGCCATTGTTACTGTGAATTCTTGACATGGGGTCATCAAAGTTCACTGTAATATAAGTACTTTTTTTATGACACAGATAAAGAATGTGGGGACAGACCAAGTTAAATGTAGTTATATAACACATAAATGTATAATCTCTCTTTAATGAAATACAAACAAAAACTAAGAAAAACCTATCAAGCTCACTTAGATCTTGCTGTGTCTGTCTGTGTGTGTCTCTGTGTCTGTCTGTGTGTGTCTCTGTGTCTGTGTGTGTCTGTGTACTGTGTTTGTATGTCATCACTGTAAACACATCTTATTTTCACAATTTAACATTTGCTAAACAGCACCCATGCAAGGCTACTGCAGCCTCACTCTACCCGTGATATCAAAGTAATTTTTTGATAAGGCACGAAATGTGTAATCTGAGGGAAATATGTGTCTCTAATATGGTCATATATTTGGCAGGAGGTTAGAAAGTGCAGCTCAGTTTCCACTTCATTTTGTGGGCAGTGTACACATAGCCTGTCTTCTCTTGAGAGCCAGGTCTGCCTACGGCGGCCTCTCTCAATAGCAAGGCTATGTTCACTGAGTCTGTACATAATCAAAGCTTTCCTCTTTCTACCTCACACAGTATTAGATAGCAGCATGTCTCTCTTTAACTGACACAGTATCAGGTACAGGTAGAGACATGCTGCTATCTAGTGGTTAAATGAGAGACCTTAATAGTTCTGCGTTACTTTAATTTCTCAAAAGTAATAAGCGTTGCTTTTATGCAAGCGTTTTTACAACGAGGAAACAAACACCTCACTATTAACTCAAAAAGCTATTAATATATATATATATACATATAAATCAAAGCCATGAGTAGGCCTAGGCCTAATTATTACCAACCTCAATGTGAGGAAGATAGGGATAACCTCCTAGACAAGTCACTGTGTAAAAACGGTAAAAAGAAATAGATATATGAACTGTTCAGCCTAGACAATTTATTTGTTCATGTCTGGATAACAATTATTTTGACTGAAAATGTTCAATGTGTTTATGCCAATAGCCTACAATATAGCATGTGATCCGGTGGGTGCTGCTGATTGAAAAGCTGGTTTTAAATGAATCAAATAAGAGAACGATATTCACACACAAAAATCCAGCAGATGTAGTGTAACGTCCGAGTTTTAGGGTTCGCACTATACTCGATTTATGATGACTAGGCAAGCCCAGATTAACTGGTTCAATCAACTGGACCATACACAATACATGTTGTACTGAATTTAATCCACAAGAGGGCCGTATATACATGGCAAAGGCAGGACCACTGGGTTAAATGTCTGTGATTTGACCATAGACCTGTAGTGCAGAGAGCGGCAATTATTTGCAGTGCAGTAATTCCTACTGTAATTCAATTGATACAAATTTGATTGTAGGCCTAGAGCTGGCAGGTATGGAAAATATTTGACGGGATGAATGTAGTCGAAATGTAGTCAGTAAGAAAGGTTACATATATAGTTTTATTCAAATAGGCCTATTGTAAAAGCATACAAACAATTATATCAGAGCATATATTGTTAAAATATAAAACGTCAGATTTTTCTTTACTTTTCTTTCTACTTCCTCTACGGCACTCACATCTTTAGTCTCCAGGAATAAACACCTGGACAGAGGATCTGTAAATGAGCTCCTGGAGACAAAAGTTGTTAAAGCTGTTAAGGTTATGAATGGAACCAGTCAAACGTGGCTTCCATATGTTTGATGTGTTTGATACCGTTCCATTTATCCCATTCTAGCCATTACAATGAGCCTGTCCTTCTATAGCTCCTCCCACCAGCCTCCTCTGATTTTAACATTTACACATATGGATATCCCTAACCTCATAAATGGGTGAGCAATAATTTTTCCATTAAAATTCACATCTATCCCAGTTTGTTAGTCAATGCATTTTATGCTATCTAATGTAGTACAGAATGTAATGTATCAACCTTTGAGCAGATTAGAATTAATGAGCATGAAAAGAGATCGAAAGGACATGTAAATATGTAGATATTTAGAATACTAAAATTACAATGCTTGATCGATTTGCCAAGTTCAGACAGGAATTATCATGCTTTGTTTGTTCGTTTTAAAGTTCCCAGACCTCAGTGAAAGTCTACCTGGGAATGCCAGAGGACAGTATCATCAGAAGTGTCCACAAGCAACTCTCTGACCATGAGATTTGGCGTCCTGCCCATCTGAGCTGACCGTTGGTGGTCGAACAGCTTAACTTGGCCCTCTCTGTGACCGTCAGCAGAACCATTTCAGGACAGTCCTCCACTATTGCTTCAGGTACTCAGTCCGCTGAACAGATGGTCAACATGGTCAAGAAGTGTTTTGATGAGCACGCCGCCCCAGAGGACCAGAGCTCCACCTCTGAATTAGATGTTGAGTCCGGCATTCCACTGTCACGAATTCAGCCGAGGCTGCCCCTCCTCCTTGCACGGGCAGGCTTCGGCATTCGTCGTCACTGGAGTACTAGCTGCTACCGATCCATGTTTCTATGTTCTACTTGTTTTGTCTGTTTTGGTCTCACCTGTTTCCCATCTTGTAATTATGTCTTCCCTATTTAACCATCTGGCTCACACTGTGTGTTGTGCGAGTTTGTTCATGTTTTGGTTGTCGTATGTGAGCAGGTTTGTTCCTCCCTGCGTGGAGGTATGTTCATTAAGATACCTACGAGTAAAGTATGTTTTCTGATTAGCTCTGTGTCCTGCGCCTGACTTCGTCGTACCGCATTACATTGACGCCTTGACAGAAACACGCACCATTTATGGAGTCAGCAGGTACAGCCATGCCAGTCGGATCGATGGAAGAACGCGTCCAACAACAAGCGACCATGATCCAGGCTCTCGGCACCGCAATGGAACGCGTGGTGAATACTATGGAGCGATGGGAGAGAGGAGGTTTTCCTATACCTCCTCCAATTACACCACCACCTACACCGCGGTCCACCTTTTCACCACCTGGGTCCAGTGGTCACAGCTGGTCAGGTCTGATTAGGGAGGTCACAGCTCCACTCTGGATGAAGACGCAGAGGGTCATGAGGAAAAACGTAGTCTCTATCTGATTGATTCTCCTGCGTTTCCAGTGGTGTTGGGGCTTCCCTGGTTAACCTCTCATGACCCCACTATTTCATGGCAACAGAGGGCTCTCAAGGGATGGTCAAGTCAGTGCTCGGGGAGGTGTGTAGGTGTTTCCGTAGGGGCAACTACGGTGGAAAGTCCAAACCAGGTTTCCACCATGCACATTCCGCCTGAATATGCCGATTTGGCTCTCGCCTTCTGTAAAAAGAAGGCGACTCAATTACCACCCCATCGACAGGGGGATTGTGCGATAAACCTCCAGGTAGGCGCTGCACTTCCCCGGAGTCACGTGTATCCTGTCACAGGAGGAGACGGCAGCTATGGAAACATATGTCACCCGAATCTCTGAGGCAGGGATACATTTGGCCTTCCACTTCCCCTGTCTCCTCAAGTTTCTTTTTTGTGAAGAAGAAGGATGGTGGCTTACGCCCGTGCGTTGACTACCGTGGTCTTAATCAGATCACTGTGAAGTACAGCTATCCACTACCTCTGATTGCTAGTATGACGGAGTCATTGCACGGGGCGCGCTTCTTCACTAAATTGGATCTCAGGAGCGCGTACAACCTGGTGCATATCCGGGAGGGAGATGAGTGGAAGACAGCATTCAGTACCACCTCTGGGCACCATGAGTACCTTGTCATGCCATACGGGTTGATGAATGCTCCATCAGTCTTCCAATCCTTTGTTGATGAGATTTTCAGGGACCTGCACGGACAGGGTGTAGTGGTGTATATTGATGACATTCTCATATACTCCGCTACACGGGCCGAGCATGTGTCCCTGGTGCGTAAGGTACTTGGACGACTGTTGAAGCATGTCCTGATCTGAATGTGAAGGCAGAGAAATGTCTGTTCTTCCAAGAGTCCATCTCCTTCCTAGGGCACCGCCTGTCTGCATCAGGTGATGGAGATGGAGATTGACCGCATTTCGGCCGTACGTAATTGGCCGACTCCAACCACGGTGAAGGAGGTACAGTGATTCTTGGGTTTTTCCAACTACTACCGGAGGTTTATCCGGGGCTTTGATCAGGTAGCGGCTCCCATTACCTCCTTGCTGAAGGGGGGACCGGTGCGACTGCAGAGGTCAGCTGAGGCGGACAGGGCTTTTGGTCATCTGAAGGACCTGTTTACCTCGGCTCCAGTGCTGGCTCATCCGGATCCCTCCTTAGCATTCCAGGTTGAGGTGGACACGTCCGAGGCTGGGATAGGAGCTGTACTGTCTCAGTGCTCGGGTACACCACCAAAGCTCCGCCCCTGTGCTTTCTTTTCAAAGAAGCTCCGTCCGGCGGAGCGCAACTATGATGTGGGGGACCGAGAGCTGTTAGCTGTGGTTAAAGCTCTGAAAGTGTGGAGGCATTGGCTTGAGGGGGCTAAACACCCTTTTCTAATTTTGACTGACCACCGCAATCTGGAGTACATCTGGGTGGCGAGGAGATTGAACCCTCGCCAGGCAAGGTGGGCCATGTTCTTCACTCGTTTTGTGTTTACTCTTACTTACAGACCAGGTTCCCAGAACGCTAAGGCAGACGCCCTGTCCCGACTGTATGACGCAGAGGAGAGGTCCATTGAGCCCACTCCCATACTTCCGGCGTCGTGTCTGGTGGCACCGGTGATGTGGGAGGTTGACGCTGACATCGAGCGGGCGTTATGTACCGAGCCCACTCCCCCCCAGTGTCCAGAGGGTTGTATGTACGTGCCGCTCGAGGTTCGCGATCAATTGATCTATTGGGCTCACACGTCACCCTCCTCTGGTCATCCTGGAATCGGTCGGACAGTGCACTGTCTTAGTGGGAAGTACTGGTGGCCCACTTTAGCCAAGGACGTGAGGGTTTATGTTTCCTCCTGCTCGGTGGGCGCCCAGTGTAAGGCACCTAGACACCTGCCCAGAGGGAAATTACAACCCCTACCCGTTCCACAACGGCCGTGGTCCCACCTATCGGTGGATTTTGTTACGGACCTTCCCTCCTCACAAGGGAACACCACGATCCTGGTCGTTGTGGATCGGTTTTCTAAGTCCTGCCGTCGCATTCCTATGCCAGGTCTCCCTACGGCCCTACAAACTGCTGAGGCCCTATTTACACACGTCTTCCGGTCTACGGGGTGCCTGAGGATATTGTATTGGATCGGGGTCCCCAGTTCACCTCAAGGGTCTGGAGGGCGTTTATGGAACGTCTGGGGGTCTCGATCAGCCTGACCTCAGGCTTTCACCCCGAGAGTAATGGGCAGGTGGAGAGAGTTAACCAGGATGTGGGTAGATTTCTGCGGTCCTATTGCCAGGACATTTTTACATTACATTTTACATTTTAGTCATTTAGCAGACGCTCTTATCCAGAGCGACTTACAGTTAGTGCATACATTATTTATTTTTTTCATACCCCCTGTGGGAATCGAACCCACAACCCTGGCGTTGCAAACGCCATGCTCTATCAACTGAGCTACATCCCTGCTGGCCATTCCCTCCCCTACCCTGGACGATGCTGGGCCAATTGCACGCCGCCCCATGGGTCTCCCGGTCGCGGCCGGCTACAACAGAGCCTGGATTCGAACCAGGATCTCTAGTGGCACAGCTAACACTGTGATGCAGTGCCTTAGACCACTGCATCACAGTGGGGGAGTGGTTCGGGTTTTATCCCCTTGGCAGAGATGGCCCAAAATTCACTCCGCCACTCATCCACTAACCTTTCTCCCTTTCAGTGTGTTAGGTTATCAGCCGGTTCTGGCACCTTGGCATCAGACCCAGATCGAGGCTCCTGCGGTGGATGAGTGGTTTCGGCGCTCGGAAGAGACCTGGAACGCTGCCCATGTACGCCTGCAGTGGGCCATCAGGCGACAAAAGGCGAGCGCCAACCGCCACCGCAGCCTGCCCCTTCGTCTGCCCTGCCGGAAGCTGGGTCGGCGGTTTGTGGGGCCATTTAAAGTCCTGAGGAGATTGAACGAGGTTTGTTATAGGTTACAGCTTCCTCTTAATTACCGTATTAACCCCTCGTTCCATGTGTCTCTCCTCAGGCCGGTAGTAGCTGGTCCACTCCATGAGTCTGAGGTACGGGAGGTTCCTCCGCCCCGACTGGACATCGAGGGGGCACCGGCGTATTTGGTCCATTCCATCTTGGATTCGAGGCGTCGGGTGGGGGGCCTGCAGTATCTCTTGGAATGGGAGGGGTACGGTCAGGAGGAACGGTGCTGGGTCCCTAGGAGGGACATCCTCGATCCCTCCATGTTGAGGGATTTCCACCGTAGTCATCCGACTCGCCCTGCTCCGCGTCCTCCTGGCCGTCGCCGGGGTCGGCGCACGGCTGGTACGCGCGTCAAGGGTGGGGTACTGTCACGAATTCAGCCGAGGCTGCCCCTCCTCCTTGCTCGGGCAGGCTTCGGCGTTCGTCGTCACCGGAGTACTAGCTGCTACCAATCCGTTTCTATGTTCTACTTGTTTTGTCTGTATTGGTCTCACCTGTTTCCCATCTTGTAATTATGTCTTCCCTATTTAACCTTCTGGCTCACACTGTGTGTTGTGCGAGTTTGTTCATGTTTTGGTTGTCGTATGTGAGCGGGTTTGTTCCTCCCTACGTGGAGGTATGTTCATTAAGATACCTACGAGTAAAGTAAGTTTTCCGATTAGCTCTGTGTCCTGCGCCTGACTTTGTCCTACCGCATTACACTGACGCCTTGACATCCACCTGTAACTGAAGAGGTGATTACTTTTATTGCAGACATGGTGGATTAATTGGAAAAATAATATCCGGAATCGGCTAAGCTGCTTCGAGAAGTGGCTCTGAAAGTTAAAATGTTGGCATCTGGCAGTGACCTTGCAGTGGAGCACCTGGATGCTGAAGACTCTCCTGTTCCAGAGGAGCTGAACATAATATTTACTTGCAAGGCAACATTTTGACACTGTCTAGTGCGAAGTTCAAAATCAAAGCCTCAAAGGCAGTGAGCGAAATTCTCATGAGAAGGTTCAGGAGCAGTATCTCTTATATGGTTCAACCTTCCCATTCATTTAGTGCCACTCCCAGCTTGATGAACTCATCTGGCCCATCTGACAGGGTCCTTCATTTAGCGGCCATTGGGCTCATACAGACCACATAAAAAATAATCGATAAATTTGTTGACGATGTCAAGGACATTGTGAACTAAGCTTAATTAGATCAGCAAACAAGTGCCAAGAGAGATCCCCAAGTGAGACACTGCACGCCCAAGCCAAAAAGCTTCCACTTAGCTCGTAGTATGTGTGACAGGCTTAGGCAAAGCTGAAGGAATTGTTCCTCAGAATGAGTGGAGTTTCTGTCCAGGGGGAAGAACTTCTGGAGAAATCTGACTCCAGTGCTGTGCTTACGGAGCACACTGACTCCAGTGCTATGCTTCTGGAGCACACCTGTTTCAAGTTCGCCTTCACCAAGTAGGAGTGAATCATCTATAGCAGAACATAGCTCATCTTCTGTATTTGGTGTGCGTGATTCAACTGACTCTGTTGAAGAGAAAACACCAGAGCAACCTGAAACTAGTAATAGTGAGATAATACTACAAGAGGTCAACTCAACTAGACTTGGTACTCTCCGTAAATGCGAAAGTGAGAACTTTCAACCATTACTGTCTCTCTGTGATTGCAACCTGGTGCCCTGCACCAAAGAGGTCTTGTCCCAGATTGTGACCATGTATAGGTCAGAGGTGGCCTTTTCCCATCCACAAAGTATTCTACTACTCTATGGCTGAGAAAACCTCAGAGCACACTGAGGCGGCACCCGAAGGCTCCCAATCTGGTGTGGAAGTATCTGAGAAGAAGATCTGGACAACTGCGAAGACTATTTACCACAATGTCAAGACAAAGTTACGAAATATTTCACATGGCAAAAACAAGCCAAGCAACAAAAGCTCAAGCCAAAAAGACCCTCAGCAATATTCTGGTTTCAATTCAGAAAGAGCTGTCAAAATCTAACCAAACAGTGACTGCAGGAGAACTTTCACAAATAGAGAATGTGGTTGGAATGATCCTGGACGATGTTGAGAAGGTAAGCAGTGAATGTGATGAGGAACTGGTCTATCAAGCAACACAGCGGCCTTCTTCCTCCTTGTCATCCTCATCTGCCAGATCACAGAAGTCAGAGTGGGAATTTGCACTCCCTGGAATTCCCATCCCTTCTGAATTACCAGCGAGTACTACTCAGCCCATTTTAAGATGCTCAGTCATCGACTGAATCACCTATAGCAGAACATAGCTAATCTTCTGTATTTGGTGTGCGTGATTCAACTGACTGTGTAGAACAGAAAACAACAGAGCAACCTCACCAGGGCAACCGCATAATTTCTGAGAGCAACTTGACCCCTCTGGTTCTGACAGTGGCGGCTGGAAAGAGTGCATCCGATACAATCCTTACTAAACTGAAGAGGAATGACAAGAAGTTGGGGAAACCCACAGCTTACGAGCTGGTTCAGCTGTTTGCAGAGGAGTCTGTGAAGCGTCTCCTGCTTCCTAGCCTTGTGCCCTCTATAGCTTCAATGAGTTGGGCTCAAGGAGTCAGTGTGACATCTAGCGTATACAAAGATTTTATGCTCTTCTTAATAATATAATATAATAATATGCCATTTAGCAGACGTTTTTATCCAAAGCGACTTACAGTCATGTGTGCATACATTTTTACATATGGGTGGTCCTGGGGATCGAACCCACTACCCTGGCGTCTTCTACATCAGCATTTAGTGACACAGTCAGTTGGTTTACCAAAGTAATGGTAAGCCAGGTCATGAACTCTGTGGTTTCTGATTCACAAAGCAGAGGGTCATCTCCAACCAGAACTGTAACTGATATAGGCAGTCTACTGAGTGTTAAGTCCTCCCCTCTGCCATCTTTTCCCGCCATCAGCATGGCAACAAGTGAGACCTCCAATGCTGCACGAGGCTTTGAGGCCAACATAGATGCTGAGGAAAGAGATACCACCAGTTGTTCCGGTGTAGCTCAGAGCATTGTTTGTGATCAGAAGTCAACTAGGCCGGATGTTGTCAAAGATGTCTTGCTTTCAGCCCCATCCTCTGATAACAGGAGGTGATGAAAAAAAAAAAAAAAAAAAATTTTTTTTTTAAAACACTAATAAAGCAGCACCTCACGGCACAACACCTCTCCCCCATGTGACCTACTTGTTGTGTGTATGTACTGACATGTATGTGTAACTGATAGACGCACACACACACACACACACACACACACACACACTACATGTTAATGTTTTAAATGTATGTAAATTGTAAAGTATTTTGTCTGTAATGTCTTTTTTGTTTTGTGTCGTACCCAAGTAAGAGTAACTGTCGCCATTGGCTCCATTGGCATTGGCTAAATAAGCCACCCGGACTATTAAAAAAAATTAAAAAAATAATAATGCCGTTTACATTAGCATACAACAAAACCATAAACATATGTAAACCAAAAGTACATTCTTTAGAATACAGTAAAGAACACAATTGTGTGTGGGGGGTCCCGGGGGTGCAGTCCAGGAAATGGTAGAGGGGGGGGGGGGGGGGGGGCAGTCACCAGTGCTAAGCTACGCTTCATCTCTTCTCCGGGCTGGGTCTGGCCACAATACTTCATCCACATCACAAGATACGTTTTCTCTTGCCAAACATCGAGGGAAGTATCTCCTAGCATGGCGTATCCAACCTTGGACAGAGGCAACCTCTATGTCCCCACATGCGTCCTCCATTGCCTGGAGAAGCAGCATGCGGGCATAGGGTTGGCAATCATACACTTTCCAGCGCCAGGCTGAGAAGAATTCCTCTATGGGATTTAGAAAAGGTGAATATGGGGGTAGGTACAAAACTACAAATTGTGGATGGGTGGCAAATCAGTTTTGGACCAGAACAGCCCGGTGAAAACTAACATTGTCCCATATAACCACAAATCTAGCAGGCTCCTGATCTGGATCAGGGACAAGCATTGTGTAAATTGCATCCAGAAAAGTGAGGATATGGCCGGTGTTGTACGGACCCAGTGTGGCATTGTGATGGAGGACCCCGTTTTGAGTGATGGCAGCACACATAGTTATATTACCCCCACGCTGTCCAGGGACATTGGTAATTGCCCTCTGTCCTATTACATTTATTCCGCGGCGCCTGGTTTTGGTGAGGTTGAAGCCAACCTCATCCACATAAATAAATGTACATGGGCATCCATCTCCAATACTCTCTGTAACAGACAAAAGGATATACAGATGAGTAAATATGGTATGTCTGAAGTACTGGAAGTAGTGTTGCATACATACCTCTACAAAGTCATGTCGCAGATTCTTGACTCTGTCAGAGTTTCTCTCAAATGGCACCTTGTAAAGTTGTTTCATCGTCACTTGGTGCCATTGGAGGATGCGTTGTATGGTCGACAGGCTTACAGCATTGATGTTGTTAAATATGGTGTCATTATTAAAGATATGCTCTCTATTCTCTCAAATCCTAATTGCATTGTTGGCCAAAACCATATTTATAATTGCAGTCTCTTGTACATCTGTAAACAAGCGTCCTATGATGCAGTCACACGTATTTTACAGTACATTACTGTAATGCTATAATAGTAATTAGATAGTTGAATACCTGTTCTCAATTCTGAAGGTTCGAATTATGGACGCCACTGTAAATCGACTCAAGTTGGGCTGGACTCTCAGTCCAGCCTCTCTCATGGTCAAACCGTGGTTGATCACATGATCAACAAGTGTTGCCCTAATCTCATCAGAGATGGCTCTCCTTCCTTCTCTTCTTTGCCCTCGTCCTCTTCTTCCTCTTCCTCTTCCTCTTCCTCTACCTCCTACTCCTCCTCTTCCAACTATTCGTCTTTGAATTTGTCCTCGTTGTTGTTCCCTGCCTCTCCCTCCTACTCCTCTTGCTCTCTGTCCATTGTTGGCATCCATTGTTCAAAACAGTCCTATACTACAGTAAAGCAGTGATTGGTTAGTGATCAGTTAAGCAATTAGTGTTTGAACATGTGAGGAGAGTGTGTTTGACCTGGTGAATAAGTGTAGCATTTTGATTGGTTGTGTTTGGAAAAGGAAAGCAAGTCACTTCTTGTGTTTTAGGTAGAGAATTGTGTGTAGTGTTTTGAAAAAAGTGTTTTATGCAATTGACAACTGAGTCAAAGGCTGAGAAATAGCTTATGGTTTTGGAGATTTTGTGTGTAGTTTTGCACTTTGAGTGAGAGGTTTCAAAAATCGTGTGACATGAAAAGATTTTGTGTGTAAGCAGTTGGAAAAAACTGTAACAATTGTGGGTGTGGAATTGTCAATGTGAATGCTACCATTATATTCATATTCCAAATGAAATATTGTGCTGGAGTGGTAGATGTGGTTGTTGTCATTATGAGGTTGTTGACTTGTAGTGACATTCCTCTGAGCCTTCCATAAAGGGGAACAAGAAGGATTCCAAGAAGGATTCCCGCCCCTCTGAATCAGAACGACATCTGATACAGCAGGAACATTCTTTGCGATATTGGTGTACAAAGAAATGATATTGCAAAGGAACCTTAGGCCTACATTATATATTGATAGTCATGTCTTACAGTATATAAAAGTATTTATATTTTTCAAACCTCAAGATGGTGTTTCTCATCTATTAATAAAAGTTATGTTGAGTTATAACTGAGAATAGTAGTTAAATATTAGCCTACATCCAACATCATTTCTAAAGTCCATGGCAACTGTCTCTTTTCTGTAGCAATTGTATTTTATTTGTCACATGCGCCTGAATACAACATGTGTAGTACACCTTACCGTGAAATGCTTACTTACAAGCCTTTAATCAACAATGCATAGTTTTGAAGGGGGAGAAAGTAAGGAACTTGTCTGTCGGCCTTGCATTAAAGAACATAATTGGTTAAGGAAAACTGTGATAAATAAAAAAGTATATCAGTTTCACTTAAGGACCAAAGGATTGACAGCCGTCCCATATAGATTGCAAAATAGTTGGGAAGAGATCTTTGACGTACCGATCCCATGGCATAGTGTTTATGAACTGACACGCAAAACGACACCGGATTCAAAAATTAGAATCTTTCAATTTAAATTATTATATAAAATTCTTGCTACCAATAGAATGTTATTTATATGGGGGATACAATCTTCCCAGCTCTGCAGATTTTGCTGTGAAGAGATAGAATCATTCGATTATTTGTTTTGGTTCTGTCCATTTGTAGCTTGTTTTTGGACACAGGTCCAGGAATGGCTAAAGGATTGCAATATTTACCTGGAACTAACCTTGCAGATAGCATTACTGGGTGATCTGAAAAGTCATAGTCAATCAATCAATAATATAATAATACTTTTAGCAAAAATGTTTATTTTTAATTCACAATCTGTAGAAGCAATGAGAATAGAAAGGTTCAGAACTTTTGTAAAACATCACAGTACGGTCGAAATATATATGGCAAATAGAAATCCTATATGGATGGTGTTAAGAGATAGATGGGAGGTATTGAATAGAGTTGAAGGATGGGACTAATAACAAATAACAACAAATAATAACAAAGATAGCTAATAATGTAAGCATACTGTGTCCATAATAAGTATATAGGTTGTATGTTGGGAGCTTTTGGGAAAGAGCACAGTTAGAAAGATATGGCATTTAGAAGCAAACCGGATGGACATCATGAAAATGATCGGAGAGGTTGAGAGTAGAAGAAGTTCAGGAGCAAAAAAATAAATAAATATATATATATATATATATAGATATAGAATTATTGTAAAATTAACTCTGTCCATAAGGTGTAGATAGTAAGTATAGACCGGAAGTAGAGGCCTGGGCGTTGTTGTTCACTAATTTACTCCAAGTAGGGAAAGGATGGTGGGGTTGAAAAGTAATAAAGGGGAATATATATATAAAAAATAAAAATAAACATGGGGGATTGGAAGTGATGCAGACAATTACATTGATAGAAGATACAATCTATCTGCAATATTAAGCTGATCCATCCCCCCCCCCAAAAAAATAAATAAATAAATAAATAAATAACAATGCATAGTTTTTATAAAGTAAGTAAGAAAAATTTGCTAAATAACTATTGGAAAAATAGTACAACAGTAAAATAACAATAACAAGGCTATATACAAAGTGTACCGATATCGAGTCAATGTGCAGGGGTACGGGTTAGTCAAGGTAATTGAGGTAATATGTACATGTAGGTAGGGGTAAAGTGGCTATGCATAGATAATAAACAGAGAGTAGCAGCAGCATACAGTATGTGAAGAGTGTGAATGAATGTAAATGTATGTGTGTGTGTGTGTGTGTGTGTGTGTGTGTGTGTGTGTGTGTGTGGCGTCAATATGCATGTGTGTGTGTGTTTGGTGTGTGTGTCCGTGTGTGTGTGTGTGTGTGTGTGGTTAGAGTCCAGTGAGTATACGTCGAGCCTGTGCAAGAGTCAGTGCCAAAAATAATAATAAATAATAATAAAATAAGGGGGGGTCATTGCAAATAGTCCGGGTAGCGATATGATTAACTGTTCAGCAGTCTTATGGCTTGGGGGTAGAAGCTGTTAAGTTGCTTTTTGGTCCCAGACTTGGCGCTGCGGTACTACTTGACATGCAATAGCAGAGAGAACAGTCTATAACTAGGGTGGCTGGAGTCTTTGACCATTTTTAGGGCATTCCCCTGACCGCCTGGTATAGAGGTCCTGGGTGTCAGGAAGCATGGCCCCAGTGATGTACTGGGCCATATTCACTACCCTCTGTAGTGCCTTGCGGTCGGAAGCCGAGCAGTTGCCATACTACGTGGTGATGCAACCAGTCAGAATGCTCTCGATGGTGCAGCTGTATAATTTTTTGAGGATCTGTAGACCCTCAAAAAGCACCCAACATAGTGACATATGCTGCCACGTCTGGACACCCATATGATCTCCCCTCCACCTTTCAACAGGAGAAGCCTCACAAACATCCGCCATCTCCAAAGTCCTATCCAAGTCATTCAAAGAGCAAGTAACCCAACTAATGTATTGGCCAATTGATTGAATAGAATCCCATTGATGGCCTTTCTTTCTTCGTTTTCCTGTTAAGTCGCTGTTCGTTCCCTCGCGGAAATCGAATTAGCATAATAAAAATGTGTGTAAAATGCTAATTAATCTCCATGAAGAACAGCAAGTCACATTAATAGGATGTAAGTGGAATATCTAGAGCAAGTCACACTAATAAACTATATACCTACTTAGTTTATGAACTAATTCAATAATAAAGGATCCAGGACACTCAGTGACAAGGGAGTTTTTTGTTTTTATTTTTCAAACGCATTCAAGGTATATATGTCATACTTGAATACATCCAGTAGGGGGCAACATATACAAAGCAAAGGCATGAAGGACCAGTCTGGCGCTACAACAGAGGCCTGAACTATAATGTAAATCTCTGGTAGCCTATCGATATCTCTGGTGCTACAACGCTAGAGGGGGCTGAACATGCAATGGGGTACCTATACATCAGTGTGGTACCTCGGTTTTGGGCTGTGAAATATAATCTCAAAACACAGTGAGATAGAGCTATCATATTACTGTCCACATTCGGATGACAGTCGATGGACTATATCTGTTAATGATAGTGTAGGCCCCTTAAACTCAACTCTGGACCTCTAAGCCTGTTCCACTGCTTTTGTTCATGGTTCCCCTCTAATCAGGGACTGATTTAGACCTGTGACACCAGGTGGGTGCAATTAATTATCAGGTAGAACAGAAAACCAGCAGGCTCCGGACCTAGGTAAGATTTGAATACCCCTGATGTAGGCTAATACTTGTATTCATATATCCCAATTATTTGAAGTAGCCGAATCACTTGGAAATTATTATGTAATTTTTCAAGAATAAAACGTTTTCTTTTGGCGAGCGTTCATATGCCATTCGGAACTAGGAAACTCGGAAAATACCTACTTTCTAACTGGTTTTGTTATACAAGTGCCGCGTTCAACGAGTTTCCTAGTTCCCACTAGCATGAACGCGGCACTTATTTTATGGGTGTCAATCAAACAATTGCATGGTTTCAGTTTTTTATCAAACATACCTCGATACTGGTAGATACATAAATTAAATTAACAACAAAAAATGAGTAGCCTAAATTATATTCTCTCTTGGACAGACTACGTACATCGAGCATCTGACCAATTACACGAGACTTTAGTTTTTTTTTCTTCTTCTTAGTATTATTCAAATTACAATACAATAACATATAAACAGGACATCGCTACAATTATATTTTATTCTTATGAAATAAAATAAAATAAAACAAAAAAACAAAATTAAGAAATAAAAAACAGTTTCATTAAAGTGAAAGTACCTCCAATAAAATAAACTGAAAAAAGGTCAGGGGTTACAATTGTATAAACCTATGGTAGAGTTGTAAGAATACATGTTTTTTTTTTTTGTCATTGACTAATTCTAGAGATGTTATTAAATATTCGATTTCAAGTAAAAACATATTGCATTTGGCGACAGATTTCAATTGTTGGTTTTTGTGTATGTAAAATTTACCAGAGAGAATAAAGAAAATAACACATTGTTTATGAGTGTGACTCTGTTGTTTTTTTGGAGCGAGCTAAGTAATGACGTGTTTTCATTTCATTAATAACAATGAAAGATGTAATATGTTATTATTCAAGCGAAATCAAAGCTACAAAACCAGATTCTAGTTCTGGGTTATTCGAGATAACCTAAATTACGACACCATGGAACTATCCTTCGTGGCGGAGGGCATATTGCGCATTGACGTGGTCTGCGGAAGGATATGGTATAAAGTATTTGTCACGGTACTCTTTTTGCCATTTGTTCTGTATTGACATAGGTAATGTATGTCAGTAGATAACGCTGTATCTGGCCAATGTGATGGGGAAAGACGAAACCAAAACAATTTAGCAGATTAACTGTATTAAGGGACATACATGCAATGGTTTTACTTGTCGTACTGTAAAGGTTAATTTGAATCGGTTGCCATGTTCTTGCTGACCCAAGTATTTTCGCCCAGTGACTGAGATTTGATGACCAATGATGACGATCAGGGAATTTGAATAGATGCCATTTGGATTACATTGAAGAGAATCGCACGAACGTCAATGTTTTCCAAGAGGAGAGACGTCTTCTGGAAAGAACATCTCGCCACAGAGGACTATTATGACAGCTAGCTGTGACTGACACGAATTCTATTCAAACTCAGTAGTGTTGCTTTTCATAGCTTTTCAGGCAAATATATGGGCCTGTATTTTTTTATTTTTCTTCTGCGATAATCTGATCATTCCAAATGTATGTCCGTCAATTCAATTGATATTCTGTTTAGGTAGCATGAAGCTAACGTTAAAGCTAACTAGCTGCTGTATATAAGATGTTGTTAGCATGGTTGCTTGCCAGCAACAATGGGCAACATGACGCTTGTCACAGCATGTCACTCTCTGGTTATATAGTAGAAGTGTCTGTGGGTGTTTGAAGCTTGCAATCTATTTATCCAGAATACTTGACATCATGTAGAATGTCAAGAAAAGCAGCTTTGACCTAATTTGTTTGCTAACTAAATACATATATGACTAGGTAGCTAGCCAGTTTGCAACGCTAGCGATTTGGGTCAGAAAATGACAGCTGGCAGTAGGGACTGACATTGTGTACCTTGTGAAAGTGTGGCCAGCAATGCGTAAAGCTGCCTGCAGTGTCTGATTGTGGAAATAGTTCAACGTCAAGCCTTACAGAATATGTTGTACCTGGCTACTGACAGGGAAGAATTTGACACTAGCTCCAGTTTTGCATCCCATCTTAAACGTGATCAGTTGCATCATCACCTGGCTGTTTCTCAGGCAATATCAAAGGTGGACTGGAATGCATGCAAACTGACTTGTATCGGGGAAACGCCACAATGACTAGTTTGCTTGACAGCTAAAGCAACGTTTGGGTGGATATATTGTTGCACCGGGGTTCTGGTATCAAAAGAGAGCATCCTTCAACGTGCATCACTGAAGAAAGAACCTTTCGACACCTGACCTAAATTGGACAGTTACTTTGACAATGGAGACGGTTGGAGACTTTGAATACAGCAGAAAGGACCTGGTGGGACATGGAGCTTTCGCTGTGGTGTTCAAAGGAAGGCACAGAAAGGTAACTATCAGGAACATTAAAGGTCTGCATCTCCATCTTTCCCATTGCATTGCTTGCACCCTCCCTCTCCTCTCCTTGCCTCTCCTCTTTTTTTGTTCTCTATGAGGTTATGTGAGAGTAGTGACGCTTACATAAATCTAGGTCAGTGACATTGCACTGCAGTAAATAAACTGTCATTTGGCATAATTGTGTTTAGTTTGACTTCAACTAACTAGACATTCTAAATATTAGTTACGATAGTGATGCAAACATTGCAATTAAATACAATTATATCCATTGATATGCTTCACCGTATTCAAATGTAACAATGTTATTTACATGTTTGATCATGCATGTTATTGTGTTTCATAAGCCTCGATCATGTGATGATGTTGTGCAATCTTGCGTTATGGTCTGGCACTGGGTGCAGAGAGATGCGAGCCGTTCATTCATGAAACGGATGACTCAAACAGCAGTGAATAGCTCGCTGACGTAGCCAGCCAGCCTAGACAAGGTGCAGAGAAAGGAGCATGTCTGCTTGTTTTTCCTCATCAAGAGGTCTTCTTTCTCCATCTTTTGTCATGATATGAGAAATAGTCTACACATCAATGCAATCCTGACTGCAACATTTTGTAAAATATCAACAATAGAATGAGATGATGATAGTCTTGTGATGATACGGTCATCCTATTAGCTTGATTGGCCACACTCACAGAGTGATAACAAAGCATCTTGACCGACCGACTGACTGACAGGACTGTGGCGACTGTCCATGATGGGGATGTGGACCAAACAGTGTTGTGTTGATCCAGGCCAGGTGATCAAGGCGCAGCTGAAGGATGGTCAGAGACGAGAGAATGTTACATATGTCTGAGCCTGCTCTACATCTATCTCACTGTGTGATGCATCCAGGGATGATGTCACCATGCTACCCTACAGTATTATATTGAAATATTCTATGAGAGCATTACATTTTTTACATTTAAGTCATTTAGCAGACGCTCTTATCCAGAGCGACTTACAGAAGCAATTAGGGTTAAGTGCCTTGCTCAAGGGCACATTTACGTCATTTAGCAGACGCTCTAGACCAGAGCGACTCACAAATTGATGCATTCACCCTATAGCCAGTGGGATAACCACTTTACAATTTTTGGGGGGGGTAGAAGGATTACTTTATCCTATCCCAGGTATTCCTTAAAGAGGTGGGGTTTCAAATGTCTCCGGAAGGTGGTGAGCGACTCCGCTGTGTGTGTGGGGGGGGGGGGGTAGAAGGATTGCTTTATCCTATCCCAGGTATTCCTTAAAGAGGTGGGGTTTCAAATGTCTCCGGAAGGTGGTGAGTGACTCCGCTGTCCTGGCGTCGTGAGGGAGCTTGTTCCACCATTGGGGTGCCAGAGCAGCGAACAGTTTTGACTGGGCTGAGCGGGAACTATGCTTCCGCAGAGGAAGGGGAGCCAGCAGGCCAGAGGTGGATGAACGCAATGCCCTCGTTTGGGTGTAGGGACTGATCAGAGCCCGAAGGTACAGAGGTGCCGTTCCCCTCGCTGCTCCAAAGGCAAGCACCATGGTCTTGTAACGGATGCGAGCTTCAACTGGAAGCCAGTGGAGTGTGCGGAGGAGGGGGGTGACGTGAGAGAACTTGGGAAGGTTGAACACCAGACGGGCTGCGGCATTCTGGATGAGTTGTAGGGGTTTAATGGCACATGCAGGGAGGCCAGCCAACAGCGAGTTGCAGTAATCCAGACGGGAGATGACAAGTGCCTGGATTAGGACCTGTGCCGCTTCCTGTGTGAGGCAGGGTCGTACTCTCCGAATGTTGTAGAGCATGAACCTGCAGGAGCGGGTCACCGCCTTGATGTTAGCGGAGAACGACAGGGTGTTGTCCAGGGTCACGCCAAGGCTCTTCGCACTCTGGGAGGAGGACACAACGGAGTTGTCAACCGTGATGGCGAGATCATGGAACGGGCAGTCCTTCCCCGGGAGGAAGAGCAGCTCCGTCTTGCCAGGGTTCAGCTTGAGGTGGTGATCCGTCATCCATACTGATATGTCTGCCAGACATGCAGAGATGCGATTCGCCACCTGGTTATCAGAAGGGGGAAAGGAGAAGATTAGTTGTGTATCGTCAGCGTAGCAATGATAGGAGAGGCCGTGTGAGGATATGACAGAGCCAAGTGACTTGGTGTATAGGGAGAAAAGGAGAGGGCCTAGAACTGAGCCCTGGGGGACACCAGTGGTGAGAGCACGTGGTGCGGAGACAGCTTCTCGCCACGCCACTTGGTAGGAGCGACCGGTCAGGTAGGACGCAATCCAGGAGTGAGCCGCGCCGGAGATGCCCAGCTCGGAGAGGGTGGAGAGGAGGATCTGATGGTTCACAGTATCAAAGGCAGCAGACAGGTCTAGAAGGACAAGAGCAGAGGAGAGAGAGTTAGCTTTAGCAGTGCGGAGAGCCTCCGTGACACAGAGAAGAGCAGTCTCAGTTGAATGACCAGTCCTGAAACCTGATTGGTTTGGATCAAGAAGGTCATTCTGAGAGAGATAGCAAGAGAGTTGGCTAAAGACGGCACGCTCAATAGTTTTGGAAAGAAAAGAAAGAAGGGATACTGGTCTGTAGTTGTTGACATCAGTGGGGTCGAGTGTTGGTTTTTTGAGAAGGGGAGCAACTCTCGCTCTCTTGAAGACGGAAGGGACATGGCCAGCGGTCAAGGATGAGTTGATCAGCGAGGTGAGGTAGGGGAGAAGGTCACCGGAGATGGTCTGGAGAAGAGAGGAGGGGATGGGGTCAAGCGGGCAGGTTGTTGGGCGGCCTGCAGTCACAAGTCGCAGGATTTTATCTGGAGAGAGAGGGGAGAAAGAAGTCAAAGCATAGGGTAGGGCAGTGTGAGCAGGACCAGCAGTGTCATTAGACTTAACAAACGAGGATCGGATGTCGTCAACCTTCTTTTCAAAGTGGTTGACGAAGTCATCCACAGAGAGAGAGGGGGGGGGGGGGGATTCAGGAGGGAGGAAAATGTGGCAAAGAGCTTCCTAGGGTTAGAGGCAGATGCTTGGAATTTAGAGTGGTAGAAGGTGGCCTTAGCAGCAGAAACAGATGAAGAAAATGTAGAGAGGAGGGAGTGAAAAGATGCCAGGTCGGCAGGGAGTTTAGTTTTCTTCCATTTCCGCTCCGCTGCCCGGAGCTCTGTTCTGTGAGCTCGCAATGAGTCATCAAGCCACGGAGCTGGAGGGGAGGACCGAGCCGGCCGGGAGGATAGGGGACACAGAGAGTCAAAGGATGCAGAAAGGGAGGAGAGGAGATTTGAGGAGGCAGAATCAGGAGATTGGAGGGAGAAGGATTGAGCAGAGGGAAGAGATGATAGGATGGAAGAGGAGAGAGTAGTGGGAGAGAGAGAGCGAAGGTTGCGGCGGCGCATTACCATCTGTGTAGGGGCAGAGTGAGTAGTGTGGGAGGAGAGCGAGAGAGAAAAGGAAACAAAGTAGTGGTCGGAGACATGGAGGGGAGTTGCAGTGAGATTAGTAGAGGAGCAGCATCTAGTGAAGATGAGGTCAAGCGTATTGCCTGCCTTGTGAGTAGGGGGGGGCGGTGAGAGGGTGAGGTCAAAAGAGGAGAGGAGTGGAAAGAAGGAGGCAGAGAGAAATGAGTCAAATGTGGACATAGGGAGGTTGAAATCCCCCAAAACTGTGAGGGGTGAGCCATCCTCAGGAAAGGAACTTATCAAGGCGTCAAGCTCATTGATGAACTCTCCAAGGGAACCTGGAGGGCGATAGATGACAAGGATATTAAGCTTAAATGGGCTAGTGACTGTGACAGCATGGAATTCAAATGAGGAGATAGACAGATGGGTTAGGGGAACAATTGAGAATGTCCACTTGGGAGAGATGAGGATTCCTGTACCACCACCCCTCTGACCAGATGCTCTCGGGGTATGCGAGAACACATGGTCAGACGAGGAGAGAGCAGTAGGAGTAGCAGTGTTTTCAGTGGTAATCCATGTTTCCGTCAGCGCCAGGAAGTCGAGGGACTGGAGGTTGGCATAGGCTGGGATGAAGTCAGCTTTGTTGGCAGCAGAACGGCAGTTCCAGAGGCTGCCTGAGACCTGGATCTCCAGGTGTGGGGTGCGTGCAGGGACCACCAGGTTAGAGAGGCAGCAGCCACGCGGTGTGGTGCGTTTGTGTAGCCTGTGCAGAGAGGAGAGAACAGGGATAGGCAGAGGCATAGTTGACAGGCTGTAGCAAATGGCTACAAAAATGCAGAGGAGATCGGAATGAAATGAGCTAAGCATCTGGGAGAGGAGAGAGCAGGGCCTCCCTCACCAAAAACTTCTACCTCAGAAACTAAAATTGTTTCACTGAACCACCCGAACAAAAACTCTCCCAACTTCCACCTTTAGAAATCAGAATTGTTGTGAACCACAGCGGTTCAATGTTTAAAGGAATAGACTCAACCCACTTTATTCAGCTAGCTAACTATGACACCATAGCTAACTAGCATGATAACATCCAATAACAATAACACACAGTTTAGCACCAACACTTGGTCACAACAAACCACCAATAGTGTGTTAACTAGCTAACTAGCATGCTAGCATCCAGTAACACACAGTTTAGCACCAACACTTGGTCACAACAAACCACCAATAGTGAGTTAACACACTAAACAGATCATTCGTGTCTGTGTCAAGTTCCTTTCATGACGCAGCAATGATTAAACGTTGGCTAGCTAGGACAAGTATATTGTATTTAGCTACTACAGTACAGTTAGCTGGTCGTGTTGGGTAGCTAGCAATGGCCACTGTGTTGACTTTGTTTGGAGAACGGCTAGCTAGCTAGCTTCGTGCTACACCCGGCACACAATGGCTACTGTGTTGACTCTGACTCTGTTCGAAAAACGGCTAGTTAGCTCGCTTCGTGCTACAGCCGGCACGGCCGAAGACACTGCCAACCTACAGTAACTACCCACAACAACCCACGATGCCTAGCTATGACGCCATAGCTAACTAGCATGCCAGCATCCATTAACACACAGTTTAGCACCAAAACTTGGTTACAACAAACTGCCAAGAGTGTGTTAACACACTAAACAGATAATTCATGTCCGTGTCTAGTTCCTTTCATAATGCATAACGCAGCAAAAATTAAACGTTGGCTAGCAGCACATTAACATTGGAAACAGCTCTCCACCGTTGCTAAACGTTACCAGTAGCTACCCGCTAGCTAGCTAGCCTTGTGCTTCGATACTAACCTACAATAATTACCTACGGAAACCTACAATAACAACAATACTAACCTACAATACCTAACTACAACTAACTACCTACCTACGATCTAATACATGGTTTAAGCTTTACTCAACACCATATGAGAAGCTTACCTCCTGCTAGAGCAGAACATCAGTATGCAAAGATTCATAACAGGTAGGTACTCCAATGGTGAGTGTAGCTCAATTGGTAGAGCATGGCGCTTGTAACGCCAGGGTAGTGGGTTCGATCCCCGGGACCACCCATACGTAAAAATGTATGCACACATGACTGTAAGTCGCTTTGGATAAAAGCGTCTGCTAAATGGCATATATTATATTATAAGGTATGTCAACGTTAAGGGATACAATAGTAGGGGTGTCAAATTCAATCCGCGCACGGGCCATATTGATAAAACAAGGGCCAGACATTTTACAAAAAAACGTGCATACAACTGCAACCCAAACTGGCCAATGTTTTATTTTTATTTTTATTTTATGGCCCTTTTATAATGTCCACTTATGTAGATAGGATGCTGTATATAGCATTTTAACATATTAAAACAAATTAAGATATAAATCATATTTGTCCAGCCTTTGCTGCTATGCTTGCATATGTGCATAATATGCTGCGACCCTAATCAAAAAGTATTTCATAACTCCAAATAACAAAAACTTTGCTAGGTTGTTGTAACATTTAAACTAAAATGTTTTTCATTTTTTTGCGCTGCATGGATCACCAGTGCAGTTGAACACAGTAATGCTGTATGGTGCACTCAAAATGTATTGTAGTTGAGTAACCGGCCTAGGCTACTGCTCAAATGTTGCTGTAATAGGCCTACATGTTTCTCTTTTGCATTGTGTTTTGTTGCAGGTTTTGTTTTTTGGTTATTAATTGTCGGGCTTTAAAAACCGAAGCCAGACTGCAACCTTTAACACTGAAACATATATAAACGCAACATGTAAAGTTTCATGTTTCATGAGCTGAAATAAAAGACCCCAGAAATTTTCCATATGCACAAAAATATTATTTCTCTCATTCTGTGCATAAATTATTTTTACATCCTTGTTAGTAACCATTTCTCATTTTCCAAGATAATCCATCCACCTGACAGCTGTGGCATATCAACATTTTTACATTTTAGTCATTTAGTAGATGCTCTTATCCAGAGCGACTTACAGTTAGTGAGTGCATACATTTTTTTTTTTCATCAGGAAGCTGATTAAACAGCATGATCATTACACAGGTGCACCTTTTGCTGGGGACAATAAAAGGCCACTCAAAAGTGCAGTTTTGTCACACAACACAATGCCACAGATGTCTCAAGTTTTGAGGGAGTGTGCATTTGGCATGTTGACTGTAGGAATGTCCACCAGAGCTGTTGCCAGAGATTTGAATGTTAATTTCTCGACCATAAGCCGCCTCATGTTGTTTTTGAGAATTTAGCAGTACCTCCAACAGGCCTCACAACCGCAGACCACGTGTAACCACGCCAGCCCAGGACCTCCACATCCGGCTTTTTCACCTGCGGGAGCATCTGAGACCAGCCACCCGGACATCTGATGAAGCTGTGGGTTTGCACAACAGAATAATTTCTGCACAATCTATCAGAAACCGTCTGAGGGAAGCACACCTGCGTGCTTGTCATCCTCAACAGGGTCTTGACCTGACTGCAGTTCGGCATCGTGACTGACTTCAGTGGGCAATTGCTCACCTTCGATGGCCTCTGGCACGCTGGAGAAGTGTGCTCTTCACAGATGAATCCCTGTTTCAACTGTACCGGGCAGATTGCAGACAGCGTGTATGGCATCATGTGGGCAAGCGGTTTGCTGATGTTGTGAACAGAGTGCCCCATGGTGGCGGGGGGGTTATGGTATGGGCAGGCATAAGCTACGGACAACGAACACAATTGCATTTTAACGATGGCAATTTGAATGCACAGAGATGCCGTGACGAGATCCTGAGGCCCATTGTCGTGCCATTTTCTGATCCCACGCACAACCTTTTTTTAAAGGTATCTGTGACCAACAGATGCATATCTGTATTTCCAGTCATGTGAAATTCATAGATTAGGTCCTAATGAATTTATTTCAATTGACTGATTTACTTATATGAACTGTATGTAACTCAGTAAAATCTTTGAAATTGTTGCATGTTTCGTTTCTATTTTTGTTCAGTGTAGTAGCCTAGCTAGGACTGTGGCACGTTTCTGTACACTTTCCCTCTGCTGCACACTGACTTTGAATTCACAGATGCGAGCGCATCAGGCTGTAATTTCATAAAGTAGATAAATAATAATATAATAATAATAATATAATATGCCATTTAGCAGACGCTTTTATCCAAAGCGACTTACAGTCGTGCGTGCATACATTTTTGTGTATGGGTGGTCCCGGGGATCGAACCCACTACCTTGGCGTTACAAGCGCCGTGCTCTACCAGCTGAGCTACAGAGGACCACGTAGATGATTCAACTGTTGACTCATTTATACTCACTGTATGTCCTATTGTCCTTTAGTAGTAATTTATACCCGCGTGTGACTCCCTTTTATCTTGTACATTTTTGACAACCAAGATGACATTTTCTGTAGGCTACAGCAATGACCTGTTAGAACTGCCACTTGGCATGGACATTTAGCCTACAACAGTTTAAAGTTTCGGTCTGGTAGAAGATTAGGTCAGTGGCATTAGTGATGATACAGTATGATACAGCGCACTGGCTAGCTTGTGTGTGTGTGTGTGGCAATGCACTGCCGTTTGGTGTGCATCACGTTGGCAGTGCTTGCTGGGACTTGTAGTGCAGCGCATCGCGGGTTGTATGGAAGCGGGCCAAAATGAATTGACAACCCAAATCACTGCGCAGGCCGGATAGAAATGTGTCGGATTTGGCCCGCGGGCCTTATGTTTGACACATGCATAATAGGGACACCTACAGTATAGTGTCATAGCTGGGTTGTCAAGGTAACACCATAGTATTGTACATTTCACTGTTATTGAGGAGCCTATGAGCTGGGGTGTAGCTTATGTTTGTACTGTACCTAGCCTTATGTGTTTGCGTGTGCTCAGAACAGAGCAGCTAAATTTAGTGTACATTTGAAGCTGTGAGTGTGGACTATCAGTATACCGGTATGTGACTTGATGTCCTTCCTTCGGTGACGTTCTTGAGCTGGTTAAAATATTTATAACCCTGCATCGGCATGCCTTCTATTAATAGGATTATTTCCACTTAGGCTAGGAGATGCAGGACAGACAGACTGGGATGTTATTGGTGCTTGCAACAGGGCTGATGGATTGCCTCATCTTTTAAGCATCCTACTGCAGTTTGAATTAGCCCTGCCGTCACTATTTAGACCAGGGATGGGCAACTTTGATGGTGGTGGGGGCCAGGAGAGAAATGTTAGCAGTTTTTAATATTATATCCGAGTGAGACTAACTAACATTTTTACATTTTAGTCATTTAGCAGACACTCTTATCCAGAGCGACTTAGTTAGTGAGTGCATACATTTTCATACAAACAAAATAAATGGAGGCCCCCAGCAGTTAATTCGACCATAATAACAAGTGTAGTGAGCTGTGCCACTAGAGATCCTGGTTCGAATCCAGGCTCTGTTGTAGCCGGCCACGACCGGGAGACCCATGGGGCGGCGCACAATTGGCCCAGCGTCGTCCAGGGTAGGGGAGGGAATGGCCGGCAGGGATGTAGAGCATGGCGTTTGCAACGCCAGGGTTGTGGGTTCAATTCCCATGGGGGGCCAGTATGAAAAAAAAATGATAATGTAAGTCGCTCTGGATAAGAGCGTCTGCTAAATGACTAAAATGTAAATGTAAATGTAGATAGCTGGCTGTAAAACTAAATTATCAATCTAAACAATTTTAGCTGACATGGGCTAAATGACTGACTGTCAGTGACGTACATAACAAGAGAGAAACTGCTAATGCACAACCAAATTTAGATGTTGCATCTTGTGTATTCTAACTCGCAACAGTAAGTTGAGACCCCGAATGAGTTCCTAAATTTAAATTGGAAATTGATCCGAGGGCCTTCATGCGGCCCACGGGCTGACATTTGCCCATCCCTGATTTACACATTGGGACCTCATATGCATTTGCCTGTTCTGGATTTTGTCTTACACAGTCTAGTGCACTTTCGAGTTGGAGAACACTCACTACATATACACGTGCTTGTATAAGCATCTTTATTCATTATTGTCTCTCACTTTGTCTCCCATGATCTATTCAGTAAGTCTTGCAGTTTGAACTAGCCCTGCCGTCACTATTGAGACCTCATATGCATTTGCCAGTTGTCTTTTCTTTGTGGATTTTGTCTTACACAGTCTAGTCAGGGCGGCAGGTAGCCTAGTGGTTAAGAGTGTTGGGCCAGTAACTGAAAAGTTACTGGTTCGAATCCCTGAGTGAAAGATCTGTCGATGTGCCCTTGAGCAAGGCACTTAACCCTAGTTCCTCATGTAAGTCGCTCTGGATAAGAGCATCTGCTAAATGACTCAAATGTAAATGTAATGTACATTTCCCTCTCTACATTGGTCAGCTACATTGGTGACCAGGGTGGAATCCTTTCGATACGCCTATGGGGCCTGGGCACACAAATGCTCCTAGAGAGAAGCATGTGTTGATGACAGTTCTACAGTCGCCATTAGAGGCCCAGGCTTTTGGCATTTCTGGACTGCAACATTGTAAGATTGTGCCCTCCAAGGCACTTGATATTCATTGATTGGTAGGTTACACTATATTTAGATACTTCAAATACTGCCTGAGACACCTTTGCTATTTGTCTCCGTTCTCATGGTGAAAGACTATTTGTCTCCGTACTCATGGTGAAAGACTATTTGTCTCCGTACTCATGGTGAAAGACTATTTGTGTGATGTTGCTCTTTGTTCGTATGCATGAAACGTGAAATGTACATTACGCATTAAACGTATATTATGGAAAACATGTCTCACACTCAGTCACGGTTGGTAGAATAATTAATGGATTGGCAAGATTTTGGCACTGTTAACTTTTGAAGGTTAGTAGGAAAGTTAAATATATTAAACCACCTAAATATACTCACATTCACTGAACATTTAGTATTTGAAACTCAAACATGAATTTCCCAACTGTTTTTTCTAAAATCCTACAGGCTCTTTATCATTCTCCATACCTTATATTCCAATGCATCCAACATTGTGCATGCCCATCATAGTATTGGTCAGCTGCTATTTGAGAACTCATCTTGTTTAGAAATCAAACTTAACTTATTGCAGAGCACATTGTACAACTGTTTTTAGAGAACATTGTATTGCAAGGTACAGTGGGGAAAAAAGTATTTAGTCAGCCACCAATTGTGCAAGTTCTCCCACTTAAAAAGATGAGAGAGGCCTGTAATTTTCATCATAGGTACACGTCAACTATGACAGACAAATTGAGAAAAAAAATCCAGAAAATCACATTGTAGGATTTTTAATGAATTTATTTGCAAATCATGGTGGAAAATAAGTATTTGGTCACCTACAAACAAACAAGATTTCTGGCTCTCACAGACCTGTAACTTCTTCTTTAAGAGGCTCCTCTGTCCTCCACTCGTTACCTGTATTAATGGCACCTGTTTGAACTTGTTATCAGTATAAAAGACACCTGTCCACAACCTCAAACAGTCACACTCCAAACTCCACTATGGCCAAGACCAAAGAGCTGTCAAAAGACACCAGAAACAAAATTGTAGACCTGCACCATGCTGGGAAGACTGAATCTGCAATAGGTAAGCAGCTTGGTTTGAAGAAATCAACTGTGGGAGCAATTATTAGGAAATGGAAGACATACAAGACCACTGATAATCTCCCTCGATCTGGGGCTCCACGCAAGATCTCACCCCGTGGGGTCAAAATGATCACAAGAACGGTGAGCAAAAATCCCAGAACCACACGGGGGGACCTAGTGAATGACCTGCAGAGAGCTGGGACCAAAGTAACAAAGCCTACCATCAGTAACACACTACGCCGCCAGGGACTCAAATCCTGCAGTGCCAGACGTGTCCCCCTGCTTAAGCCAGTACATGTCCAGGCCCGTCTGAAGTTTGCTAGAGTGCATTTGGATGATCCAGAAGAGGATTGGGAGAATGTCATATGGTCAGATGAAACCAAAATAGAACTTTTTGGTAAAAACTCAACTCGTTGTGTTTGGAGGACAAAGAATGCTGAGTTGCATCCAAAGAACACCATACCTACTGTGAAGCATGGGGGTGGAAACATCATGCTTTGGGGCTGTTTTTCTGCAAAGGGACCAGGACAACTGATCCGTGTAAAGGAAAGAATGAATGGGGCCATGTATCGTGAGATTTTGAGTGAAAACCTCCTTCTATCAGCAAGGGCATTGAAGATGAAACGTGGCTGGGTCTTTCAGCATGACGATGATCCCAAACACACCGCCCGGGCAACGAAGGAGTGGCTTCGTAAAAAGCATTTCAAGGTCCTGGAGTGGCCTAGCCAGTCTCCAGATCTCAACCCCATAGAACATCTTTGGAGGGAGTTGAAAGTCTGTGTTGCCCAGCGACAGCCCCAAAACATCACTGCTCTAGAGGAGATCTGCATGGAGGAATGGGCCAAAATACCAGCAACAGTGTGTGAAAAGCTTGTGAAGAAAAACGGAAAACGTTTGACCTGTGTCATTGCCAACAAAGGGTATATAACAAAGTATTGAGAAACTTTTGTTATTGACCAAATACTTATTTTCCACCATAATTTGCTAATAAATTCATAAAAAATCCTACAATGTGATTTTCTGGATATTCTTTTCTCATTTTGTCTGTCATAGTTGACGTGTAGCTATGATGAAAATTACAGGCCTCTCTCATCTTTTTAAGTGGGAGAACTTGCACAATTGGTGGCTGACTAAATACTTTTTTTCCCCACTGTATGCTCTATGTGTAGGCTATGCCATATGTATTGGCTAATATACATATGCAGCTGTCATTTTTTAAACCTCCATTCTAGCAAACATAACAGACATCTTTATATCTACATGCTTTTATTTGGGTTTCTATGCAAAGTGTATGTTTGAATGTTTCTTTAAGCCTGGTGCTAGTTAATTGAAATTAGGCATAATCATGCCAAAACATGATTCGACAATTGAATTCACTGACAGAGATGGGTAATGAAACAGAAGTTGACATTTACAGTAGCTGGCTAGGCTAGTCTGTAACATTGGCTAGCTTGCAATAAATTGGCTAAATGGTCAACGGAGTTACCTCTTCAGATGATTAAATATGCAGCCTGCAATACGAATTGTTTTGAAGTGCACTCAAAAACAGATATTTATCTTATTTCAGTCTAGGAGCTAGCTAGCTATATCTGTTCCTCTTCATCAGACAGCAGCTCGCGTTTTCACAAGCGGCTGTGTTATCATAGATAGAAGCAGGCCATTGGATGCCTGCATCACGAGGGGTATGTACATGAGTTCTGATTGGTTCCAAGTTTCGTAGTTTGGCAAATTTGTCTGTGCGGTCGAGTGTTGAAATATACTTTTTATGAGAAAGTGCAAGAATTGAAAGTGCCAACAAATGTTATTGTCATCATAAGAATGTTTTACTGTCATATACAAAATATCTGCTCCTCCCTCGACGGGGATCGATCAACTTTACGTTTTAAGGCTTCGGCCTGTTCCTGATCTTGCACATCTGCGCGGTGACCTTCAGCATTCAAATGCTAAAAGGGCTTGCGTGATATTAGGCTTTATTAGTTGAGTAACAACCTATGTAATTTGCTAGGTTACTGCTATCTATGCGCTGTTGTTTTACCTAAATAAAAGTAGGCTACCAGAGACACAACTCTCATCTGGCTATACCTGCTGAATGGGGCTTACAATATGTTTTATTTGGATTGTTCTGGTTCACCATCAGCAATAGTTTTGGTAGTTTTGCTTTAAACAATCAGTGTATATGGTAATTTTAAGATATATAAGGTAAAGTTGATAATTTCATAGCTGTAATGTCATAGCTAATTTGTGTAAACGATAAATATTTATACATTACACTTAATCTGCAAAAACGACAAGTTAATTAGTGGGTGATGGTGATTTTGTCAGCTCAGACAGATCCAGCTAAGAGAGGCCCAGCTCATGAGCTCCATCAGCAGAAGATTTTAATTTAGAATGGAAAATGTATGTTTGTGCAACAAATGTTAGTGCATTGTATCGCATCGAACTGAATCACATCAATTCATTCTCCAGTCAAACCGAATCGCACCAAATCATTTCAAACTAAAAAGTATCGTTCCCGTATCGGAGCCCATGTGTCTAGATACGTATCGAATCGTCTTAAAAGGGAAAGATGCACATCCCTAACATATTGATGTTGCTGTCACTAAATGCTTCCGCATGCTTTGGTTTGGCTGGCGCCTAGCCGAACTCGGCTAGTTGAACCGAACAAGTGTGCTCACATACTCCCTTAAAAGACCTTTGCTTGAAAAATGTCAGAATAGTCTGTATAATCTAAGATAACTCAAGAACTTGGCCATTAATTTTGACGTTTTTGCAGAGGACATCTTAGTCGTGCAATTTTACATCTAACTAAGATGTTTGGTGCAGTATTTCGCAGGTGAAAAAATGTGCATGAAAACTAGTCATCTATCGTTGAATGACAATAAACACTTAATTGAAGAATCCCTACTGTTGACCAATCACTGATAAAGGGGCATAGACTTCGGTTACTGAAATTGGTCTTGCCTAAAAAATAAATTGTGCACAAACAGCCCCTCCCCCAATGGAAAGTGCTTACTTTGCCCTTCATTCTCTCTGTCTGTGTCATCATAGCAGGAGCCTGGTCATTAACTTGATTTGGTGCAAACAATACCCCTCTGCTCAGCATTACACCAAAGGCCGATGGGGTCATTCTACTGTATGGGGTTTCTGTTTGCTGCACTGCCTCGGTATATGTCACAGTTGGCTGGTGCATGCTGTCAAGTGCAGCCTCCCTGTGCCACTGCCAGTAGAACCCTGCCTAGCAGCAGAGCAAATTGCAATGTGGAATTAAAACATCTATTAACCTAGATTCATTTGGAAAGCAGCTGCCCTTTTTATTCATGGAATTCCTCTCGGCAAGTCTTACAATGCACCATCCATTCCACAATTTAGGATAGTACCTTTTATGTTAGTTGGAGTTGTGGTCATTGTCCAAACTCAGTGTCTCTCTGTAGCTCAAGGGCAAAGAAATCAAGCCTTTTGAGTCATGTGAGCTTGAATAGTCTTTTTTTTTTATAGGATACTCACTCACACTAAGGGCTCATGTGAATAAAGAAAGCCTGGAAACTGTCTCTCTGAACTTGAGTAGAAAATAGGTCTCTCTCGCTCAGGTTTTAGTGGAAGTGGGCTACCTCACATGATAACTCGGTGTTCTAGTATTCTTTTGACTGTTTTGTCATTCAGTGTGTCATTCAGTGTCACAGAGGCCTATCTGATTGAAACCCAAGAAACCTGTGTTGGTTTAATGTCTAAGATGTCCTCTCTTCCCCCGCATCTCTCTCTCACAAACAATGATGCACAGTTCACACAAAGCAATTAAAGGCCACCTGACCTGGGCTTTACACACACACACGCTTCCCTTGGCATTAGTGTGAGTGATGGGGGAACTGAACACGTCTAAAGGGATTTTAAACTAATTGTTCCTTCTTTATTTCTCTCCTTCCTCCATCTGCAGAAGACGGATTGGGAGGTGGCTGTCAAGAGCATTAACAAGAAGAACCTCTCCAAGTCCCAGATCCTGCTTGGCAAGGAAATCAAAATCCTCAAGGTGAGTAGTATGCTTAACTTAATTGCTTCTCATTTATCTTGGAAACGTATTTAAAGAATTAGTTGGCATCGATCCTCCATCAGTCAGCATGTTTGACTGAAAGGCCTTGACTTCCTTGTTATAAATGTAAATAGAAGCCAGTCGTCACGTCAACAGTACAGTAGCTAATGTATCACCAATGTGCTTGTTTTCTTCATTACTTTTCCCAGGAACTTCAACATGAGAACATTGTGGCGCTTTACGATGTCCAGGTAAGTCCTTATCTTGTTTTCCATTGAAGTAAGGTAAAGCTCAGCTGATTGTAGGCAGACTGAGTGTGTCTACTGCATTTGAGTTAGCCTAATGTCACTAAAGCATGGAGGCTGCGTGCTGACTGAGCCTCCAGTTCTGGTGCTTTTTAAACTGACCGCTCTTCGTTTCAACTAGCCATTCTTATCAACAGTGCTCAATAAACCTACATGGCTAGAATCCAATTATTTGATTCATTATAACTAGCCAAATGGGACAGTGCATGTGCAGTTTAACTGCATACAAGCAGAACACTTGCAATCACTAGCTCACCAGTGAGCCAGACAGACACATTAGAATGGGTTGCCAAGCTCCTGAGTAGAACTTTTCTCTGTTTGTCCGGTCCATGTGGAGCTGGCTGCAGATGTCCAGAGCAGAAGTCTGTGTGTAATGTAAGTAGACATGATGTGTAAACCATTAACTCAGATAGACCGCTGACTGGTGGACCAAGGCTGTGACCACTGACTGACTGGTGGAGCCGTGGATCTTCACAGTCACATGACACCACATGACTGGCCATGGTTACACCAGCAGCATGCATTGTACTGCCCATCATCTCCGCTGGTCGCCCATCATCTCCGCTGGTCGCAAATCAGCACGCACCGCCGACCGTCCTCAGTGATGTAACAGGGCCAGGGGGAAGGGTCATCCACTTCAAGGTGGGGGACAAAATGGCCGCCACCAAAGGTCAGGTGTTAGTCTCACCATGACCGTACTTCATGGTGACTACTGGACCTGTAGCTTTGGTTCAACATGGAAATCGCTGAGAGCCTTCTATAAAAGAGCAGGAAAGCCTTTAAAATCCAGCTTCGCTCAGCCCTCCTCAGTCCAAGAGCTCTCTGTGTGCATGGGCTTCATTGTTCACTCCATGGTTAGCAGATAGCGCTATGAGTCGCTCTGCGTTCTCTAGCTATAAAAAGCCTTTCCAGTTGGGTTCCACCCAATAGGGAGAGATGGAAAGAGCAGTAAAGAGAGGGAGCTATTGAAGTCATGATCAAGCAGCGCTGCCCACCCAGTGAGGCACTTCCTGTGTTTATGTAAGCCTCCCACCGGGACCCTGCTGCTCTATCCATCCGGCCCTCCTCTCTTCATCCCTCTATCCGCACCCCTGATGTCATCACCACTTAATTTCAGACCTTTCCATTATACTAACGTAGTGTGTGATGTATAATGTGTTTGAAAAGCCCCTTATCAATGCTGAACAGACTGGATGGATTGGAAGTAGGGTAAACCCACTAATTCAGGTACTAGGTGCCGATATCTTTTCATACCACTTATGATTAAGGTTAAGATTGGGGGTCTGGGAATCTGATCCTAGATACACTACTTGACCAAAGGTATGTGGACTCCTGCTCGTCAAACATCTCATTAAAAAATCATGGGCATTAATATGGAGTTGGTCCCCCCTTTGATGCTATAACAGCCTCTACTCTTCTGGGAAGGCTTTCCACTAGATGTTGGAACATTGCTGCAGGGACTTGCTTCCATACAGCCATGAGCATTAGTGAGTTTGGGCACTGATGTTGGGCGATTAGGCCTGGCTCTCAGTCGGCGTTCTAATTAAGCTATAGAGCAAAATAATTACAAATAGTATTAACACTGGAATGATAGAGATGATGTGCAAATATAGATACTGGGGTGCAAATGAGCAAAAATAAATAACAATATGGGGATGAGGTAGTTGGGTGGGCTAATTTCAGATGGGCTTTGTACAGATGCAGTGATCGGTAAGGTGCTCTGACAACTGATGCTTAAAGTTAGTGAGGGAGATAAGAGTCTCCAGCTCCAGAGATTTTTGCAATTCGTTCCAGTCATTGGCAGCAGAGAACTGGAAGGAATGGCGGCCAAAGGAGGTGTTGGCTTTTGGGATGACCAGTGAGATATACCTGCTGGAGCGCATACTACGGGTGGGTGTTGCTATGGTGACCAATGAGCTAAGATAAGGCGGGGATTTGCCTAGCAGTGATTTATAGATGGCATGGAGCCAGTGGGTTTGGCGACGAATATGTAGTGAGGACCAGTCAACAAGAGCGTATAGGTCACAGTGGTGGGTAGTATATGGGGCTTTGGTGACAAAACGGATGGCACTGTGATGGACTACATCCAGTTTGCTGAGTAGAGTGTTGGAGGCTATTTTGTAAATGACATCGCCGAAGTCAAGGATCGGTAGGATAGTCAGTTTTATGAGGGCATGTTTGGCAGCAGGAGTGAAGGAGGCTTTGTTGCGAAATAGGAAGCCGATTCTAGATTTAACTTTGGATTGGAGATTCTGGAAGGAGAGTTTACAGTCTAACCAGACACCTATGTATTTGTACTTGTCCACATACTCTAGGTCAGACCCGTCGAGAGTAGTGATTCTAGTCGGGTGGCCGGGTGCCAGAAGTGTTCGATTGAAGAGCATGCGTTTAGTTTTACTAGTGTTTTAAGAGCAGTTGGAGGCTACTGAAGGAGTGTTGTATGGCATTGAAGCTTGTTTGGAGGTTTGTTAACACAGTGTCCAATGAAGGGCCAGATGTATACAAAATGGTGTCGTCTGCGTAGAGGTGGATCTGAGAGTCACCAGCAGCAAGAGCGACATCATTGATATACACAGAGAAAAGAGTCAGCCCAAGAATTGAACCCTGTGGCACCCCCATAGAGACTGCCATAGGTCCAGACAACAGGCCCTCCGATTTGACACATTGAACTCTATCTGAGAAGTAGTTGGTGAACCAGGCGAGGCAGTCATTTGAGAAACCAAGGCTATTTAGTCTGACAATAAGAATGCGGTGGTTGACAGAGTCGAAAGCCTTGGCCAGGTCGATGAAGACGGCTGCACAGTACTGTCTATTATCGATCGCGGTTATAATATCATTTAGGACCTTGAGCGTGGCTGAGGTGCACCCATGACCAGCTTGGAAACCGGATTGCATAGCGGAGAAGGTACGGTGGGATTCGAAATGGTCGGTGATCTGTTTGTTAACTTGGCTTTCAAAAACGTTAGAAAGGCAGGGCAGGATGGATATACAGTGGGGAGAACAAGTATTTGATACACTGCCGATTTTGCAGGTTTTCCTACTTACAAAGCATGTAGAGGTCTGTAATTTTTATCATAGGTACACTTCAACTGTGAGAGACATAATCTAAAACAAAAATCCAGAAAATCACATTGTATGATTTTTAAGTAATTAATTTGCATTTTATTGCATGACATAAGTATTTGATACATCGGAATATGGATACGGAAAATGTTGTAGTTGGGGATGGACATTTCAGAATTTTTGGTGGCCTTCCTAAGCCAGGATTCAGACACTGCTAGAACATTAGGGTTGGCGGAGTGTGCTAACTCAGTGAATAACTCAAACTTAGGAAGGAGGCTTCTGATGTTAACGTGCAGAAAACCAAGGCTTTTACGGTTACAGAACTCAACAAATGATAGCTCCTGGGGAGTAGGAGTGATACTGGGGGCTGCAGGGCCTGGGTTAGCCTCTACATCACCAGAGGAACAGAGGAGGACTAGAATAAGGATACGGCTAAAGGCTTTAAGAACTGGTCTTCTAGTGCGTTGGGTACAGAGAATAAATGGGGCAGATTTCCGGGCGTTGTAGAAAAGATTCAGGGCATTATGTACAGACAAGGATATGGAAGGATATGAGTACAGTGGAGGTAAACCTAAGCGTTGGGTAACAATGAAAGAGATAGCATCACTGGAGGCACCGATTGAGCCGGTCTCGGCGTGTATGGGGGGTGGAACAAAGGAACTATTTGAGGCAGTTTGAGAGGGACTTGGGGTTCTACAGTGAAATTGTATAATAAGAACTAACTGGAACAGCAATAGGCAAGGCATATTGACATGGGAGAGAGGCATAAAGCAATCACAGGTGTTATTAGAGAGAGCTAAGACAACAACTGGTAATGGCGATAAAGTTTGGGCTGAGGCTAAACAAAATAAACAGGACAGGGTACCGTGTGAAGGAACAGTCCAGCGATTCAGTGATTCCGGCAGAAAATCCGATTGGTTCTGGGTCGATAACTCGCTGTGCAGACAGTGCAGACTGGCCGATAATAGTCCAGGCTAGAGCTGGCTGGTAGGTAGTGCAGGCCACGGACAATGGAGAAAAGCCGCTAACGGTGGCTAATAGTAGGTAGCTATTTAGCTGGTTAGCTGGCTACTCCCATCCAGTAGACAGAGAGGTAGATAGCCGGGGCTAACTCAAGGCTCAAGGCTAACTGGTGCTACGGGGGCAGTGGTGATTAGCCTACAGCAACATCCATTCGACATCCATTCGGTTGCGGCTAGCTAGATCCGGTGTTAAGGTCCAGTGATTCAGTTATTCCGGCAGAAAATCTGATGTTCTGGGTGAAAAACGCTAACGGTGGCTAATAGCAAGTAGCTAGTTAGCTAGTTAGCTGGCTGGCTAGTTTCAACTGGAGATTCTAGATAAAGGTGAGTAAATAATAGAATCCGTTCCACATTGAGTGAGGCGGGTTGCAGGAAAGTATTTTTAGTAGAGGGATGAAAAGTGCGATAGGGAAATGTATATGTAAAATACAAAAAATACAAAAAACTGGCTATTTACATGGACACACAAGAGAACACGACCGCACTGCTACGCTATCTTGGAACCTGAAACAAGGAAGGGCCTTCCCCAAACTGTTGCCACAAAGTTGGAAGCACAGAATCGTCTAGAATGTCATTGTATACTGTAGTGTTAAGATTTCCCTTCAATGGAACTAAGGGGCCTAGCCCGAACCATGAAAAACAGCCCCAGACCATTATTCCTCCTCCACCAAACTTTACAGTTGGCACTATGCATTCGGGCAGGTAGCGTTCTCCTGGCGTCCGCCAAATCCAGATTCGTCCGTCGGACTGCCAGATGGTGAAGCGTGATTCATCACTCCAGAAAATGCGTTTCCAGAGTCCAATGTCGGCGAGTTTTACACCACTCCAGCCACACTTGGCAATGCGCATAGTGATCTTAGGCTTGTGTGCGGCTGCTCGGCCATGGAAACCCATTCCATGAAGCTCCCGACAAACAGTTATTGTGCTGACGTTGTTTCCAGAGGCAGTTTGGAACTCGGTAGTGAGTGTTGCATCCGCGACAGATGATTTTTAGGTTCTTCAGCACTCGGCGGTCCCGTTCTGTGAGCTTGTGTGGCCTACCATTTTGCGGCTGAGCCGTTGTTGCTCCTAGATGTTTCCACTTCACAATAACAGCACTTACAGTTGACTGGGGCAGTTCTAGCAGGGCAAAGATCTGATGAACTGACTTGTTGGAAAGGTGGCATTCAATGACGGTGCCACGTTGAAAGTCACGGAGCTCTTCAGTAAGGCCATTCTACTGCCAATGTTTGTCTATGAAGATTGCATGGCTGTGTGCTCGAGTTTATACACCTGTCAGCAACGTGTGGCTGAAATAGCGAAATCCACTCATTTGAAGGGGTGTCCACATACTTTTGTGTATATATAGTGTATGTGGTTAGGGGAAGGGGTAACTTCTACCTGGAAGTAAGTAGGATCGCCACAGAACACTCACCATAACTGAAGACACTGGTTTGGGCTTTGTGTATAGCGTGTCTTAGAGTCAGTCTCTCTCTCTCTCTACCCCCTCTCCTCTCCCCCCATTGGCAGGGCAGTACTCTCCCTGGGCCATCTCTCCCCTCTGCAGCTGTCGCCTTTGGCACACAGGCAGTGGGGCTTAGAGATGCCGTCTGAAAGGGAAGAGAGGAGAGACTGCGGCTTTGGCGTTTAGAGGGAGACGAAGATAGTGTCGCAGTGTTATTGATGGGTGTTAGGCCTCCAAGCGCCCTCTCTCTTTCTAGGCTTTCTTTTCACTCTCTGTCTCTCTCTTTCTATTGCACTCTCTCTCATTTCTCTTCTTTGTTTTTCCCCCGGTCTTTGTTTCTTTAGTCCTCTCTCCCTCCCTCTCTCCTTCCTCCCCTCCCTCTCCAGTCCCCAGTCAGTCTTGGCCTTTCTGTCTGGTGTTATGTTGTTGTTTATTCCCCTGTCTGTGACCATCTGAATGTGCAGCCTGACCGTAATGGAGAAGAGTGGGCGACCGCTGGCTTCTGGCCTGGCCTTGTGGCTGCAGGGTTTCTCTCTCCTTGTCTTTCTCCTCTCTCTTTCCCTTCCCCCCCTTTTCTCTCTATCCCTCTTTTACTCCTCTCTCTCTCTCCATACCTCTCTCTCTATCGCTCTCTCCCTTTCACTCTTCAATCTCCCTTATTTTTATTTATCTCCATGTCTCTCACTCTGCTCTCTGTGGGCCTCTGCTGAGCCTCTTCAGCTGTTCTGGCTTGCGCCATGTCACTCAGTTTACCCAGAGAGCTGTAAATAATAGGGCTTGTGCAACAACCACCAGACAGAGTTACAGAATTGTCCTGGCAGGGGCATTGGGGCACCCTCCCCTCTGACTGACAAGGAAAATAGTTGCCATTGTCGGCTAGGGTTGGCTAGGTCGCTGTTGTGAGACAAATACCTAAAACAGCTGCCACCCTATCTTTCCAATAGAAGATAGCAGGTGCTCGTGCATCTTTGCCCTCATTCCTGTGGATGTTTATGGAGCCCAAGTTAAAGGTGCAATATGCAGGAATCACTCCGCCATTTCCTGGTTGCTATAATTCTAATTGTTTGCCTAATTTCAGTTTGTGACAAAACAAGCACTCGGAGTATAGAGAATCATTTTACCATCTAAACCGCAGTTAAATATTTTTTCCAGAACCAAAAATAATGTATTTTCAGCTATTTGAAGCTGGTGTTCAAAACCGATAGTAAAAGACGCAAAAATCTAACTCAAGAATAGGAAACATAGAAATAGCACACACATAACTTATTAACTGCTTCGTAGACTTGCTTTTTATGTGAATTTGGTCGGGTCGCCCAAAACGTTACATATTGTAGCTTTAACATTTAGCAAGGCCTAGCGCAGGGGTAGGCAACTAGATTCAGCCGCGGGCTGATTTTTTTGGGGGGAGCGAATGGTCGGGGGGCCCGGAACATAATTATAATAATTTGTACACTGCAAATTGACCACAACTAAGCCCAAAAAGAGATTGTTTTTGACAATAACAATCATTTCATACCTTGATTACATTGAGACACGATCACGTTTCTTTTTTTATTCATGGGAATACATTAAACAGATTTCCTAAATTACCTTTTTTTTTTGCTGAATTCCTGGTGATTTTAGTCTTTTTTTTTGTCCAAAAAGTAAAATAACGAAAATAACAAAAACCAGATCTGGCATCTGGATTCAGATATAGGCCTAGATATTAGCCTATCCTTACTCCTACTCTTCAATCTCAGTTGAGGTGGAGGGCTACTGGTGGTTATTGATGCCACACCACTGAAAGGCCAATTAAGCAAGTGTGGCAAGTCAACGGTCATTAGCTGAGGGTAGGAGGACTGTCGCTGGGTGTATGTAAGAGTGTGAGGTGGTGCCTCGTTAGAGAACGCTGCTTGAAAGGCCCGCTGCACGGTGAGGGCTCCTTTTAGATCTCAATGTGGGCAAAACATGAAGCTTAGCCTATAGACGTTGTGATATCAATCATTCATGTGTAGTATACAGTACACCCTATGAGGGCTATACATAGAGACCTCCACTCATACACACACAGCATGCACACTCAAACTAATTAATCTGTCATGCTCAACACACACACAGCAATCACTAGTACACACACACACACACACAACTACTCTATCAATCACGTACACACATGCGGGTGCTCTCACACAATCACACTGTGGCTATTCCTGTTCTTCTGGCCTACACCACTGTGTGCTAATACCACAGTGACATATTAGTGTGAATGTAGTCTCTAAATAATAATAATAATATGCCATTTAGCAGACGCTTTTATCCAAAGCGACTTACAGTCATGCGTGCATACATTTTTTTTGTGTATGGGTGGTCCCGGGGATCGAACCCACTACCTTGGCGTTACAAGCGCCGTGCTCTACCAGCTGAGCTACATAGGACCTCTAACCAAGCACTGTGTAGTTTCACACATATTCTTTGTGAACACGTGTTTGTGAGATTTCTGCACGTATTGCAACGAAACCAACGTCTGATAAATGACTCCATAAACAAATTAATTTGAGTGTTTTCAGTAAGGAGTCATGTTGATAAAGCCAGTATGGGTGTAGGAGTAGGGCTGGGTGACGGGAAGGTTACAGAGCTTATTCAGATCCTGAGGTGTTCTTCTCATTAGGCTTATAGCATAATAACAGGCCAGCGCAACACTAGCTAGGCGCTAGGCAACGTCTGTCACTGCACTTCTTTATGGAGCTGTTGGCGTTAAGCGGGAGGGAGGCACCAGTTTTATGCAGAGAACAGTAATCACAGGGTAGAGTCTTTCTTTCTCTCTCTCCTTGCTGACACAGCCCACACTGTACTGTACAGCATGGCTCGGTACATCCCAGCTATTTCATTAAAGGTTCACTGCAGAGAGTGAGAGAGAGTTGGTAAGGGGTAGACCAGAATTCCATAAGGCATTTAAATGGGTTCGAGACCATCTTGAATTGGCATCAATGACACTAGCCTGGTACACAGCCCACACTGATTCACCAGACGTGAAATTGGAGACTGAGAGGTTGACCGATAAGCGTCACAAGGAAAATAGAAAGAAGTAGGGATGTTAACCGTTAATCGGTTAGCCGCTGACCGGTCATGCTTATTGGTCTATAGGGTCATTTGCATAATTGTATTTATCACATGCGCACAGCATACAGAGCCTAGTTTGAGGAGTGGAATATCCTATCACTTGTCAGTCAGCACGAGAGTAGCTCCTCAAAAAGCCTGTAGGCTACAGGAGTGAAACCTGCTTTTGGAAGCCCAGTCATTGTGCAACAAATAACAATTGTAAATGAAATCACGTGTTACACTTTGGTGGCCACGATTTAAAAAGGAGCTCTTTTTATTTCTCAATCTCAACTGGTAAAGCGCGCCTCCCATTCGCTATTTCGGATGCAAGGCTATAGCCTGCCTACCGTTGACTATCAGCGCGTCACCCCCCACTTTGCAATGTGAGCTTGAGGCACTATAATTGTTTGAAACCTGATCGTTTTACTTGACTTCAAATAATGAGGCATGTCTTACCTTGCTTCAAAGTAGCCTTGCGAAAATCCATCCATAGAAACATGGAGGCAATTATTTTATAAAGACTTCCTCATGCCATTAACCAGCATTTCTCTCCTGTTCTATTGGTTTTCATATCAACTTTCTTCCGTTATCCGGAAGCCAAAGGCACAATACTAGTCATATTAGCAACCCATCATAGTAGTTGCTATTAGATTCCCCCTCTTTCTAAGTTTCTAACGGAGATGTTCATCTCTGCCACATATGGAACTGCTCGCATTAGGTGCGCTGTTTAGAACTGGGTTTTCCGCTAATTACATTTTGGCAAATGTTTGAAAATGACGGTTTATTAGCTGCTTTATTACAGGAGTTGCATGTTCAATAATTGGCTATAGCCTTTTGACTGTACTACGATAGGCTTGCTATTGTTGCATGTTTTGATTACGCTCTCCTGTCCTTGTATGCATGCATAGTTTTAGAGAGGAAGAGGTGACGTGAGAGATTTCACTCTCACCAAAATCAGTTGAAAATAAGTCCAATGCGTATCTATGGGCTTATTTTGGGCCTAAGCTTGTCGTCTGCCTTCTTGTCTTGGGACGACTACCATTGTAAGGGCGGAAACATGAGCATCTCGTCATTATATACAGATCTCTGATAGTATTTTCTGTTGGTCGCGTCATTTTACTGGTTCGATTTTTTTTTAACCGTTTGTTGACTGGTTAGAGGGTCAGTTAGTCGGCAGCAAAATTGACCGAAATTTGCATCCCTAGAAAGAAGAGACGGAGGGAGGAAAGGAAGTAGGAGGCGGGTTTGTTTATGAAGTTGAAGAGTCATGTGTCTGTGAGGCAGTCCCATGGTGGAAGCTTTCAAAACAAAACTTATTCTGAACTCTGGTAGAACACTGTGTCCTAGCATCAGAGAGAGGGTGTGTGCATGTGTGTGTTGAAAGAAGGGGAGGTAAAGAGCGGGGGGGAGGGCCTGACTTGATTAAATAAGGGGTGGGCTCTGGGCAGTAGAACTTGTTCTTGGCGCACATGGGAGATTTCAGGAATCCTGTCGATTTTCCTAGAAAACTAACTGCCTGCCCTGTATTCCATCATCTGGCTTTTCTTTACACCCCATTAAACGGGTTAGAACAAAAATCCAGAGGAATCTCCATACTGTAGCAGTTAGCAACTCCCACCCAGCACACTCAAATCCCCCACACACATACTGCATTCACATAGGATTTACGGTATTTAGCGAGTGCCCAATGTCTATATGACCCCCTTACCACATTCTTGCCTCGTGCGCATGCCGGGGAGGAGTGGTAGTAGTGGTATGTAGATGTGGATGGGCGTCTTTTTTAATAAATCCATTGAGAATATACACCATCAAAGGAAACCATTATTAATTTGTTTAGGCAGGTCCTAAGAAACATAAGACTAATAAAATGTATTTTCAAAATAATAGAATAGCATATTTTGAGTTTAATTAGGCCAATGTTACGGGTCTGTGCAGCCATGTCTGTGCCATGCAAATGAAATCAATAGTTATTTTGTTAATTTAAACCGAAAAGACACACTTACCCGATCACAGTCAACACGCATATATTTTATAGTAAGAAGAATATAATGGAATGTAAAAGAATAAAATACATATAATATTTCCCCCACACAACTTGTTTCATGGGAACGTGTGGAACCGCTGTCCTATTAAAAAAGTGATATTTTGAAACAGAGCCCAAGCCCATGCTTTTTTTATCCAGGTTTCATCTCTTTCCTACCCTCACTACACTTTGTTTGGGAGCAGGCATTAGGGTCTTGTCTTTATCATGATACCGATAGAAAATAATAGCAATCCAATTTTCAAAAGCATGTGAGTTACCTATATGTGATTGAGCAAAATAATAGGCCTACTCTTGATTTAGGCAACATTTATTGCATGCTAAATGTTTCTGATCAGTGATAGATGAGCAAACAAATAGAAAAGCTCTATACCACCTCCACATATTTGCTCAGCCAGAAGCCAATTAACTAAATAGCCTATACTGATAGACATTCAGTGAAACAAAATCACATTGATTGGTTATCAGACAAGCCAGTGAAGTCGCAGGCTTTTGGTCGGGAGTAGGCCGTGGCGACTTTGAGTAAAGAACATAATAATCCACTTGTTAAGCTACATAACATGGCAAAATGTTCTAATAAACGAGCCCACTAGACATCATCATCATGAGCAGTACTCACCTCATCTTAGCTAACATTTCCACAGCCTAATTGTAGCCTAACCAATATCCAAATGGAGATTCAGTGAAAACAATGGTCTTACGTTGATTGATTTATCAAGATGAGCCCCCACGCTTGTCTCAAAGCAGAGCGATGGCGCTGTCCCTATCAAAACTGTGCTGAAATTATAATCTAGTTGACCACACGCAGGTAGGCTATTGCTTCAAATGTATTACAAGGATTGGATGACTTTGGGAGTTTCAGTAAGCAACAGTTTGATGCCTTCAATTGCATTAGGCTACTTTATTCCAGTATGTTCATCATTAAGTGATATTTATTCCCACAGTAAGTATTTATGGATCCATCCAGTTGTGGTTAAGAAAACAGTGCATGTGGTGGGCTAAGCGAAGAGATGGGCGTAGTGACATGCCTTGCAAAGGTTAGAACTGCCAGGAGGATGGTAACAGGGCGCTGCCTAGCAAGAGTTTAAGAGCGTAGCGTTTAAGTGGGTAGTGTGTCCCAATGCCGCCTCAGCATTACGACTGGGTTTATTCTTACCTTTTATCAGGTAAGTTGACTGAGAACACATTCTCATTTACAGCAAATAGGTCGTTTGGCGTAAATATAATTTTAGGTTTTGAAATCGGCAATACCTTTCAAATATAAAGAAAAGGTAGAAAAAAGTTGACGGTATGGTAAATTATAATACTGTAGGTCTTAGAATAGCTGGGAGTAGTTTGTGTGCTTTGTTCACCCCAAGGGAGGGAAAATGACACACACACACAAACATGTTGGGTTCCATATGCATCAAGCAAGGAGAAAGTCTTATGCTAGAGGCATCTACTTTCATTATGCTTTTCTGACAACAACAGTCTGAGTCAATATTTTCCTGACATTCTTTATTGTACAGTACTGCCTTTTCTATGCTTCCTCTGTCTTGTCTTGGCCTAAGGAGAGGGAAGAGGAGCGGGATACCTCTTGTTAGTTGGCCTAATTTCTGGACACTCGTGACCTAAACGGTGATCTCATAGAGGAACAGTGCCATGTTGACTCCGATGTGATGCCTTTGCAGGACATTAGGTTCTCCCATAGGGACAGCTTGTGCCCTTCCACTGTGAGTAGATCACCACTGTGAGTAGATCACCACTGTGAGTAGATCACCACTGTGAGTGTGTGTATTGTGCACATGTGTGATCAAAACACCAACAGGTCCCGTGCCACCACTAACAACGCAGTATGTCCCCTGCTGCCCTAAGGGTTCACCCTGTCTCTGAAACACATTAACAGAACAATGCTCTCACAGCATCCTATAATCATTATAACATCCGTCATATAATCACCACAGTGTCTGTCATAGGGTGTGACACAGCTATGTATCTAGCATGCAGTAATATTAGACTAGGCTAGATACTTGGTTCTCAGAATGCTCAGGATTACTCTGAATTTGCGTAACAGATGCGTGCCGGGTGGATTTCCAGTCCACATATGGAACCCTATTCTCTGAAGTCCTCAGCAATTTTAAACTGAGCCCAGCAGGCCCCCTCCCCTCCCCTCTCTTCTCTCTCTGTTACCTTATGTAGCCCAGGACTCATAGTCATCCGTGTGACGCAACAAGCAGGACAGACACTGACAATACGTTGTTGTTTTGGCCCGGCTCTAGAGTTGTGTTGCCATTCTAAAAATGTCTGTGAGGTGGAGGGCTGAAGCGGTGGAAAATGGTTGGGGGAGGGTTTGAGTTTCCCTCCTCAAGACAACAACATTTCTTAGAGCTGATGTAGTACTGTTCCTTCTAGTGTTTCCTAGAAGAGCATCAATCAAAGCTTGTTTGTGGCATAACTGGCTGGAAAGCCTGGTGACTCAGTGGTTTTCCATCTAGAAAGTGGATGGGAATAGAAGGATTGTGAAATGCTTTTATAAGTGGAATATGACTACCTGTGTTTGTGAGGGGCTGCTGATGTTGGATAGCAGGAAGCAGAATTGTTTGTGCTGCTGTTTTTGTTTTGGCGTATTCCGTTGAGGTTTGAGGGTTATATAGAATAACCCAGTTGGCAGTTGGTCTTGTGTGTCTGTGTCCAAAGTCCATCCGATAGTGTTTTGTGTGACAGTACATTCTGACTCACTGGGTGTCTCCTCTCTTGTGGTAAACGTGTTGACGATAATAACAACAGCTATATCCAACCACTGCCTTAGAAAATAGTGAGTGTCACTTAGTCTAGATTTGGACCATTGAAGAGGTTTTGGACGCTATTGTAGGATTGATTTTATGGTGGCATAGACAGTTCATTGTCAACCTACTGAGGGCTGGAGGTTAAAGGGGGTGAGGCTGTCCTGTATTTGTACCTCTCACGTATCACTTACCCTCCCCCTCCAGAACAGTGTCCAGCCTGGCCAAGTCCCTTCTTTCCTCTCCTCCTATTCTTCCTCTCCCAGTCCCCATCTCCCCCATCAACCAGTATAGAGCAGGGGCTGAAAACAGCTCGTTATGTAATCTTCCCCAGGCCAAGACCAACCACCACACACACACACACACACACACACACACACCGACCAGAGCGGATAATGGTGGTGGTGGGGCCTCCCTACGTCTCCCCTCCCCCATTGCTACAACCCAACAGCAGCATCCTAGAATCCCATTATCCTAGTATCTATAGCCACAAGCCAATGGGATTGGCCAGGGAGGAGGTGGCCCAGCCAATAAGCCTGGTGCAGGCTGACAGGTCAGCTGACAGGAAAGCGCTCAAGTGGAATTAATGGGTGGCTGGTTTGCGGAGTGAAGGCAGTGGTGGTTGCTCTCCATCTGGAGACCTTGGCTGAGAGACCATTAGAACCAGAGATTAATGCAGTCCAGTAACTGACTAGTATGGCTGTTGGTAGACAAATAATGTATTTTCTGAGACACTATGATTAGTTAGTACGGTACACAGAAAATAATGCCATTACATTTCTTTGAACTCATACGCTCCTTAGAAATGAAAGAAGCCTTTCATGTGACAGGCTATTTCCTTCACACCTAGAATCAATCATGGAAATGGGTTTTGCCTGGTCATGTCACATGGTCACAAGAAACACTTCTGGATCTAATCATAGATAGCCTACTTAGAATGGCGCTGAAGGGATTGGAAAATGTGTGACGACAGTTGTGTTCTTTATGGTTGATGTTGTTGATGAGAACTTCATGCACACGCCAAGTTGCTTGATCTGCCATATGCTGCAGTACCCTTAACCTGACACCACACACACCCAAACACTCCCCCAAATACATGTGAGCTTGTTTGCTTAACCTGGAGGCCTGATTTGTGTTACTTGGCTCCTGTCCAGCATCTTCTTAGCTCCTCCATCACCATGTTGACAAGGTAGCTCCTATATCTGTCACATTTCCCAGTTCCCTTGAACCCAATAGCCGAACACACACACCCCAACAACCTCCGCTTGGCCCTGCTGTGTAATGAACTCCATTACTCTCCCTTCAAGAATGTAGACGGTAGCACGACACAGCTTGGAGGTGAGGGGTTCACTAAGGACGGCACTTTGTCTTGAGGGGTGCCAATTTGATCTCAACCCAGTGTCAGTCCCACAGTGTGAGATGAGGATGAGGGTATCAATGTGTCTGTAGATTGGAGCCAGCTACTCTACTGTACGGATATAATCCAGATCAGTTGTGCTATGGGCTTCAGTTCATGCTGGGTGGCAAATAAATCCTATTCTCCGTACTGTACACATATGATCCATATATACAGTATGTAGGCTATATCTGTCTGCGCCATACCCACATGTCAGTCTGTTTGACGAAGCTGTTCCTCTATGTAGTGGATGTGACCGGTGTTGAGAGAGATAATCACTCTAACCCATGTTGTTTCTCTTCTCTCTTCCAGGAAACTCCCAACTCTGTGTTCCTGGTCATGGAGGTATGTGGAGTGTCACACTCTCAGAATGGAACCTCTTCGACCTGTAGGCTGCCAGGATCTCTATCTTTGTGTTGATACCTCTCCCCTCTTTCTATCTGCTTACTTACCCCCCCACCAACCCCCCCACGCTCACTCTCTCTCCACGTGCCCATGGTAATTTCCTCAGTCCTATGAGAGGCTGCAAACCCAGTGTCTCCTGTCCTCACTCAGCCTCGCCTCTCTCCTTCCCTCTTCTACTTATTCTCTCTCTCCCCTCCCTCTCATTGCTCAAGACCACAAAATTCCACAAACCGCCTGAAGGAAGAAAAAAAAAACTGTGCGCCACCTTAAGTAGCCCTCTAAAAATATACCTGTACACCCAAACCCCGATTTGAAAAGAATCCTGTTATTCAAGAGCAAAACTTATTCTGCCATTCTTATATTCTAGCTGTTGTTAAAGTAACTGGCTGAGCAAGGTGTCATGGGACCCTGGTACATGTTACCTTGGCCTGCCTGGGGGGTGTTCTAGCTTGTTGTTGTAGACAGAGCTGTTGTTCTTAGAGCCACACTGACACTAAGGAGGCAGGGTCTCCTGGCACAGGAGACGAAACAGACTTAAGCCTCTGAGAAAAACAGTTCCAAGCCTCTGAGCACTGTTCAACCTTGGTCTGATAGCTAGCAGGCTGCTTAATCAATGATATACCACTACCAGAGAGATGGGCATAGATAGCATTGACACTAGGCTAGCATGGATGCTAATCCAGTTGGTGTTTGCCAGACTGCTTGTTTTGCTTATTAAGAAAGGCTTGTCTTACGCAAAGGTTAGAGGAGGGATCAGATGAATTATTACTTATTAAGCAGTCACTTATTAAGCGGTCAGCGCTCAAGGCTCACGCTCCAGCATTTTGGCACCGGTTGGAACACATTAAAAAGGATACTGTTTTAGGGGAAACACTGCCCTTTCAGCTGCAACATTGACTCTCCGTATGAAGCAAAGCAGTCTTTTTATTGGACCGAATATTATTCATGTGCAGTGTACATCATAAATTATTGTCCTCGCACAAAAATTAGTAGGATAGATTCACTAGAATAGAATGATGGCCCTTTAACCAATCATGGCATCCCAAACTTTACAGCAATCAATGTGGGCACCCCCATAATAGTGAAATATATGAATGTTACCCTAGCACTGTGTGGGTATGGCAGACCCCTAACAATGTGTTATTGAAACCCTGCTCAATGCCTCTGCTGCTCGCAGTAAAAGGGTTGACATACACACAGAGCATCCATCTTCCCGTGTCTCATGTCAATATAAGGATCTGAGCTGTAATTGATTTTCCTGTACAAAGGGTAAACAACATGGTGTGGTAATGAACTGAACTGGAGTCAGATCCTACCGGTCACTGTGATGAGGCTCTTTTAAGGCCAGATCAAACAAATGCTTTGGTCAGAGGAAGCTCTGGTAACCAACAGGATGTAATTGGTGGTTCAACTGACGGAACTGGAAAATGGTGGACAGACAGCGGGTAGATGCTAGCATAAATTAGCCTACCACTTAGCTCCCCTCTGTTTCTCCTCCACTTTCTCTCCCCTGCTCCGTCACACCTTTTCTCTAACTCTCTCCCTAACTCTCTCTCTCTTTCTTGTAGTACTCTCCCTCTCTCCTTCCTACTCTCTGTGTTGACTAATGCCAGGATTAACAGAGACTGTCAGTACTGATACCAGCATAGCCATTCATCAGATTTTAATTCATGAGACCCATCGTTATCTGGGCTTTGTGGTTGCACGTACACACACACACACAGATTGATACTGTTAATCCGTGTTGTTCTTACACAGCCTGCTAATATAATGTTTTTTTTTTTGTCTTGTTCCTCCCCACAGTACTGCAACGGTGGCGATCTGGCTGACTATCTGCAAGGTAAGCATCACACTAATCTCAACACACACACTGGGTATTATTCATCAAAACAAAGTAACTAGCAGTGGAGAGGAGTGTGGGTACTTTTGTGTGCGTCTCTGTCTGCCGCCTTCTGTCTGTGTGTGTGGTGTATGTTCCCAGTGGAAGGGAATGCTGTGTGTAGGAGCCAACACAGTGATATGACACAATGGGTTCCTTCTTTAGCACCAAGGTCAGCATAGCTCTGACGCCAGTCTCAAAGGTCACTCGTCTCTCATAATGCTTCCCAAGAAAGCACCAAGCACTGAATGTCTTAATAGGATGCTGCTTGTGGAGGTCAACATGGTATATCGTTAACTTGATTGGTATAGCAGTTTATAGCAGTGAATTGCATAACACACACACCTATATCCCTGTTGATATGGATCATATTTGCATATGTATGACAATGTCAACAGCAGGTAGTTACAGTGAGGGAAAAAAGTATTTGATCCCCTGCTGATTTTGTACGTTTGCCCACTGACAAAGACATGATCAGTCTATAATTTTAATGGTAAGTTTATTTGAACAGTGAGAGACAGAATAACAACAAAAAAATCCAGAAAAACGCATGTCAAAAATGTTATAAATTGATTTGCATTTTAATGAGGGAAATAAGTATTTGACCCCTCTGCAAAACATGACTTAGTACTTGGTGGTAAAACCCTTGTTGGCAATCACAGAGGTCAGACGTTTCTTGTAGTTGGCCACCAGGTTTGCACACATCTCAGGAGGGATTTTGTTCCACTCCTCTTTGCAGATCTTCTCCAAGTCATTAAGGTTTCGAGGCTGACGTTTGGCAACTCGAACCTTCAGCTCCCAGATTTTCTATGGGAGCAAGGTCTGGAGACTGGCTAGGCCACTCCAGGACCTTAATGTGCTTCTTCTTGAGCCACTCCTTTGTTGCCTTGGCCGTGTATTTTGGGTCATTGTCATGCTGGAATAACAATCCACGACCCATTTTCAATGTCCTGGCTGAGGGAAGGAGGTTCTCACCCAAGATTTGACGGTACATGGCCCCGTCCATCGTCCCTTTGATGCGGTGAAGTTGTCCTCTCCCCTTAGCAGAAAAACATCCCCAAAGCATAATGTTTCCACCTCCATGTTTGACGGTGGGGATGGTGTTCTTCGGGTCATAGGCAGCATTCCTCCTCCTCCAAACACGGCGAGTTGAGTTGATTCCAAAGAGCTCGATTTCGGTCTCATCTGACCACAACACTTTCACCCAGTTCTCCTCTGAATCATTCAGATGTTCATTGGCAAACTACAGACGGCCCTGTATATGTGCTTTCTTGAGCAGGGGGACCTTGCGGGCGCTGCAGGATTTCAGTCCTTCACGGCGTAGTGTGTTACCAATGTTTTTCTTGGTGACTATGGTCCCAGCTGCCTTGAGATCATTGACAAGATCCTCCCGTGTAGTTCTGGGCTGATTCCTTACCATTCTCATGATCATTGCAACTCCACGAGGTGAGATCTTGCATGGAGCCCCATGCCGAGGAAGATTGACAGTTATTTTGTGTTTCTTTCATTTGCGAATAATCGCACCAACTGTTGTCACCTTCTCACCAAGCTGCTTGGCGATGGTCTTGTAGCCCATTCCAGCCTTCTGTAGGTCTACAATCTTGTCCCTGACATCCTTGGAGAGCTCTTTGGTCTTGGCCATGGTGGAGAGTTTGGAATCTGATTGATTGATTGCTTCTGTGGACAGGTGTCTTTTATACAGGTAACAAGCTGAGATTAGGAGCACTCCCTTTAAGAGTGTGCTCCTAATCTCAGCTCGTTACCTGTATAAAATACACCTGGGAGCCAGAAATCTTTCTGATTGAGATGGGGTCAAATACTTATTTCCCGCATTAAAATGCAAATCAATTTATAACATTTTTGACATGCATTTTTCTGGATTTCTTTGTTGTTATTCTGTCTCTCACTGTTCAAATAAACCTACCATTAAAATTATAGACTGATCATTTCTTTGTCAGTGGGCAAACGTACAAAATCAGCAGGGGATCAAATACTTTTTTCCCTCACTGTATGCGTTAATCCCAGCAGAGCTACAGTTGAGTAACAGAGAAAGAAAGAGAGGTCATCATGAAATGGACACCATAACAAGAGGTCAATGCGGAGTCTAAAAAGGCACTGAGGAACAGAATGTCCCAGGGCACCAGGTTTAGTGTAGATACTGGTGTACAGAGGAAAGCAGTGTTGTGGACTCTGGTCCTCATGTTGTGTTCTGATTCACTTGTTATCAGGGGAACTGTTTTTTTTATGTTGTACAGGTGCACGCTCTCACGTCACCTCAGGGCACGGTACAGTGTCTGTACCTCTCTCTTCTAGCGTGCAAGCACAGTCGCACTCTCCCCCTTTCTGTCGCACTCTCCCTCTTTGTTGCACTCTCTATTTCTGTCTCTCTCTCTCTCTCCCTTATAAACCCTAATTGTATAATAGCACCACACAACCATGTTATGTTATTTCACTAATTACACAACTTTGCTGCGTTTAGAAGAAGTTGCCACTGTTGTACTTTAGAGAGAGTGTTACTCTGTTGTACTTTAAATCCCTGATAAATGTGTGTAAGCACGGTTAGGTTGACACAAGATCCATTGTGACCATAATGGGTTGGTTTACCCTTTAGAGACCCAGGAATCCTCTTAGCTAGCAGCTCACTGGATTAGCTAATGTTGTTGTTTCACTACAATCAGGACATGCAGGGACCAGGCACACTCCACTGGCCGACCTCTTATCCTAGCTACAGTAACCTTCACTGTTAATACTTTTATTACGTAGGCTGCTAATGTTCAAACAATTACTAGCCTAATCGGTTGTGCTTGCATAAAATATATAGACTACTTGCAGAATAAGCATTTTGTGCGGGTTGCTTTCCCTTGGATTCAGTGTGCAGTTGTGGTGACAGAGCTCTCCCAATGCATCCTGATGTAGAAGTTTTAATGCATTTCTCTCATTGATATCAGTGCATCTCAATCATTTAAATGTAAGCTGAGGCAATCAGTAATTATTGCAAAGCATCAGGGATATAGAGGTATTGAGTGTGTATAACTGCTGGCAAATGTTTTGTATGGATCCCATGTGGCTCAGTTGGTTGAGCATGGCGCTTGCAATGCCAGAGTTGTGGGTTTCGTTTCCCACGGGGGGAAAAGTATGAAAATGGATGCACTCACTATTGTAAGTCACTCTGGATAAGAGTGTCTGCTAAATGACTAAAATCTAAATCTAAAACTGTAAATACATGTTAATGATCAGTGTGGGTGAAACGTTAGTGTGTAAAATGGTTGTAAAGAATTGTCTATGTGGCCTCTAGACTAGTGCATAGTGGGTGGGTAATGTCTTTTATAGAGATTTCAGTGCATTATGGGTAATGTAGTTTTGTATGGATAAAATATGCTAATCGCCAGTGTGGGTGTAGTAGTCTTTTACCACTAAATCCCTGGTCATCATACATTATGTGCCAATACATTTATACTGTATAATGAAGGATTGTGGGTAAGTTGTTTTTCTCTGCTCTCCCTAGCCAAGGGGACACTGAGAGAAGATACTCTGAGGGTGTTCCTCCAGCAGATAGCAGCAGCCATGAGGATCCTCAACAGTAAAGGCATCATCCACCGAGACCTGAAACCACAGAACATCCTACTGTCATACACGAGCCGCAAGAGATCCAGCATCAACGGCATCCGCATCAAAATAGGTGACTGACCAACCCAGCCCCCAGCCCCTCAAACACAACACACACTCAGTTAAAACTAAGCTAAAACTTAAAAGAGAACTATCCCTTTAATTCTTCACACCTTCAGAATGTTTCTATGACATAAATACTGTTTATACTGTGTACAGTCGTGGTCAAAAGTTTTGAGAATGACACAAGTATTGGTCTTCACAAAGTTCGCTGCTTCAGTGTTATGAGATATCTTTGTCAGATGTTACTATGGTATACTGAAGTATAATTACAATCATTCCATAAGTATCAAAGGCTTTTATTGACAATTACATTAAGTTTATGCAAAGAGTCAATATTTGCAGTGTTGACCCTTCTTTTTCAAGACCTCTGCAATCCGCCCTGGCATGCTGTCAATTAACTTCTGGGCCACATCCTGACTGATGGCAGCCCATTCTTGCATAATCAATGCTTGGAGTTTGTCAGAATTTGTGGGTTTTTGTTTGTCCACCTGCCTCTTGAGGATCGACCACAAGTTCTCAATGGGATTAAGGTCTGGGGAGTTTCCTGGCCATGGACCCAAAATGTCGATGTTTTGTTCCCCGAGCCACTTAGTTATAATTTTTTCCTTATGGCAAGGTGCTCCATCATGCTGGAAAAGGCATTGGTCGTCACCAAACTGTTCTTGGATGGTTGGGAGAAGTTGCTCTCGGAGGATGTGTTGGTACCATTCTTTATTCATGGCTGTGTTCTTAGGCAAAATTGTGAGTGAGCCCACTCCCTTGGCTGAGAAGCAACCCCACACATGAATGGTCTCAGGATGCTTTACTGTTGGCATGACACAGGACTGATGGTAGCGCTCACCTTGTCTTCTCCGGACAAGGTGTTTTCCGGATGCCCAAAACAATCGGAAAGGAGATTCATCAGAGAAAATGACTTTACCCCAGTCCTCAGCAGTCCAATCCCTGTACCTTTTGCAGAATATCAGTCTGTCCCTGATGTTTTTCCTGGAGAGAAGTGGATTCTTTGCTGCCCTTCTTGACACCAGGCCATCCTCCAAAAGTCTTCGCCTCACTGTGCGTGCAGATGCACTCACACCTGCCTGCTGCCATTCCTGAGCAAGCACTGCACTGGTGGTGCCCCGATCCCGCAGCTGAATCAACTTTAGGAGACTTGCTGGACTTTCTTGGGTGCCCTGACGACTTCTTCACAACAATTGAACCTCTCTCCTTGAAGTTCTTGATGATCCGATAAATGGTTGATTTAGGTGCAATCTTACTAGCAGCAATGTCCTTGCCTGTGAAGCCCTTTTTGTGCAAAGCAATGAAGACGGCACGTGTTTCCATGCAGGTAACCATGGTTAACAGAGGAAGAACAATGATTTCAAGCACCACCCTCCTTTTTAAAGCTTCCAGTCTGTTATACTAACTCAATCAGCATGACAGAGTGATCTCCAGCCTTGTCTTCGTCAACACTCTCACCTGTGTTAACGAGAGAATCACTGACATGATGGCAGCTGGTCCTTTTGTGGCAGGGCTGAAATGCAATGGAAATGTTTTTTGGGGATTAAGTTCATTTTCATGGCAAAGAGGGACTTTGCAATTAATTGCAATTCATCTGATCACTCTTCATGACATTCTGGAGTACAGTGGGGGGAAAAAAGTATTTAGTCAGCCACCAATTGTGCAAGTTCTCCCACTTAAAAAGATGAGAGAGGCCTGTAATTTTCATCATAGGTACACGTCAACTATGACAGACAAATTGAGAAGAAAAAATCCAGAAAATCACATTGTAGGATTTTTAATGAATTTATTTGCAAATGATGGTGTAAAATAAGTATTTGGTCACCTACAAACAAGCAAGATTTCTGGCTCTCACAGACCTGTAACTTCTTCTTTAAGAGGCTCCTCTGTCCTCCACTCGTTACCTGTATTAATGGCACCTGTTTGAACTTGTTATCAGTATAAAAGACACCTGTCCACAACCACAAACAGTCACACTCCAAACTCCACTATGGCCAAGACCAAAGAGCTGTCAAAGGACACCAAAAACAAAATTGTAGACCTGCACCAGGCTGGGAAGACTGAATCTGCAATAGGTAAGCAGCTTGGTTTGAAGAAATCAACTGTGGGAGCAATTATTAGGAAATGGAAGACATACAAGACCACTGATAATCTCCCTCAATCTGGGGCTCCACGCAAGATCTCACCCCGTGGGGTCAAAATGATCACAAGAACGGTGAGCAAAAATCCCAGAACCACACGGGGGGACCTAGTGAATGACCTGCAGAGAGCTGGGACCAAAGTAACAAAGCCTACCATCAGTAACACACTACGCCGCCAGGGACTCAAATCCTGCAGTGCCAGACGTGTCCCCCTGCTTAAGCCAGTACATGTCCAGGCCCGTCTGAAGTTTGCTAGAGTGCATTTGGATGATCCAGAAGAGGATTGGGAGAATGTCATATGGTCAGATGAAACCAAAATTGAACTTTTTGGTAAAAACTCAACTCGTTGTGTTTGGAGGACAAAGAATGCTGAGTTGCATCCAAAGAACACCATACCTACTGTGAAGCATGGGGGTGGAAACATCATGCTTTGGTGCTGTTTTTCTGCAAAGGGACCAGGACGACTGATCCGTGTAAAGGAAAGAATGAATGGGGCCATGTATCGTGAGATTTTGAGTGAAAACCTCCTTCCATCAGCAAGGGCATTGTAGATGAAACGTGGCTGGGTCTTTCAGCATGACAATGATCCCAAGCACACCGCCCGGGCAACGAAGGAGTGGCTTCGTAAGAAGCATTTCAAGGTCCTGGAGTGGCCTAGCCAGTCTCCAGATCTCAACCTCATAGAAAATCTTTGGAGGGAGTTGAAAGTCTGTGTTGCTCAGCGACAGCCCCAAAACATCACTGCTCTAGAGGAGATCTGCATGGAGGAATGGGCCAAAATACCAGCAACAGTGTGTGAAAACCTTATGAAGACTTACAGAAAACGTTTGACCTGTGTCATTGCCAACAAAGGGTATATAACAAAGTATTGAGAAACTTTTGTTATTGACCAAATACTTATTTTCCACCATAATTTGCAAATAAATTCATTAAAAATTCTACAATGTGATTTTCTGGATATTTTTTTCTCATTTTGTCTGTCATAGTTGACGTGTACCTATGATGAAAATTACAGGCCTCTCTCATCTTTTTAAGTTGGAGAACTTGCACAATTGGTGGCTGACTAAATACTTTTTCCCCCACTGTATGTGCAAATAGCCATCATCAAAACTGAGGCAGCAGACTTAGTATTTGTGTCATTCTCAAAACCTTTGTCCACGACTGTATATAGAGATGGCCTATCCATGAACTGTTAGCCATCATATTATTTGTCTTATTGTGTCACACAAGTGTCATATATCAAATGTTATGTTATGTTACGATGCACCACAGTGATAGCTAGCTAAGGTCATGGTTAGTTGTTTTGAACCCTACAGCTATATTTAGTTTGCTGCTTGTGCTATTCCCGGAAGGTGTGTTGACTGATGTTGAGTGCCCAATTGTCTAGTGTCTGAGAGGCTTGGGAATAGGAGTTGTGACACTCAGACAATAGTAGCTATTAATAACACAGACAGACCGACAGACTGACGGCCTTCTCTCTTTCAGCTGACTTTGGCTTCGCACGATACCTCCAGAGCAACATGATGGCTGCCACGCTGTGTGGCTCCCCCATGTACATGGTGAGTGGGTGCGAGTGGGCGTGTGAGCATGTGTGTGTTAGTGTTCATTGTGTGTGTAAGGGTGTCGTGTCTGCAGTCTCTTGTCCTCCTGTGACAACAGCACCGCTTACTCAGCAACTTGCAACTGGAACGGTCCTTTCGGAGCTTGACCTCTAACCTCTGTCCTCTAACCAGGCCCCGGAAGTGATCATGTCTCAGAACTATGACGCCAAGGCAGACCTTTGGAGCATTGGGACGGTCGTCTACCAGTGTCTCGTGGGGAAGCCCCCTTTCCAGGTAGGATGGAGAGAGAGAGAGCAGCATTAAACTGTGTGGGAAAAAATACCATATGCCTCTGCAAGAGAAAAATGTCACCCATGGTGTGTGTTTATAGAAGTAGTATACAAACCCCCTGTCACTCTGTTCTCTCTGTCTCTCACTCTCTCTCTCTCTCTGTCTTTAGGCCAACAGTCCGCAGGACCTGAGGATGTTCTATGAGAAGAACAAGTCGCTGCTGCCCATGTAGGTCAACAGATGATAGGATTTAGGAATTACTAGCTATCTGATCGAGTCCTTTAGGGCTGAAAAGTCATGTTTTTAACTAGAATGTATGTCTGTTCCTCTATTACTTAGCATCCCGAGGGAGACGTCTCCTCCCCTTGGCAACCTGTTGCTTGGCCTGCTGCAGAGGAACCAGAAGGACAGGATGGACTTCGGTCAGTTCTGACTTCACTTCCCTTCTAGAAAGGAAATGATTTAAAACGTAATGTTTGTTATCCATAAATTGGATGTTACTTCTCTAACATTAACACTTCTGTCTTGTTTCTGCTTCAGATGCGTTTTTCAGCCATCCTTTCTTAGATCCAGCTTCTGCCATCAAAAAATGTGAGTAGATAGAACTTCCTTCATCAATAACAGGGGGAAATACATGTGGTATCAGAGCTGTATTGTGAGATGACATTGATGTTGAGAGCACTTAGGTCTTGTGTGAAAACATGTATTTGTATGTTTTTTCTCCAGCATGTCCTGTTCCAGTACCCAACTGCCCTAGCGCTGTAACCGACATCACCTGTGGCAGCTCGCCCTCTGTTCGCTACAACTCTCCTGCCGTAAGTTCATCCTGACTGCCTATACACCTCATAGTTGCATTCCACACCAAGTGGGTTTATCCGTACCTCAAGGCATAGCACCACACCTCAACACTCAGCACTTAAGAATCCAGACTTTGTACAGTAGCTCAGTGGGAAAACGGACAAACTGAGTTTCCCAAGGATGTACTTTTTTTCTCTGTCCACTGTGATTGAATTATTCTGGCAGTCTACATAGCCCAGTCTGGCTCTAATTGAATTGTACAGCCAAGCCCTCTCTCTCACTGAGATTTAATCCTCTCGCTTTCTTTCTCTTGCCCTACCCTCCTAACACATATACACACACACACACATAAACACACCTTTTGCTCACTACAACACACACATACCCCTTCCCTTCTCCAGTCTCTCCCAGACATGCAGACGTTACCTGAGGACTGTCTGTCGTCACCACCCCTGGGCCCTCCCAACTACCTGCAGCTGTCTAAGGAGTCTGGAGGAAGCACCAGCAGCAAGAACTCCTCCAGCGACACGGACGACTTTGTCCTGGTGCCACACCTTTCCACAGAGTCTTGTGAGTCTTCAGGAACGCACACACTCACACAAACACTTGCTACTCCTTATTACACTAATTAGGACTACTGACAACACTACATATACATTGAGCACCTACTTACACTCCTCTTAGAATAAGCACCTGCTATAAAACACACACACTGAGCACCTACTCACACTTGACACACACAGTTGACCAAATAGACACACATTTTGAGTGGCAGTATGGGTAGTCAGTTAATTCAGTAATGTGCCATGGTTTCTACTCTTGTCTGGTTGGCTCACTTCCCTCTTCCTCAGATGACCAGCCAATGGGAGCAGTGGGGCATCGGCCGTCCGGAGAGTGGTGTGGAGGGTGAGCGTAACGTCATCAACTTCAGCTCTTAACATATGTTTGTGTGTGCGTATTTATGTATGTATGTATACTGAACAAAAATATAAACGCAACATGCAACAATTTCAACGAGATACAGTTCATATAAGGAAAGCAGTCAATTGAAATAAATTCATTAGGGCCTTATCTATGGATTTCACATGACTGGGCAGGGGCGCAGCCAATCAGAATGAGTTTTTCCCCACAAAAAGGCTTTATTACAGACATAAATACTCCTCAGTTTCATCAGCTGTCCGGGTGGCTGGTCTCAGACAATCCTGCAGGTGAAGAAGCCGGATGTAGAGGTCCTGGGATGACGTGGTTACACGTGGTCTGCGGTTGTGAGACTAGTTGGACGTACTGCCAAATTCTCTAAAATGATGTTGGATGCAGCTTATGGTAGAGAAATCAACATTCAATTATTTGGCAACAGCTCTGGTGGACATTCCTGCAGTCAGCATGCCAATTTCACACTCCCTCAAAACTTGAGACATCTGTGGCATTGTTGTGTGACAAAACTGCAGATTTTAGAGTGGCCTTTTATTGTCCCCAGCACAAGGTGTACCTGTGTAATGATCGTGCTGTTTAATGAGCTTCTTGATATGCCACACCTGTCAGGTGGATGGATTATCTTGGCAAAGGATAAATGCTCAGCAACAGGGATGTAAACAAATTTGTGCACAACATTTGAGAGAAATAAGCGTTTTGTGCATATGGAACATTTCTGAGATATTTTATTTCAGCTCATGAAACATGGGACCAACACTTTACATGTTGCATTTATATTTTTCTTTAGTATATGTACACTACCGGTCAAAAGTTTTAGAACACCTACTCATTCAAGGGTTTTTCTTTATTTTTACTATTTTCTACATTGTAGAATAATAGTGAAGACATCAAACTATGAAATAACACATATGGAATCATGTAGTAACCAAAGAAGTGTTAAACAAATGAAAATATATTTTATATTAGAGATTCTTCAAATAGCCACCCTTTGCCTTGATGACAGCCTTGCACACTCTTGGCATTCGCTCAACCAGCTTCATGAGGTAGTCACCTGGAATGCATTTTAATTAACAGGTGTGCCTTCTTAAAAGTTAATTTGTGAAATGTCTTTCCTTCTTATTGTGTTTGAGCCAATCAGTTGTGTTGTGACAAGGTATTTTATTTTATTATTATTTTTATTTCACCTTTATTTAACCAGGTAAGCCAGTTGAGAACAGGTTCTCATTTACAACTGCGACCTGGCCAAGATAAAGCAAAGTAGTGCAATAAAAACAACACAGAGTTACATATGGGGTAAAAAAAAAACATAAAGTCAGAAATACAACAGAAAATATATATACAGTGTGTGCAAATGTAGCAAGTTATGGAGGTAAGGCAATAAATAGGCTATAGTGCAGAATAATTACAATAGTATTAACACTGGAATGCTAGATGTGCAAGAGATTATGTGCAAATAGAGATACTGGGGTGCAAAAGAGCAAAATAAATAACAATATAGGGATGAGGTAGTTGGGTGGGCTAATTTCAGATGGGCTGTGTAAAGGTGCAGTGATCGGTAAGGTGCTCTGACAACTGATGCTTAAAGTTATTGAGGGAGATAAGAGTCTCCAGCTTCAGAGATTTTTGCAATTCGTTCCAGTCATTGGCAGCAGAGAACTGGAAGGAATGGCGGCCAAAGGAGGTGTTGGCTTTGGGAATGACCAGAGAGATATACCTGCTGGAGCGCAGACTACGGGTGGGTGCTGCTATGGTGACCAATGAGCTAAGATAAGGCGGGGATTTGCCTAGCAGTGATTTATAGATGGCCTGGAGCCAGTGGGTTTGACGACGAACATGTAGTGAGGACCAGCCAACAAGAGCGTACAGGTCACAGTGGTGGGTAGTGTATGGGGCTTTGGAGACAAAACGGATGGCACTGTGATAGACTACATCCAATTTGCTGAGTAGAGTGTTGGAGGCTATTTTGTAAATGACATCGCCGAAGTCAAGGATCGGTAGGATAGTCAGTTTTACGAGGGCATGTTTGGCAGCATGAGTGAAGGAGGCTTTGTTGCGAAATAGGAAGCCGATTCTAGATTTAACTTTGGATTGGAGATTCTTTATGTGAGTCTGGAAGTTGAGTTTACAGTCTAACCAGACACCTAGATATTTGTAGTTGTCCACATACTCTAGGTCAGACCCGTCGAGAGTGGTGATTCTAGTCGGGTGGGCGGGTGCTAGCAGCGTTCGATTGAAAAGCATGCATTTAGTTTTACTAGTGTTTAAGAGCAGTTGAAGGCTACTGAAGGATTGTTGTATGGCATTGAAGCTCGTTTGGAGGTTTGTTAACACAGTGTCCAATGAAGGGCCAGATGTATACAAAATGGTGTTGTCTGCGTAGAGGTGGATCTGAGAGTCACCAGCAGCAAGAGCGACATCATTGATATACACGGAGAAAAGTGTCGGCCCAAGAATTGAACCCTGTGGCACCCCCATAGAGACTGCCATAGGTCCAGACAACAGGCCCTCCGATTTGACACACTGAACTCTGTCTGAGAAGTAGTTGGTGAACCAGGCGAGGCAGTCATTTGAGAAACCAAGGCTATTTAGTCTGCCAATAAGAATGCGGTGGTTGACAGAGTCGAAAGCCTTGGCCAGGTCGATGAAGACGGCTGCACAGTACTGTCTATTATCAATCGCGGTTATAATATCGTTTAGGACCTTGAGCGTGGCTGAAGTGCACCCGTGACCAGCTCGGAAACCGGATTGCATAGCGGAGAAGGTACGGTGGTATTCGAAATGGTCGATGATCTGTTTGGGTATACAGAAGATTGCCCTATTTGATAAAAGACCAAGTCCATATTATGGCAAGAACAGCTCAAATAAGCAAAGAGAAACGACAGTCCATCATACTTTAAGACATGAAGGTCAGTCAATATGGAACATTTCAAGAACTTCAAGTGCAGTCGCAGAAACCATCAAGCGCTATGATGAAACTGGCTCTCATGAGGACCGCCACAGGAATGGAAGACTCAGAGTTACCTCTACTGCAGAGGAAAGTTCATTAGAGTTACCATCCTCAAATTGCAGCCCAAATAAATGCTTCACAGAGTTCAAGTAACAGACACATCTCAACATCAACTGTTCAGAGGAGACTGTGTGAATCAGGCCTTCATGGTTGAATTGCTGCAAAGAAACCACTACTAAAGGACACCAATAAGAAGAAGAGACTTGCTTGGCCAAGAAACACGAGCAATGGACATTAGACCGGTGGAAATGTGTCCTTTGGTCTGGAGTCCAAACTGGAGAGTCTTTGTGAGACGCGGTGTGGGTGAACGGATAATCTCCCCATGTGTATTTCCCACCGTAAAGCATGGAGGAGGAGGTGTTATGGTGTGGGGGTACTTTGCTGGTGACACTGTCTGTGATGTATTTAGAATTCAAGGCACACTTAACCAGCATGGCTACCACAGCATTCTGCAGCGACGCGCCATCCCATCTGGTTTGGGCTTAGTGGGACTAACATTTGTTTTTCAACAGGACAATGACCCAACACACCTGTGTAAGGGCTATTTTACCAAGAAGGAGAGTGATGGAGTGCTGCGTCAGATGACCTGGCCTCCACAATCCCCCAACCTCAACCAAATTGAGATGGTTTGGGATAAGTCGGACTGCAGAGTGAAGGAAAGCAGCCAACAAGTGCTCAGCATATGTGGGAACTCCTTCAAGACAGGTGAAGCTGGTTGAGAGAATGCCAAGAGTGTGCAAAGCTGTCATCAAGGCAAAGGGTGGCTATTTGAAGAATCTCAAATATAAAATAAACTCAGCAAAAAAAGAAACGTCCCTTTTTCTGGACCCTGTTTTTCAAAGATAATTTGTAAAAATCAAAATAACTTCACAGATCTTAATTGTAAAGGGTTTAAACACTGTTTCCCATGCTTGTTCAATGAACCATAAACAATTAATGAACATGCACCTGTTGAACAGTTGTTAAGACACTAACAGCTTACAGACGGTAGGCAATTAAGGTCACAGTTATGAAAACTTAGGACACTAAAGAGGCCTTTCTACAGACTCTGAAAAACACCAAAAGAAAGATGCCCAGGGTCCCTGCTCATCTGCGTGAACGTGCCTTAGGCATGCTGCAAGGAGGCATGAGGACTGCAGATGTGGCCAGGGCAATAAATTGCAATGTCCGTACTGTGAGACGCCTAAGACAGCGCTACAGGGAGACAGGACGGACAGCTGATCGTCCTCGCAGTGGCAGACCACGTGTAACAACACCTGCACAGGATCGGTACATCCGAACATCACACCTGCGGGACAGGTACAGGGTGGCAACAACAACTGCCTGAGTTACACCAGGAACGCACAATCCCTCCATCAGTGCTCAGACTGTCCGCAATAGGCTGAGATAGGCTGGACTGAGGACTTGTAGGTCTTTTGTAAGGCAGGTCCTTACCAGACATAACCGGCAACAACGTCGCCTATGGGCACAAACCCACCGTCGTTGGACCAGACAGGACTGGCAAAAAGTGCTCTTCACTGACGAGTCGCGGTTTTGTCTCACCAGGGGTGAGCGTTACACCGAGGCCTGTACTCTGGAGCGGGATCGATTTGGAGGTGGAGGGTCCGTCATGGTCTGGGGCGGTGTGTCACAGCATCATCGGACTGAGCTTGTTGTCATTGCAGGCAATCTCAACGCTGTGCGTTACAGGGAAGACATCCTCCTCCCTCATGTGGTACCCTTCCTGCAGGCTCATCCTGACATGACCCTCCAGCATGACAATGCCACCAGCCATACTGCTCGTTCTGTGCGAGATTTCCTGCAAGACAGGAATGTCAGTATTCTGCCATGGCCAGCGAAAAGCCCGGATCTCAATCCCATTGAGCACGTCTGGGACATGTTGGATCGGAGGGTGAGGGCTAGGGCCCCCAGAAATGTCCGGGAACTTGCAGGTGCCTTGGTGGAAGAGTGGGGTAACATCTCACAGCAAGAACTGGCAAATCTGGTGCAGTCCATGAGGAGGAGATGGACTGCGGTACTTAATGCAGCTGGTGGCCACACCAGATACTGACTGTTACTTTTGATGTTGACCCCCCACCTTTGTTCAGGGACACATTATTCAATTTCTGTTAGTCACATGTCTGTGGAACTTGTTCACTTTATGTCTCAGTTGTTGAATCTTGTTATGTTCATACAAATATTTACACGTTAAGTTTGCTGAAAATAAACGCAGTTGACAGTGAGAGGACGTTTCTTTTTTTGCTGAGTTTATACAGTGAGGGAAAAAATTATTTGATCCCCTGCTGATTTTGTATGTTTGCCCACTGACAAAGACATGATCAGTCTATAATTTTAATGGTAGGTTTCTTTGAACAGTGAAAGACAGAATAACAACAACAAAAATCCAGAAAAACGCATGTCAAAAATGTTATAAATTGATTTGCATTTTAATGAGGGAAATAAGTATTTGACCCCTCTGCAAAACATGACTTAGTTTGGTGGCAAAATCCTTGTTGGCAATCACAGAGGTCAGATCTTCTCCAAGTCATTAAGGTTTCGAGGCTGACGTTTGGCAACTCGAACCTTCAGCTCCCTCCACAGATTTTCTATGGGATTAAGGTCTAGAGACTGGCTAGGCCACTCCAGGACCTTAATGTGCTTCTTCTTGAGCAACTCCTTTGTTCCCTTGGCCGTGTGTTTTGGGTCATTGTCATGCTGGAATACCCATCCACGACCCATTTTCAATGCCCTGGCTGAGGGAAGGAGGTTCTCACCCAAGATTTGACGGTACATGGCCTCGTCCATCGTCCCTTTGATGCGGTGAAGTTGCCCTGTCCCCTTAGCAGAAAAACACCCCCAAATCATAATGTTTCCACCTCCATGTTTGACGGTTTGGATGGTGTTCTTGGGGTCATAGGCAGCATTCCTCCTCCTCCAAAAACGGCGAGTTGAGTTGATGCCAAAGAGCTCGATTTTGGTCTCATCTGACCACAACACTTTCACCCAGTTCTCCTCTGAATCATTCAGATGTTCATTGGCAAACTTCAGACGGGCCTGTATATGTGCTTTCTTGAGCAGGGAGACCTTGCGGGCGCTGCAGGATTTCAGTCCTTCACGGCGTAGTGTGTTACCAATTGTTTTCTTGGTGACTATGGTCCCAGCTGCCTTGAGATCATTGACAAGATCCTCCCGTGTAGTTCTGGGCTGATTCCTCACCGTTCTCATGATCATTGCAACTCCACGAGGTGAGATCTTGCATGGAGCCCCATGCCGAGGAAGATTGACAGTTATTTTGTGTTACTTCCATTTGCGAATAATCGCACTAACTGTTGTCACCTTCTCACCAAGCTGCTTGGCGATGGTCTTGTAGCCCATTCCAGCCTTGTGTAGGTCTACAATCTTGTCCCTGACATCCTTGGAGAGCTCTTTGGTCTTGGCTATGGTGGAGAGTTTGGAATCTGATTGATTAATTGCTTCTGTGGACAGGTGTCTTTTATACAGGTAACAAGCTGAGATTAGGAGCACTCCCTTTAAGAGTGTGCTCCTAATCTCAGTTTGTTACCTGTATAAAAGACACCTGGGAGCCAGAAATCTTTCTGATTGAGAGGGGGTCAAATACTTATTTCCCTCATTAAAATGCAAATCAATTTATAACATTTTTGACATGCATTTTTCTGGATTTTTTTGTTGTTATTCTGTCTCTCACTGTTCAAATAAACCTACCATTAAAATTATAGACTGATCATTTCTTTATCAGTGGGCAAACGTACAAAATCAGCAGGGGATCAAATACTTTTTTCCCTCACTGTATTTTGATTTTGTTTAACACTTTTTTGGTTACTACATGATTCCATATGTGTTATTTCATAGTTGTGATGTCTTCACTATTACTCTACAATGTAGAAAATTGTCAAAATAAAGAAAAACCCTTGAATGAATAGTGTTTAAAGCTATCCAACACTTTGTTTTCTGATTTGGGCTAGCCACCATTTCAGAAAGGAACATAAACCCTGTCCCTGCACCTCCTCTAGTTACTAGAAAATACCAGAACACAAAATAACTCCCTGGAGCACAATATCTAGATGATATGACCTAGTTTCTCTGACTCCCCTGGGCTTGACCGTGTTGCACCATGCTCAATGGAAATCTATAATTGTTTTGCTGTTGACTTGTTGCGTCATGGAAATGTAACCTAAGCTCAGAGAGGATTAATAAACAGTCCGTTTGACCTGTGTCCCTAAACTGGGATATTTCAGGAAATGTCCACGGTCTGACAATTTTTGATGTATTTGAGCAATTAGATTTATATCACATTATACAAATCTAACAATGATTGTCAAAAAACATATCACAATATATATATATATATATACATATATATATATGTGTGGTGGATGTTGACAAGGATCAAGGTTAAAAACAGACAGAGTAGCTGATGGAAATATGAACCAGTCTGACGTGCATGCTGCTATTTCAGCCCCAGATAACGGGTTTGTGTGTGTCTGTGTGTCCGTCAGCTGTGAATGAGCTCTGCATGAGTAAGTACATTTCTATGTAGAACGCTACTGCTGTCATCTGACTGTGTCTGTCACTGTGTCTGTCAGTGTGCACAGAATCTGCTATTTGTGTCTGAAAGCAATATATTAGTCTTCCTTTTCCATGAAGCTATGTCAAAGGCTAAATAAGGCATTTTGTTCACGTCAAAATCTATTTGATTTGTGCTTATATTGTGTAGACGTCTCAGATAAACGGCTACTGTGTATCCTGAACTACCAGACTAGGCAGGTCTGTGGTATAAGAATAGATCTCTTACACACACAGGAAATCGCTGTGGGCAAACATGACTGTTGTTGTCGCGGCACCTCAAATGACTGTCTCATACATGCAGAGCAGAGGCACAAACACCACCTCTCCCCAAAGTCACTTCCTCATCTCTTGTGACCCCACACTCTCTCTCTCTCTCTGTTTGTAAATAACCTGCAGCATGACAATGCTCTCCACCCTCATCTATCACTCTGTTTTTCTTTTCACTCCCCCTGTTCCTCTCCGTTTCTCTGTTTGTAAACGGCCTCCAGTAATACTGTCTTCTATCTCTGTTTCTCTCTCGCTGTCTTGGATTCACCCCCATTTTGTCTATTCCTTGCTTTGTCTATTCCTTGCTGCATCTTTAACTCTCTCTCGGCCTGTCCCTTTCCCCCATCCCTCCCCTCTCTTCATACCCTTTCCCTTGGTTCCCTGGTTGTGCTGCCAGGTGGTTAACACTCAGCCTGCCCCTCTGTGACCGGTCTCTCTGCTGTGAGGTGAGGTGAGGAGCTAGTCTGTATGAGTGCCAAGAGAGTCATTCTCTATTCCTGCAGGATCCCACCCCTCAGTCGGCTCACATCACCTCAGCTCCCCTCCCCTCCCACAGTCACCTCAGCTCCCCTCAGCTCACCTCACATGTGGTCCTCTGTAGCTCAGCTGGTAGAGCACGGCGCTTGTAACGCCAAGGTAGTGGGTTCGATCCCCGGGACCACCCATACACAAAAATGTATGCACGCATGACTGTAAGTCGCTTTGGATAAAAGCGTCTGCTAAATGGCATATTATATTATATTATTACATCACCTCCTCTCAGCTCCCCTCCCCTCCCACAGTCACTTGTTTTCCCCGTGCTCTGTCTGTCCTTAATCGATTCCTGAGCCAGGGAATGCAAGGGGGAGGGAAGGAGAGTGCAGAGAGACAGAGCCACTACTAAGGAAGAATATGGAGAAAAGAAGGGAGGGAGGGAGATAAGGAGAAAGAGAGAGAGCAGCTGCCCAAGATGAATGAGGGCAACGAGCAGACACAAAGAAAATAGAAAAGGGGGAGAGTATTTAGACAGAGAAAGAGGGAAAAGACAGTGCTGTGTTTCCATTCCCCTCTGGGTAGATGCAGTAAAGACAAACAGGTCAACAGTAAAGCAACACTGGGTTGCAGATTCCCCCTCTCCTCTCAAAGAAGACACTCATGTTTGACCTACAAACTGCCTTTTGTTAGGGGGAGCATCCTTTGTAGCTCCAATGTCCCCATTAGCTTCTGTTAGAACACATCAGCTTTTAACGACCTGCTTCGGGGAGAAATGAATGTGTTAAACTGAATGACTACATGTGGTAATACAGTGCACTGAGGTTAGAGAATAAACCACCGGAATAGTTGGTTTGTTTTCCCTTTTTAAATGCCACTTTGATTAACCTTTATGGCCCTTTTACTTTTGGTTGGAACTAGAAGGGCGATTGTGTCTAACCGAAAGCTATGTCAATGTGTGTCTTGTGTTAATGTGTTTCTTTGCTTCTCTGAGTGGAAAGCAGACAAAGAAAGCCATCTGTGTTGCTGCTGTACAGAACAGACGGATGGTCGCGTGCCTCACGTGTATCCCTCAGTCTATTCCCTTTTCTCTGGTCTAGACCCTCCCTCGCTAATCATCTTATTACATAACGCTGCTACTGCTGAATCTGCCTGGTTCTATAACATTTATATTCCTCCTCCCCTTCCGCTCTCTTTCCCTTTTTCATTCTAAACCCAAGTGAACCCCCTATGGTTGACCCGTGTATTACTTTTTCTCAGGGAACATTTTGTACCAATCGAATAACAAAGGAATGCAAATGAGTCTGGCTTTTTTTCCTCCTGTCCCTCTGTCTTATAGAAAGGAGGAGGGCTCAGCACGTGCTATTGGCCGAGCCCACAAACCACAGTCTCTTCAGGCCCGCCCATAACTCCTCCTCTTGGCACAGACTGCTCCCCACTGATTGGGCAGACACACGTGTATTTACACAATGGCCCTGCCCTCTCTGGGTTGGGCCAGCCCCCTTCCAGCAGGACTAAAGTTTATTTCCTCACCCAGCCTCAGTTGAAAATGCCATATGTGTAAAAAATATATATATATATATATATATATATATAATATATATATATATATAACTCAGAGACATAGCCTAGCTAGAAACTTCTAGTCAGCCTAGTGCTTCATTTAGTCCAACTGTTGCGCTCGCCACGTTCTATTTATGCAAATGTCATCTCGGATAGACTAAAGTATTTTTTAAACATTAAGTTCTATGGGTGTTGACACTCCTGAAGAGATGGTGCAGTTTTGGCAGAACTAGCAGACAGACTGGCTAATGTGCCTGCTCTTCCCCCTTCACCCCTCCAGGCAGCCGCAGACCACCGGACAGACCCCCATGGTGTCCCCCCGGGCAGAGACCACCCCCATCCCTGTGCCCACCCAGGTGCGGAACTACCAGCGCATCAAGCAGAACCTCTCCAACAGCCCCACCACCACGCTCTACAGCTCCCCCAGGTAAGAGATTGGGGAAGGTTTGGGAGGTGCCACTGTCCTGGGGGGTAACTCTGTGTTGTTGTTTTTATCGCACTACTATGCTTTATCTTGGCCAGGTCGCAGTTGTAAATGAGAACTTGTTCTCAACTGGCTTACCTGGTTAAATAAAGGTGAAATAAAAAATACAAATTCCCTGAAGTACAACTGTCATAGTTAAGAAGATGTTTGTTTTGTGGCTGCATACAGTCATGTTCAGAGACTAGTCTATCTTGTTTTTTGATCTCTGATGACTAACCTTTGGGTTTGGAAAATTCACCTTCAACTCTGTCAGTTATTGCATCAGGCAATTAAGTTTCACTAAGTTTCATCAGTTCAGTCAGTGGATATTGCTTGTGTTGTATTGTGGTGTGGTGGGGGGGAAGTGTTTCAAGACATAGAAAGGGAGCGAATAGGAGGAGGTTTCGAATCTCCTTTAGAGGAAAATTAGTTGTATTGTTGTGCTTCTATTGACTGTTGTGAGAGGAGATAAGAACATTGCCACATGGATTAGTATAAAGTTCCTGTGGTGTTTTTTCAATGAGACTTACCCCCACACCAGTGGGCCGCCAGGGTTTTATGTTAATGTGTGCTCTAATGTTATTGTGTTTCCATCAGTAGTGTGGCACTAAAGACTACCTACACAACCTCTGCATCATCAAGACTGTTGCTTTGCGAGAAGGTGTTAACGTTCAAAGTTAGCCAGTGTTATGTAAATGCAGGCTGAAAAGTACCTAGGGTCTTGCCTTGGCTCCAAGTTAGAGCAGGTCTGCCGGAGCCATGTCCCAGTGAGACATGGGTGCCGGCCTGCATAGATGGAAACAAAAAAGTCTGAGCCTTTTGTGTAAGACATTGGGGTAAATCTTCAATGGAAATGTGGCACTGGAGTAGCCTAGCTCCACAGTGAACCCTTAACCCTCCACCCTCTACTTACTTACCCTCACCACAGGGCCCCAAAGCCTGGGCAGCAGGTACTGAGTAGCCAGCCTCCCCCAACTGCTACCCCATTTCCCTTGGCCCTGGGTCTGACTCTGTGTCCTCCAAGGAGGATTAAGCTCTCTGTCACAGACAGACTACCCTGTCCCTTGACCGTGTCTGAGCTAGTTAACAAGTTAGCGCTTAGCGCCGGTTCTTTATGATCAAGAAGAGATGAATGCAGAGAGCTAGCACAGCAGGCTAGCAGACCGACAGTGTGCAGGCATCTCAGGGGAAGACTGGCTTCTATATGTGCCCGCCTGCTGCCTAGTCTTTCTCTGTCAGCCATTTTTCATTTTTACTCCATGAAGCTCAAGAGAGGAAGTGAGGCAGAAAGAGAGAGAGAGTGGAAGAGTACTCGCTATCAGCACAACAGTTGCTCAACCAATGTTTTTCGCGAGGATAGGCTAACAGCTGTGTTTGAAGTCCTGTGCTTGCAGCGTGACAGGGTTGTCTTGGCAGCAAACTGACGGTCGCTGAATAACTCAGGAAGTTGAAATTAGAACCAAGCGAAAAAGGCAACAGTTAGACACTGAGCTGAGGGAATGGAATCTAGCTAAGCTCATTGCCAAAAGTTTTATTAAAAGTTAGTTAATGTTTTCAGATGTTTCGGAAAGGTTATTCAAGTGTTATTCCATGATAAACATGAAGGATAGTGGTTGGAAACTAGAGCATCGCTGTAAGCTGCAATAAAAAGGGTGTTCATGAACTGTTAGACAAGTGATGAAGGTTGGTGGTGTTGGTTCTGGTGGACAAACAATGAATGTGTGTAACATTTTTGTTATGTATGTACTGTATATTTGTGATATCTAAACCTCTATTGTGTGTGCTTGTTGTCTATGCAGGTCTGGTACAGTGAGGCGGTCCAACACCAGTCCCATGGGTTTCCCTAAGGTTGGCTCTGGGTCCCCCAGCTCTGCAGACTGCAGCCCTCAGATGACAGGCAGACGTCTCTCTATAGGCAGCTCCCGCCCATACTCCCCCTCACCTCTGGGTAAGAACATGCCCCAACATGCCCCCATCTCATATCATTCAACACGCCTGGCATCATAATTATTTTACATTGAACCTTCTGTTGACATATAATGCAAAACTGCATTAATATGTCTGTGTGTTTCTCTTTAAGTGGGCACCATCCCAGAGCAGCTGGGTCACTGTTGCTGTGGACACCCTCAGGGCCACGAGTCCCGCAGCCGCAGCTCCTCAGGAGGTGAGTTCAGTAGACAGACCTACAGACAGATGGAACAAGACTGGGTTTCCCAAAAGCATTGTAGCACTTAGATCATCATAATTCCATTGAAACTAAATGGACGAAAGATGATCTTAGTGATACGATGCTTTTGGGAATCCCAGCCCAGGATCACTTTTTAAAGACACAGACAAAGGCAGCTACAGAAGTGTTTACATTTTCTTCCCTCTCTCCCCTGCTCCCCTGAGGCGGATGTTTATGATTGACAAAAGCCATGAGTCATGAGTCAGGTCCCTCTGGGAGGGAGGTTGTGTGTATGGGAGTTGAAGCGTTTCACTCACCCGTACATGCAATTTTCACAATTGTGTCACTGTTTGAGTCAAGAGGCCAGTATCCATGGCAAGCACAGTGTCATAGGAGGGACTTACCTTGAGCAAAACAATGCAGATACAGTTAGTATTTTGTCTCCATTTGAAAACCTGGAGATTAACAACACAGACTTGATGACCTACTAAAGAAGTTTCCGGGGTCTTTTTGAACTTCTCAGCAGCAATACCGTGAATGAACAAGACTCATTAAAAACATGAACCTAGTGGCCCTTCACTGCTTCTATTTTTGACTTGGTTTACTGTGGAAAAATACACATTTCAAGACTGTAGAGCCATCTAGTGGTGAATTGTAAATCTTCTCTCGATCAGTAGCAGCCAACTTTTACATTAAGTGATAAATAAATGACATGTATGAATGACTCTCTGTGTGTCTCTTTTAGGTTCTCCAGTGCCGTCGTCCCAGTTACTGGGGGCTCGCCTGCAGAGTGCCCCCACCCTGACCGAGGTCTACCAGACCAGACAGAAGCTCCACAAGCAGCTGTCAGACCCCATCCAGCCCTCCACCTCCAACTACCCCCCCAGCCACTCCCCCCACCTGGGTCGCCCTGGCAACCTGGGCACCTCCCCCACCAAACACCTGGGCTCCTCCCCCCGCTCCTCTGATTGGCTGACGAAGTCGCCGCTGCCCACCATCATTGGCTCCCCCACCAAGGTCGGTTAAATTGATAACCATTTTGGCATATTTTAATCATAAGCCCAATTCTGTTTTGCTACGGTTTGTCCTAATTACCACAACCAGTAACTGTTGACCTCTATGTCCCTGTTCAGCCCATCTCGGCCCCATTCAAGATACCTAAGACGCAGGCGTCCTGTAACCTGATGGCCCTGGCAGACAGTCCCACACCCACTAAGACCCTGGCGGACGCACGGGACATCTGTGCCCACCACTGTACCCCATACCCCAGTGGCCGCCAGTCTGCCCCAGAGGCCAGCAGGACCACCTTTGGCAGGTAAAGGGTGCACTGTAGTCTTTCGCTCTCTCCTCATTCTCTCTTTGTGTGGTGTAATGTTTCTCTTGCTCATCTCAATGTGTTCTCAATGTGTTTCTCTCCCCAGGTCTGTCAGTACTGGCCGTCTGTCTGAACAGCCAATCAGAATCACTCTAGGGGGACAGCCCTACCAGGGAAGCACAGACAGCCTCAACACAGAGCGGCCCATGGATACAGGTAAATAAACACACACACCTAGTTTTGTCCTCCCTGGTTTAATTAATGGTACAGATGTTTTTACCGTTAATTAGAAAAGAACTGGAGACAGAAAATGAGTTGTGAAATAAGTGAACGTAGTAAGAAATAACCTAGCTAGTAAACTGACCTGGACAAAGAACAACACAATTACAAACACGCACCAGTCTCTGCTTCATGGCTTCTCGCCCTGCATGAACTGCTTGGATTGGCTGCTCTGACAGGACCTTCCTGTGTAACAGAGAGCTTGATTGGCTTAGTGTGAATGACCGCCCCCTCCCTCACCCCTAGCCCCGGCAGGACCATTTGGGCTGGCTCAGCCTCAGGGTGGGGCGGCGAGTCCCCGGACCGTTCTCTTCACCGTGGGCTCGCCCCCCAACAGCAGCACCCCCCCTACCTGCAGCCACCTGGGCACCCGGCCGCGCACCACCTCAGGTGAGACCGCTCACTGCGTCAGCGGCTAACTGTTAGGCTAACCTGCTAGGCTAACCGCTTGCTAAACCCCTCTTCCCAAAGCTACACCCTCCTAGCTAACCTGCTAACGCTAATTACTACGACTCTGTGGTAGTCCTTCCAATGCCATGAGGTACATAACTGCTATTTAGTGGGCAATCTCTTGCCCTCTCCTTGTGCTGTTCATCTTAGTAGGTACTATCAATAATAGTCTGTGTCTCAATGGACTGAACTTTGTTCTGGAAAATCCCCCAAAAATCGGTTATTGTAAATTCTCTAGAATTCAAATTCAACCAATGAAAGGAGCAATCAAATTATGCCAAAGTGATAGGCCTACATAATGACACACATTAACAATAAAGTTATTCTCTCTCTCTCTCTCTCTCTCTCTCTCTCTCTCTCTCTCTCTCTCTCTCTCTCTCTCTCTCTCTCTCTCTCTCTCTCTCTCTCTCTCTCTCTCTCTCTCTCTCTCTCTCTCTCTCTCTCTCCTCTCTCTCTCTCCTCCTCTCTCTCTCTCTCTCCTCTCTCTCTCTCTCTCTCTCTCTCCATCTCTCTCTCTCTCTCTCTCTCCTCTCTCTCGCTCTCTCTCTCTCTCTCTCTCTCTCTCTCTCTCTCTCTCTCTCTCTCTCTCTCTCTCTCTCTCTCTCTCTCTCCTCTCTCTCTCTCTCTCTCTCTCTCTCTCTCTCTCTCTCTCTCTCTCTCTCTCTCTCTCTCTCTCTCTCTCTCTCTCTCTCTCTCTCTCTCTCTCTCTCTCTCTCTCTCTCTCAGTGGGCTCCAACAGTTCGGCAGGCTCCCTGTGCTCCACCAGTGGGCGGGTGTACGTGGGCTCTCCTCCGGGCATGGCAATCGGGACCCCTCCCCCAGGGGGTGCAGAGGCAGGTCCCAGCAGCCTACGCTACGTCCCCTACGGTACCTCTCCCCCCAGCCTGGACGGATTCATCACCTTCGAGGCCCCAGAGCTGCCTGAGGAGACACTCATGGAGGTGAGGGGACCCTTGGTTTTTTGTGTGTGTGGCATTTCTATTTGCACACGTCTTTATGTGATATCTGACCTGTATCGTGTGTTTGTGACTACAGCGAGAGCACACAGACACTCTGATGCACCTGCGGATGATGCTGTCCTTCACTGACTGTGTGCTGGAGATCGCAGCGGTGCGAGCAGGAGGGACAGACCTGGGCGTATCGGCTGCCTCCCTCTACCCCCCTCAGGAGAGTGTGGTAGTGGACCAGATCAGCCAGCTCAGCAAGGAGTGGGGGTAAGGGAGAGACCAAAAATGGGGGATGGGGTTCACAGTTTAACTGAAAGTATTCTAGTTTTAGTTCGGACTGTTGTGAAAGACAATTCTGACGTTTTTAAGAAAGAAAAGCCATGGAAGCCATATAGGTTAGTAATGTGTGCTGTGCTGTGCTGTGGTGTCCTCTACAGGCAGGTAGAGCAGCTGGTGCTGTACATGAAGGCTGCCCAGCTCCTGGCCTCCTCGCTCCACCTGGCCAAGGCCCAGATCAAATCTGCCAAGCTCAATCCCTCCAGCGCCGTCAAGCAGGGTAAGACAAAAGTCCCCAGACCGGCACAGTGGCAAAACACTATAGTATTTGTGGAAGAAAATGTTTTATCTGCATACTAACTTAAAACACTTTAAATATCAATACTATCCATAAACATAATTATCATTATTTTAGTTTATTTTGAGCATAACTAACTTTCTCTCCCCCTCCCTCCCCTTCCTCAGTGGTGAAGAGTCTGAACGAGCGTTACAAGAATTGCATCTCGCTGTGTCGGCGGCTCACAGACAAGCTGAACCACTTCTTCTCAGACAAGCAGCGCTTCGTAGACGAGATCAACAGCGTGACCGCAGAGAAACTCATCTACAACCACGCTGTGGAAACGGTGCAGTCTGCAGCTCTGGATGAGATGTTTCAGCAGACGGAGGACATAGCCTACCGCTACAACAAGGCTGCCATGCTGCTAGATGGCCTGTCCAACATCCTCCAGGACCCTGCAGACATCGAAAATGTGGCCAAGTGTAAGTATCCACCCGCTGTAGACTGGATACCAGTCTGTTTCTGCTACACCACTGTTATGTCATGTATGGCCAAAGCACAAATCCATCTGACAACCAGACTAGACCCCCCCAACAGGCTCTGTCAGAGACCAGACCAGCTCGTCACATTGTAGTGTATCAGAGACTCTGGTGTAGTGGACATGGATATTAATATGGAAAGTCAAGTATGTTAACTAGTTTCTCTTGAGAAAAATCCCTTTTAACCTCTTATCTTTAACCAGCACTCACAGGCTTACTTCAACCACTTAGTCCAGCTCTGAGATGCTTTCAGATGAGGCTTCAATCAGATGAGGTTAAGAGTGCACTATGCTTCTCTGAAAGAGTGTGTCATGGCAGCCAGGGCATTGTGACATAGAACAGCAGCTCCAGTCACTGTGATCTGACTGTGTGTTTGTCTCCTCAACAGACAAGGCCAGTGTGGACCGGAGAATCTCTGCCCTCTGCTACTGCACTGTCACACTGTACGAGTAGCAGACCACACACACATCAGGGGCAGTTGTGACCTCTCTGCCCAGAGGGACCACTATCTACCCTGACAATAGAACCTTGAGGACAAGCACGGAACCCTAAAGTTCCCTAACGTAGCAGTCCAAGCACCTTTCCGTTTTTATCTTTTTCTGAGTTTAAGGAAACAACAACACGACAGATAGTATTACACCTTCTTTGGCATCACAGACTGAACGCTGAAGTGCGCGAGAGATGATGCACACTTTCACTACCAAAGATGATCCAATGATCCTGGAACTGAGACATTCACAGGACATGAACAAGACGCAGGCATCTTCTCGCATGCTGTCTGTCAACCGACTCCTTGAAGAGAGTGGGAGGAGGACACACACCACCAGGTCAAACAAACTATACCCAGCTTTTTGTTTCCGACTTGCAGGATTTTTTTTATTTTGTACCAGAAGAAAGACATTGACATGAGGACTATGACAATCTATTGTGGGCCCAGAGACTTATACACCCATGCAAATCACAGTTGTTATTATAATGTAAAGGTTTTTACTCTGTATTAGTATTGCTGTTGTGATTATTTCTTGGTTTGGGATAGGAGGAGGAGGTTGTGAAGGAGGATGTTGTGATGCCTGACTGACATCGTCTTTAGTATTGAAGTGTAAGGAAGGAGTATATGAGATTAGTAAAATTAAAGGCAGGCAGTCTAGCCAACACTGTAACAAATACACACACTTTACAATACATGTACATACAATAACACACACAGTTGTTACACAAATGGAAGGAAGCCTGAAGAGCAAAGGAACCTGTAGATTTATGATTAGATCTTTTTGTTTTGTTCATTTGTTAGCTGAAGCACTTTATTGTGAAAAGTGGGGGGGGACACTTTGCCCTGACAGGTTAGGAAAGAGAAATGTGAAGGCTGCCAGCGGTAGCTCAGGTTGGTTAAAGGGATGGGGGGGTTCTCTCTCTCTTACCCTCCTCAGCCCACAACACCACTTGCCCTACCACAGCTCTCCCTCTCATTGCTGGGCAACCTGCTCGCACGCTCTCTGACTCTTAAGTGTTGCTGTGGAAACGGGGTGAGGGGTCGTAAGAAACGTCCAGTCTCTACACATCTCCACACCACTGGTAGGCTTTTAGAATACTATGGCAAGAAGAAGCCTGTGGGTGACAGAGAATCGGACTAGAACGTACGTTTTCTTTGCCCCTGGAACTTTTAGCAGTGACCAGCACAGGCCCCTAGGCATTTGGGGAGGAGGAGTTCCTGATCAGTTAACCAAGGGGGAATGCCCCCTCTCCAGGGTGAATCAAGACAAAACAGTTAAATTACTTGAGTAGTTACCTTAAGTTTCATTTTCGCTAAATAATACAGAAACAAGCTTTTTTATGTTCATACATGAATAACTGTAGCTAATTTCCAAGTAAATTGATGTTTGCAAAAGTGTAAATATTTGTATGTTGTGCATGTTATTTTGTTTTCCTGAGTGAGTGTGTGTGTGAGAGCACAGTGAGAGTGAGGCGGTCAGTGAGCGAGACGACGCCATTGGATGCCCTGCCTATTAATCAAAGAGCACAAACATTTTTATGTACATAGAGATTTGATACGTCCTTTTACCCACGCCTGCCACGGGTTCAGTCAACCTACCTCCACTAGAGGTCCCTGGCACAGAGGAATGTGCCAACCACAAGGCAGCTGCTCCAAACATCTCCACACAACTTCCTCTTTATACTAGGACTGTTCATATACTATACCGGATGGGGATTCTGTGTGGAGAGATCAAATCTACTGTGTATTGGAAGTAAAGAAAGGTACTGCTTAGCATCCATTCAAGTCTGCTCCGCTCTCTCCCCAAGCATTCACTGTGCTCGCAATACAATAGTGTTAGTGAGTCTACACACGTCAGGTATGCAAAAGGCCAGTGATCATAGAAAGTCCATTACAGAAGAAGAAGAGCTGCCTCATAAGCCTGTTTAAAAAGTGGGCAGACTCCTTTGATTTCCTATTGTACAAGTGTGAATAGTGTGTAAATGCATAGACTTGCAACTGGTGGCCACTAGCTCTTTTTATGATGTAATGTTCCTTTTTTATAGACATATCCAAGTTTCTGTGATTTATTTTGTTTTTGTTCTTCTTGTGCCCTCTCTCCCTTGCTCGTGAGCACTCCGCACCACAAAAAGCCTTTTCTGCACACTGAGTTGAGGGAGAAAAATATTTAAACAATAGTCAGAAACTGTCTGAACTTACCAAATCCATGCATCTATTTATAGCGCTGTAGTTTTAGGCCACACTCCCTCACTAGCATTAGTTTATGAAGAATGGAGTACTAATGATGGACTGTTTCAGAGACAAACCATTGGTACCAAACACATGTTATATCCCGTAGAGTGAATGTATTTGCCCTCCCTGTCATTTGCACCTCAAGCTCGAGCTGAATGCATACCAACCCTCGTGATGGTTAAGCTCCCCCTCCTGAACCGACCATGACAATGCAACTGAATTTCCACGCACCTATTTTTCAATGAGAAATGTTGATGTGTTACTTGATGTGAGTTAAAGGGCATCTTTCTTTATGGAACTCTGCAAATGCAGCCTTTGTTAATTAAAAAGAAAAGTTGAAACTACATGCATGGTCTGTCTTACTTCATAGAAAATACTAATATAACATTTGTGGGTCCCTTATTAACACTAGAAAAGCTGGGCCTCGAGGGACCCCCATTTGAGCCAATGAGCAGTCATTTTTACTCAAACATTCTAACATTCACTAGATTGAGCCAAAATACTGCTTCAAAGTACTGTATGTTTCAAACCATCATGTCAATCTCATGGACAATCAGTCCATAGTTATGATGGTGGTTACATACAGTTTCAGAGTGGTTACATTTCTCCAGCCCCATCCCTCAGCTGGAGTAACTTTATCATCTGTCTAACAAGCAAGCATCCCCATCCCTACAGATTCTGATAGCAAAACTTTCACAACAGATGACATAATAAGCTACACAAGGGGCTCATTCTCTGAACATCACCTAATAAATGGTTCTCTATGGAACTAATCTAACTCTTCCAGCCACTTCACCATTTACTGCCAAATAGAAAGTGACAGATAGGGAGGGAGGGATATTTTAGGACTGTGTTACTGATTATGTTTTCTGAGGACACAGCAAATTATTTTTCCTTGAAACAAATTCTGCATAGAAACTGTTTGTGGCAACTTTCTAATCTCAACTTCAGCTGTTTATTTTTACAGACCTGAACAAGTCCAGTTAGAGGAGAGATGCGGCCAGGTTCCCAAATTCTGCTGACAACAGGACCACTTCTGCAACAAAACAAAGGAGCAGGTAAGCCCACAGTTGAATAGACATTGCTATGTTTTCTCTCTCCACTTCAGTGTTTTTCATACCTGCCTCTTCATCTGTCTGTAGGTGTGTGTGTGCGTGTTGGGGCCCACTCTCTGTCATCATATTGTGAAAACAATTAATGTAGCCCAGAACCGACAGATGGACGTGGGGAGCCCAGTATTGTGCTGCAGCAGATGTTGATAATAATTTCTCCCACTTGGCCTTCCCATCCCTCTCTCACCCTTATTTTAAGTGTTTCTAAAAAAATCCCCTTTGGGAAAAATGAATGGTGGAAAAACGATTGGAACCATTTCCCTGGTAGACCGCTAAGTTTTATGGGTATTATGACACCTCCACTGTGGGGCTCTATTGCATAACATTCTTCATACAGTATCCGTAACAATGGAATAATTTCATGTCCGTCCCCGAAGCAACAGTCTCGCCACTAGAGTGCGCACGGTTCGTGTCCAACTTCAAAAGCGATTGGAAAAAGGAGAGGGGTGCTAGGTGAAACCTGTCGGGACTCCAGTACTCTACGAAGAAGTTGGGGGAGTCTCGTCTCGACCTCAAGTCAGGATAGCTAGTCGCAGCACTGACAGTTAATATAAAACCGCAAGAAATCTCTCTAATTTGCCTGAACCGCACAATGATATGGGATTTACAAAAATGGGAGCGGAGGTTGCGCCTCATGCAAGATTCCTTGGCGTGGTGAAGTGAACTGGATTGTCCAGGCGAGCCAACTGTCTAAATTCCTATTTGATGGTAAAGGTATGTCTGAAAATGTGTGAGCAAGTTAGAATAGTCCTTATTATCAACGGTATTTTAGAGTTTTCATTGGATTTCAAGGTTTCTAAGCCTCGGAACGACGGAGGTCAGATCAGATTTCAGATTTCTCAAAAACTGCGCCCCTCCTCTGATAGGCTATTTGGTTCAAATTGTACCTATTAGTTAATTACAATTATAGTAATATACTTTATATTTTAAAACCCTGAAGACTACTTATTCACAGGCCAAATCCGTAAAACTTGGTTGAGTGATGTGCTTCAGAGAGAGTGACAACTGACAGAGGAAGGTGGCGGGACTTGGGAGTAGTCTGGTAGATATGAGATTTGATTAATTTCTCAGGTACCACACGGATGAGTTTGACAGTCTCAGAAAAGTCGGTAGGCTGCAAGGTAAGGCGAGGTATGCCACGGCTACAGGAAATGTGATCTTTAGCGGCAAACGAAGTCAATTTGCTAGCCTTGTATTACTCACGGAGGCCAGTTCATATTGCGCTTAAATACAGCTTTTTTTCTTCTTGAAAGGGGCGTGTAGGCATCCTATATGGAAGGGCTTTGAGTCAGACTTTAAAGATTGCAAGCAAGACATTGCCATGGCTTTACAATTATTATGGTAAACATGAGAAACGTTTTCTTTTTAAAGAATTCACTCAAAAATCTAAATGTTCATGCCTCAAAAGAGGTTTAATGTTGAGATAATCTCATGCCATCATGTCTATAGAATATGTTTAAAGCTAAATCATAGTCCAGATGCTAGGACGCGATAGTCCGGCGTCCCATTGTGACATAGCTAGAGGGCTATGAGACCACCATCCACGGGGGACACACCCAATGCCAATTATGCACAATACTGTGTATTCCTCAATACCAAATGAATGGAAAAGATAGGCACCATCTGAAATTATGAAAATAGTGTCTGAAATGATAAAATGAGTGCCCATCGTTTCCATTCATTTGGGATTGAGTCATGTAGCTGGATCTTCACAACAGATGGTGTGGAACTCATCTTGAGATAAGACCACTTTTGAAGTCTTTAAAGGCTTTGTAAACTTTAACCCTACAGTGACAGCACTGACAGATAGTCTGTGCCATCAGTGTAATAGTTCAACCCTATTAATCATGGCAACTGAGGACTTACTTGTTGTTGTCCTGATGAGCCTAGCCTATACTGTTTTCTGCACTACAAGCTCACATTAAACCTGGCTCTTCTTAATGTCATGCATTAATTTGGCTTAAATGGATTAGCGTGCCTGCACAATCTATCTCCTAATTAAATTGTTTGTAGGCTTTGACTTTGGGATTAAGTTGGAAAAATACACTCTTAGAAATAAACGGTGCTATCTAGAACCTAAAAGGGTTCTTCGGCTGTCTCCATAGGAGAACCCTTTGAAGGAATCCAGGTAGAACCCTTTTGGTTCAAGGTAGAACTCTTTCCACAGAGGGTTCTATCTAAAATCAAAAAGGGTTCTACCTGGAACCAAAAATCTGAATAAGCCTTTTGGAACCCTTTTCTCTAGGAGTGTACGCTCTATCACATGGAGAATGCTTCTGAACTGTGATAGACCTGCTGTCTGAGCTGCAGAGATCAGGTATGAGCTACATTGCAAAGGCCTACGTAGGCCTATACTAATGAGACTCAAACCATCCTCAGATGCCGGGACATCAAATTACACTGAAAAAGAGCAGAAAATGCCCAGTTCCCACATAGCTTAGCTTTGTATTACTCACATGTTGAGAGTTAAAGAATACGGAAAGTCAGATTAAATGTATATGGTGTATATAAGCGTGTTGAAAGACAAGATCCTAAAAGTGAGATGTGTTTGTGGCCTACAATTTCCTCTGAGAGTTGAAGCGCTGACAGCCGTAGTTGTCAAGTAATTATAGTGGGCTGATTGTAAGTCTTGGCTAACAGCCAATTTGATGTTTGCTGTAATTTATTGGTGAAAGGATGAGAGGAACACCTGGTGTGGAGAAGTTCACGGTCCCCAGTAAAAGGGCAGCAGATGTATTCATGGACAACATACAATGAAGAGAGAGGGAAAGACTAGCTAGCGCCAATGTAGTAGACTAGACTTATAAACTAAATGAGCACTTAGTTTTAGGCACAGATTCCCACTGCATGGCTTTAGACTGCTCCCTGATCTGTGTTCTAATAAAGCCAGTCACTCAGGGTGTAGTCAGTGTCTGGGGAGGATGCAGGCTTGTAAACGTGGGATGGGAGGATGGCGGAGGATGATTCCCTGTTGAAGTAATTGTTTTTATTAAAATGGTAAATAAATGGGTAGTAAAAGTTAACCCAGTATTGTGAAAACAAAACCTCATGAAAGATACATACCTTATCTTGGTTTGTGTGAAGCAGCAGTAGAATAAATCTACTGATCTTGTTTAATAGGGAAATATTTATTCACCGTCATTTGATATCTTCTACTTATTTTGGTTATCTGCCCTATCTTGTATGGTAGGGTGGACTCAGGCTTTGAGTCAACAAATCCAAAGAAAACACATTCTCTAGCTCTTTCACACACACACACACACACACACACACACACACACACACACACACACACACACACAAATACACAAATACACACACGCAGAGGACAGAGTGGCCCAACTGAAGACAGGGAAACTGGGACCTATTTATACTGAACAAAAATGTAAGCGCAACATGTAAAGTGTTGGTCTCATGTTTAATGAGCAGAAATAAAAGATCCAAGAAATGTTCCATAAGCACAAAAAGCTTATTTCTCTCAAATTTTGTGCACAAATTTGTTTACATCCCTGTTAGTGAGCATTTCTCCTTTGTCAAAACAATCCATCCACCTGACAGGTGTGGCATATCAAGAAACGGATTAAACAGCATGATCATTACACAGGTGCACCTTGTGCTGGGGACAATAAAATGCCACTGTAAAATGTGTAGTTTTGTCACACAACACAATGCCACAGATGTCTCAAGTTTTGGGGGACCGTGCAATTGGCCTGCTGACTGCAGGAATTACCACCAGAGCTGTTGCCAGAGATTTGAATGTTAATTTCCTTACCATAAGCCGCCTCCAACATAATTTTAGAGAATTTGGCAGTACGTCCAACCGGCCTCACAACCGCAGACCACGTTTATCCACTCCAGCCCAGGACCTCCACATCAGGCTTCTTCATCTGCGGAATGGTCTGAGACCAGCCACCCGGACAGCTGATGAAACTGAGGAGTATTTCTGTCTGTAATAAAGCCCTTTTTGTGGGATAAACTCATTCTGATTGGCTGGACCTGGCTCCCAAGTGGGTGGGCCTATGCCCTCCCAGGCCCACCCATGGCTGCACCCCTGCCCAGTCATGTGAAATCCATAGATTAGGACCTAATGAATTCATTTCAATTGACTGATTTCCTTATAAGAACTGTAACTCAGTAAAATCGTTTAAATTATCGCATCTTGCGTTTATTTTTGTTCAGTATATATGCAAATCCAAGATAGATCTTTGGGGAATGATATTTTGCATTTTAACCAACATTTTGCTACAGTACTCAAATTCTGTACAAATATGCCTGAATAAACATCAGAACCAGTCCTACTGGACAATGTTTTTTAAAAACTTTTAGATTAATAGAATAAACAGTCTCAACTGCCACACAAAATGAACAACAACTCCAGCTGAGTATATAAGTTTATGTGCAGCTTGCCACATAATCAGCCTTCATGTTGAATCTCAAGTATTCCAGATTTCCTTTTTATTTATGCAACATCCCTGTTACATAAGAACATTCTGTAGCCTTCGCAGGCCATCTAGGATTAACATACCTGATAACTCTTCAAACCTTTTACTGCAGTGGGCTAAATCAGGGTCACACAGAGTGTTTCTTGGTAGTCTTAAACATATCTAATTTGAAATAAAGTATACACCTCACACATATGGTTATAGTCTTTAAAAAAAAAGAAGACACCTGTACCATGTCAGATATACAGTTGAAGTCGGAAGTTTACATGCACCTTAGCCAAATACATTTTAAACTCAGTTTTTCACAATTCCTGACATTTAATCCTAGTAAAAATTACCTGTCTTAGGTCAGTTAGGATCAACCACTTTATTTTAAGAATGTGAAATGTCAGAATAATAGTAGAGAGAATTATTTATTTCAGCTTTTATTTATTTCATCACATTCCCAGTGGGTCAAAAGTTTACAAACACTCAATTAGTATTTTGTAGCATTGCCTTTAAATTGTTTAACTTGGGTCAAACGTTTCGGGTAGCCTTCCACAAGCTTCCCACAATAAGTTGGGTGAATTTTGGCCCATTCCTCCTGACAGAGCTGGTGTAACTGAGTCAGGTTTGTAGGCCTCCTTGCTCGCGCACGCTTTTTCAGTTCTGCCCACACATTTTCTATAGGATTGAGGTCAGGGCTTTGTGATGGCCACTCCAATACCTTGACTTTGTTGTCCTCTGTAGCTCAGCTGGTAGAGCACGGCGCTTGTAACGCTAAGGTAGTGGGTTCGATCCCCGGGACCACTCATACACAAAAATGTATGCACGCATGACTGTAAGTCGCTTTGGATAAAAGCGTCTGCTAAATGGCATATTATTATTATTATTAAGCCATTTTGCCACAACTTTGGAAGGATGCTTGGGGTCATTGTCCATTTGGAAGACCCATTTGCGACCAAGCTTTCACTTCCTGACTGATGTCTTGAGATGTTGCTTCAATATATCCACATAATTTTCCTTCCTCATGATGCCATCTATTTTGTGAAGTGCACCAGTCCCTCCTGCATTTTTAAAGAATGTTTATTAATTATGAAAAATAGTAATAACATTCCACCCACGAGGCCATTAGAGGGTAATTTGACTGCAAGAAGGCTTGATGTGATAACCTTCCACAGACTATACCTAAACTTGGCCCACTGCACAAATTAATGATCAATCCTTCAATGGCTTTTCTGCTGGGTCATGCTTGGGTATACACCTCCTGACCGGTGAACGTTTATCCAGTGGTTATACAACTACAATTGTTAAAGCAGCAATGAGCAGTTTAAACAATATCAAAGCGTACTCCCCACCCCTGTTTCGGTAAAAAGCTTTTGGGCTGGGGCTAGAGAAATGTTACCACTCTCAAATTCTAAGCCTGAGCTATAGATGCTAGGACAGACCATCCATGATATCAAAATGATAGTTTTAACCATGTTTTTAGGCAATGCAGTGTTTATTTACATTTACTTTGTTTACAAACATTGGAGTAAAACAAGCTTATATTTTGGATTCTGATAGGGTACGACAATTGAACATAGCTCATGAGGCATTTCTAAGTTATATTCTTTTAAGTACTCAATGGGTAAATATCATTCATTTCTAAGTTTAAAAAAAATGGATGTATCAACTGCTGATTGCCCCTTTAACGTTTGCCCAATTTCCATGTGTTGCGTGTGTGGGTACTCTGCTCTGCTCATTATGACAGTGTTGCTGCCAAGTGCACTAAGAGGTTTAGGAGCAGATCATTTACCTCCACAAAGGACGCGAGTTATATGGGTTCGCAAACAAAAGTCCTGTGAACCACCAGCCTTGTTCTCAGTCAGATATCTAGCGCTGTGCAGTGAACAGGAAACTAGCGACAACAACAGAAAATAGAGGTATGAAGTGCATATTCTGTTTTTAGTTATTGCTTGGTTATTAAACTTATTTAAATGTTTTCAAGGTTTCTGAATGAATTGAAGAAAAAATCATTTAACTGTTTTGTCAATGGCATTCCATTGTTATTCTTGATACGGTAGTCATCAATGCGTGCCATTTGCCACACAGTACTTAATGTGTAAATGTGAACTTTCTAATGAGTAGCTACTGGTGTCTCAGACATCTTAATATAGAACTGTCTGCTTGGATGAGACTGATGAGGACTCTCCCGAAGGCACATTTCCTTCTACCCAGTGTAAGCACTTTTAGAGATGAGACACTTTGTAAGGACCTTGAGTGATGATGTCTCCGCTTGCATCCTCACAACCATGAATAGTTTGTGTTGTAAACTAAGAAAAAAGAAATGGGAATGAACTCTTTGATCAAGAAATGAGGGCTGTTGGTGTGTGTTGCAAGGAAACCTTGAAGTGTATCCAGAAACAAGGGTAACAAAGACAGCTAAGGTGGCATTTTGAAAGGAAAAACTCTTCATTTGAGTTCTCAAACTACATTTACTCTCTGTTCTGAGAGTAATCTTTGTTACTTTGTTCAGATAGGCGGCAGGCTGCTGGCTTGAGGGAAGGAATACTGCTAACATGCGTCTGCTAAATATTTTTTTAAATAAAAAGTCAATTATGGCCATTACCACATTTGTCATATTTATTTTGTATTTAATGTGTGTGTAGAGATTATGTTTATGCATGATGTGTTTAACGCTAGCTGTATGTATTTATAGCTCCATAATGTGTCCCTGTAATGGAGTGCATATCATTGTGACTCAGAGCTTATTTACTCCCTGTAGTGTCTATGGAGCTCCTCTAGCTTGCTGTTAATGGCTCATATAATGTATATGTTTATTTTGGGTCACTGAGAATGATATCCAATTATCTGTTCCTTTTCATTTGAAAAAAGGGAAGAAATTAGGTTATTAGTCACGTATTCCATGTATCTCTCCATTTACCTTTTCTCTGATATCTGCTAGTCACTACAATATATAATATGTTTATAGCCCAAACATACATTTGAAGTAACATATTTGTTTTGTATTTGTGTCCCCTCAGAGCATGATGGTGTTCCTCCTGTGTGTTAGCCTGTGGATGCTCCTGGCTGTTCATGGCCAGGCTGGAGCTGTGAAGAACTGCCACCCAAGCTGCCACTGTGAGGTGGAGAGCTTTGGCCTGTTCGACAGCTTCAGCCTGACCAGGGTGGACTGCAGGGGAGTGGGCCCCAGCACCAGCCCCATCCCCATCCCCCTGGACACTGCCCACCTGGACCTGTCCTCCAACTCCATGTCCCTGCTGACTGACACCATGCTCTCTGGGCCTGGCTATACCACCTTGGTCAGCCTGGACCTCAGCAACAACCACATCTCCATGGTCAGCCCCAAGGCCCTGTCCAGGCTGCGCTACCTGGAGTCTCTGGACCTCAGCCACAACTCCCTGGAGGGCCTGGACGAGGGCTGCTTCTCTGGCCTCCCCCTGGCCAAGGTAGACCTCAGCCACAACCACTTCCGGGAGTTTGACCTGGACATGTTCCTCACTAAAGGTCACGGAGAGCCAATCAGCGTGGATCTGTCCCACAACCGGCTGACTGTGATCTCCAGGAGTTCCTCTAGGAGCCCCTTGCTACATGTCCAGAGCCTGACTCTAGCAGCCAACCAGCTGAGGGCCGTGCCCAAACTAAAAGGCATCCCGCTGAGGAACCTAAGCCTGGATGGGAACATTATCTCCCGCATTGAGGAGGGGGCCTTTGAGGACCTCAAGGACCTGGTTCACCTGTCCCTCAGTGGGCTTCCTGAGCTCTCTGACATCCAGCCTTACAGTTTCAGTGGCCTACAGAGCCTTCAGGTCTTGGACCTGTCCAACAACGCCAAGCTAAAGACACTGAACCCAGCTGTGTTCAGTGGACTTGTGTCTCTACAGGAGCTCAATCTGTCCAACTCTGGAGTAACGTCATTTCCAAATAATATGCTAAGTCACTTGCTAAGCATCAAAAGTATTACCCTGGGCCAGAATATCCATTGTTGGAGGGCTCAAAAGCATGGGCAGTTTCACAGGCAGCTTGGACAGGAACAGAAACATGACGAGGTGCTAACCTGTGATGTTAAAGGCATTATGTCGTGATTGTGTTGGGATCGTTGCCTTCAGTATGGACATTTAGCTAGCACATTAGTGCTAAAACTGTGCCTTATATCACTAAATGCAAAGAACACTTTTTGTTATTGCCGCTAAACATGATAATTACTATGATTATTTTGTACAAAATATAATTATTATTTTGTATTTTGCTTTTATTCCAAAGGCCTGAGGTATTTAAATTAATCCACTGTTGATACACTATCACATCATGCTTGCTATGCATAAATCATGTCTTTCAACTACAGTAACAAGCTAGCAATAGCATTGATGGATATTATCTTAAAACCATTTAGCTTTTCCTCTTTCAATTTTGAAGGAGTTTTTATGATCTGGAACTAAAAAAAGATACCTCAGCCACTAGGAAACATATTGTTATATTCCATAACAATCATCAGATCGTTGAAGTATACACATTACTGTGGAAGGACCACTCTTATGTCAGACCAAAAGGTAAACATCTTATGTAGAGTATGGAGTTACGTATGTCTAGCATAGGAGGCTGGTGGGAGGCGCTATAGGAGGACGGGATCATTGTAATGGCTGGAGTCTAATATATGGAACGTTATCAAACACATCAAACATATGGAAACCACATATTTGACTGTTCCATTTATTACCATTCCAGCTATTACAATGAGCCCGTCCTCCTATAGCTCCTTCCACCAGCCTCCTCCTGATGTCTAGTTATCATTTCAATCAGATATTATTGTGGACAAATTCTCCTGCTATCTTCCTCAGTCATGTTTACATGGCCTAAGACCAGGAAGCCAACATTGCCTGTTCTGTTTCAAAGAGCAGTTACACAACGGGTTGAAATGTGATCTGAACAAATCAATGCAGAAACAAATTCTTGAATGTCACCCAGGGGTTTTTCGCTGCTCCGTTATTGAGTCAGTTTCCCATGACCGTGACCATTTCTAAACATAAAATTGGCTTCCTGCAGTTGTATTAGACACAGACATGTTTCGTCCTGTATTTTCATCTCTTCTGACAGAGAAGTGAGTGTGTGTTTTAACTGAAACACTATACGCCATGTAATTTGATGCATTGTATTATTCACCCTACTTTGAAACGTTATACAGTTGAAGTCGGAAGTTTACATACATTTAGGTTGGAGTCATTAATACTTGTTTTTCAACCACTCCGCAAATGTCTTGTTAACAGACTATAGTTTTGGCAAGTCGGTTAGGACTTTGTGCATGACACAAGTAATTTTTCCAACAATTGTTTACAGACAGATTATTTCACCTCTAATTCACTGTATCACAATTCCAGTGGTTCAGAAATGTACATACACTAAGTTGACTGTGCCTTTAAACAGCTTGGAAAATTCCAGAAAATGATGTAATGGCTTTAGAAGCTTCTGATAGGCTAATTCACATAATTTGAGTCAATTGGAGGTGTACCTGTGGATGTATTTCAAGGCCTACCTTCAAACTCAGTGCCTCTTTGCTTGAAATGATGGGAAAATCAAAAGAAATCAGCCAAGACCTCAGAAAAAAATGTGTAGACCTCCACAAGTCTGGTTCATCCTTGGGAACAATTTCCAAACGCCTGAAGGTACCACGTTCAGCTGTTCAAACAATAGTACGTAAGTATAAACACCTTAGGACCACGTAGCCATCATACCGCTCAGGAAGGAGATGCGTTCTGTCTCCTAGAGATGAACGTACTTTGGTGCGAAAAGTGCAAATCAATCCCAGAACAACAGCAAAGGACCTTGTGAAGATGCTGGAGGAAACAGGTACAAAAGTATCTATATCCACAGTAAAACGAGTCCTATATCGACATAACCTGAAAGGCCGCTCAGCAAGGAAGAAGCCACTCCTCTAAAACCACCATAAAAAAGCCAGACTACGGTTTGCAACTGTACATGGGGACAAAGATCGTACTTTTTGGAGAAATGTCCTCTGGTCTGATGAAACAAAATTAGAACTGTTTGGCCATAATGACCATTGTTATGTTTGGAGGAAAAAGGGGGTTGCTTGCAAGCCGAAGAACACCATCCCAACTGTGAAGCACGGGGTTGGCAGCATCATGCTGTGGGGGTGCTTTGCTGCAGGAGGGACTGATGCACTTCACAAAATAGATGGCATCATGAGGAAGAAAAATTATGTGGATATATTGAAGCAACATCTCAAGACATCAGTCAGGAAGTGAAAGCTTGGTCGCAAATGGGTCTTCCAAATAGACAATGACCCCAAGCATACTTCCAAAGTTGTGGCAAAATGGCTTAAGTACAACAAAGTCAAGGTATTGGAGTGGCCATCACAAAGCCCTGACCTCAATCCTATAGAAAATGTGTGGGCAGAACTGAAAAAGCGTGTGCGAGCAAGGAGGCCTACAAACCTGACTCAGTTACACCAGCTCTGTCAGGAGGAATGGGCCAAAATTCACCCATCTTATTGTGGGAAGCTTGTGGAAGGCTACCCGAAACGTTTGACCCAAGTTAAACAATTTAAAGGCAATGCTACCAAATACTAATTGAGTGTATGTAAACGTCTGACCCACTGGGAATGTGATGAAAGAAATAAAAGCTGAAATAAATCATTCTCTCTACTAATATTCTGACATTTCACATTCTTAAAATAAAGTGGTGATCCTAACTGACCTAAGACAGGGAATTGTTACTAGGATTAAATGTAAGTAATTGTGAAAAACTGAGTTTAAATGTATTTGGCTAAGATGTATGTAAACTTCTGACTTCAACTGTAAATGTCGCAGCTATTCTACAACATCAACTTTGGATCTACATTGGCCAAAATCCTTCAGATATTCTGTGCAACAACAACTGCATGTTTGAACACCTGCCTTGGTTGCTATCCCTGTGGTATAATATGGACCGAAAGAGACATAACTGCACATGAGCTGTTTTGAATGTTAAACATCTGCGTAAAGATGTTTTATATTTCTTTATCAATAGTGTTTGCACTTAGTGTACAAAACATTAAGAACACCTTCCTAATATTCAGTTGCACCTCTGAGAACAGCTTCAATTCGTTGGGTCATGGACTCTACAAGGTGTCAAGCGTTCCACAGGCATGCTGGGCCATGATGACTCCAATGCTTCCCACAGTTGTGTCAAGTTGGCCGGATGTCCTTTGGGTGGTGGACCATTCTTGATACACACGGGAAACTGTTCAGCGTGAAAAACCCAGCAGCATTGCAGTTCTTGACACAAGCCGTTGCGCCTGGCACCTACTACCATACCCTGTTCAAAGACACTTACATATTTTGTTCTGCCCATTCACCCTCTAAATGGCACATGTACACAATCCATGTCTCAATCCTTCTTTAACCTAACTTCCCCCACCTTCATCTACACTGATTGAGGTGGATTTAGCAAGTGAGATCAATAAGAGATTATAGCTTTCACCTGGATTCACCTGGTCAGTCTATGTCATGGAAAACGCAGGTGTTCTTAATGTTTTGTACACTCAGTGTATAACTTTGTATAAATGTAAAATACATGGATTATTCTCACACTGAACAGCTGTCCAAATGGTTTTGTAATGTCTGTGTACTTTACATACATTTATTAACTTTCTCAGAAATTCATTTTAACTTTGTTTACTACCCTGTCCCCAACACCCTGTGGCATTCCACAATTGCTAGGTGTGTCTGTATATGACAATATATAAATTGTCTGGGTTTCAACGCACACCACACTGTCGTCACTCCAACAGGGTTTCACAATTTCACAGAATTCCATGTATTTCATAGTGCTGGATTCATGTGATTTAATTTTGTCTGCTGTACCAACCCACAGGGTGTGTCCTGAAACAATAGCACTTATGTCTTCCTCAGTGGCTAGCGCAGCACTTTATTTACTTTCACATGCTGCCTAACATCCTTCCTTTATTTACTTGAAACTCTCCCTGTAAACACACAGACACACACTAGTGGTCTCGAGAGGTCCTTAAACAGAAGCAGTCAGAGACACTAGTTCCAGGCAGGGAACCATGTGACTGTGGACTGACGTCTGAAGCCTGTGAGAGGGAAAGAGAAGGGACGAGGAAGAAGGAGGAGAGCGGCCTGACTTTGTGTAATGGCGGCTGGCTGTAACTCCACAGATCTCTGTGCTCTGAGAGTGTTCCATTGTGTGCTCCTCCTCAGAGACACAGAGAGCATTCAGATAGTCCCTTGCAGTGGTTGCCAAAGCACAGTTCTTTGATATTCTAAGAGACCCGTGTGCCAAAGACAGAGCCAAAAGTAGTCTGACTCCACAAAAGAAGGTTTACTCCAGATTATATCTCCTATATTACAACATCCTGCTCTGGAAAAGTACGGCTTTGTAGGAAAAGCTTGCTATTATTTTGCTTCAGTTTATACTCTTTTAGATATATTTTAGCCAACCAAGGAGAGAGAGGGAGAGCGAGGGCGATAAAGAGAGAGAAGAGCGAAAGTGATTTTCGGAGAGTTTGGCCCTCTGCAGATGGCCCCATTAGTAAACCAGTTCCAGATGTCTGGGCCATTTGTACATCTCCTGGAGAGTAGGAATTTGGAGGCGGGGAGGTTGGAGGGCTGTCAATCACAGCTACCTCCCTCAGGTCAGCCTGTCAGGATCAACCTGAATGGTGTTAAATTACAAAAAACATTTGCAATCCAAATACATTCTAATCAGCTTAATAACATCAATGAGTCATAAGAGAGTCACAAAGGAGTCTTGCACTTTTCTTTACTACTTATTTACCTGTTTGTAATCCAGTGACTCAATCTGCTGAGTACCTTGGTTGTTACTTTATCTGTGGTTTTGGAATAGAATGAGATCTCTCCAGGGCAATAGAAAAGGTTCAGGTTCATGACACTCTCAGAGCTACTGGATCAGGGTATCCCAGTAGAACACAGATCAGTGAGCCAAAGGCTCAACTCTCCTGAGGTGTTTTAATACAGCAGTGATTTGCTTACTGAACCCTGTGGAGACATGTTCAACATCCCCAGGCCACTTCATAATGGATTATAATATATAAGATACACACACAAACAGCTGGCCATTTGCTCCATGCAATATGGATTCACTGGCTGAGAATCGTCTATGCTTCCCAGTAAATGTGAAGATTTTCATTACACTTTCTATGACAATGTGTCTTCATCTGACAAAAAGAGTAACATAATCTGGAATTCACAGAAAATGATCATACTGTAACCTGGATGTCTAAGAGTGGTAGCTAATGTACAGTAGCTATCTGCATACATACAATATATCGTATCAGCATTTGTATGCACTGAACTAGTGTCATGTTTTGGCAAAAATATATTTTAAAGACCACAGCAGCACCCTTATCAATAGCCCAGTTATCTACAGAATCCCTTTGCCTCAGGATCTGGCTTGATGAGGATTTTGATTGGCTAGTCACCTGAGAGGAGGAAGTTATACCTCTATTGCCAACAAGAGAGGGGACTCCTTAAAAACATACCACTTCGATACAGCTACGACTGGAAGTTACTTTTCCTAGCAGGTTAGGAGAGCATTTTCTTAACCCTTTTCCTAACCTTAACCTAATTCTCATAACCTGCTGCGAAAATGTCAATACTGGTGGTAGCTGTATCGAAGTGGTGTGTTTTTAGGGAATCTCAGCAAGAGAGACAGAGAAGCATTCCACAAAGATGGTGGATAACTCAGGCCGTTTACCATTGAACATTTTTTGTCACAATTCCGGTCTGCTTAAGGGGTGGCTCTCCCATAGGCACCAATGTATTAGCAGCTGGGTCTGGTCTGCTTAGTTCATTGACTGTATACAAACCAGAAAAAAAAGGAGCGATTGAGATCTCGCTTCCTCTTCCGTCTCTAATGTCATGTGATGTTAAACCCAGGGGTAGATCAGATCCAAGGAGCTTGCCTATTAATAATCACACATGAAGTGCCTCGCTTTAGCCCATGTGTTGATGACCCACTTTTTTAATCTCCTCTTAGCCCTACTATAATGACACATACAGTACAGTATGGTGGTGGAACTTTGTTCATATTCTCAAATCTCTGTCAACAGAGATAATACAAAGAGGTTTACCTCATCGAAAACACAGCTTTTCACTGCATGACACCATGAAGTAACCCCAGTCTTAATCTTACTCTGTTTTACAGGAGAGCATTTCCACTGTGCTCAGGTGAAGCGAAGAAACCACAAGAATAAATGTGCCCTTTTACGGTTACCTCTGCTGGAGTTGAAAATTGGGGCATGGAAGACCTGAAGGGTTGTTTTCTGTTTCCAGTGAGAGAGCTAGAGCGATACGATCAGAAACACAATCAGCCATCTCAAGACGTCAGACATGACTCTAAACAGTCAGTAAACGACCCACTGTAGCAGGTCCTGAGGGGAAATTGGCTACACTGCCCTATTTCATGTAGGATTGTTTATCACCTTTTGCACAATAATACAGCTACAACGAGGGAGGGAAGGATGAATAGAGGGGAGGAGGATTGGCAAACCCTTCTTCTCACTCACACGGACTGTGGGAATGATACAGCACCCGAGCAGGTGTGTGCACAACTTCATCCACCTCTGACCTGCCCATAAGACTTAATTATAGGGTCAGGGTTGTTATTATCCTTATTGGTTATTTGGGTTGATTGAAATAAGCCAGAGAGGTAATAATTTTGTTCTCCACAGGCTCCTTTGCCACGGTGGTTTGGCTCTGAGATGTACTTACTACAAAGGGAGGGAGCTTTTGGAGTGTGTAGTTAGTTCAGGCATGGAAGACCAGGGTCTTTATTAACTTCTCCACGCTCGCTTGAACCGCTATCAGACAGATGCAATCTGACCTTAAAACAGACAGATCCTCTAGAGCAGAGAGTTATTGAAGCAGCTAATTCATTTAGCTCACATAGCTTATTGCTCCATAGTTTTCTGAAAACTACAGGATTTGTATAGCCTCTGGATATTTCTTTCCTCATAAAGCTGGGGTTTGTTTACAAGTTTGTTTAGACAGCACAGGCCAACCTGATATTGTTTGCTGCCTGGCGGTAATCATGGTTAGGTGCCTTGCTCAAGGGCACATCGGCAGATTTTTCACCAAGTCGGCTCTGGGATTTGAACCAGCAACCTTTCAGTTGCTTTTAACCACTGGTCTACCTGCCGTTACATGTACATTATGTTGATCATATTTTATTCCAAACTCAAATTGGCTGGAGCTTGAGAGGGCAATTTCTGTTAAACCTTACTAATGCTTGTGTACTAAAAGATATTTCCTTAAGCCTAGCTGTTTAGACATTAAGGTTGATATTGTTAAAGAAACTAGAATCATATGAGATGGAATTGTGCGTGCATTGGTGGACGCCTGTTTTAACTGTTTTGTGTGTGTAGCATAAGAACCTAATTAGGGAAGCATGTCCCATGATGTTCTTGGCGCACAGCCAAGACCTGAAAGGTGCAAGTTGTGAGTTCCTTATAGTCAGAAAGGAACGAACTGGTTCCTCTTAATATAGTGACATAGAACAAAGTGTTGTATCCTGCGCACCAGTGATAAAGCTATTGTCCTGGCCCGAGCCTGTTGCTGGGCGAAAGGTTCATGCTTGTATGTGTGTCGGTGTGAAACCCCACATCATCTAGGCAGACAGCGAAAGGCGCTTGCTTGCCCGGTTCGGGGAACCATTAACCTCTTAAGGATCGGACCCTTTTTTCAATTTTCGCCTAAAATGACTTACGCAAATCTAACTGCCTGTAGCTCAGGACCTGAAGCAAGGATATGCATATTCTTGATACCATTAGAAAGGAAAGTCTTTGAAGTTTGTGGAAATGTGAAATTAATATAGGAGCATATAACACATTAGATATGGTAAAAGATAATACAAACAAAAAAACGTGTTTTCTATTTTTTTTGTTTTATCATATTTGAAATGCAAGAGAAAGGCCACAATGTAATATTGCAGTTTAGACGCAATTTAGATTTTGGCCACTAGATGGGAGCAGTGTGTGTGCAAAGTTTCAGATTGATCCAGTGAATCATTGGAATACTGGACTATTTTGTATCAAGTCTGCCCAAATTTGCAGAATTGGTCAATTGATACATTTTCAAGTACATAACTATAGAGAACATACAAAAATAATATGGTAATACAAAATGTAAGTTTACACACTCCCAGGAATGTCATACAGTGAGGGAAAAAAGTATTTGATCCCCTGCTGATTTTGTACGTTTGCCCACTGACAAAAAAATTATCAGTCTATAATTTTAATGGTAGGTTTATTTGAACAGTGAGATACAGAATAACAACAAAAAAATCCAGAAAAACGCATGTCAAAAATGTTATAAATTGATTTGCATTTTAATGAGGGAAATAGGTATTTGACCCCTCTGCAAAACATGACTTAGTACTTGGTGGCAAAACCCTTGTTGGCAATCACAGAGGTCAGACTTTTCTTGTAGTTGGCCACCAGGTTTGCACACATCTCAGGAGGGATTTTGTCCCACTCCTCTTTGCAGATCTTCTCCAAGTCATTAAGGTTTCGAGGCTGACGTTTGGCAACTCGAACCTTCAGCTCCCTCCACAGATTTTCTATGGGATTAAGGTCTGGACACTGGCTAGGCCACTCCAGGACCTTAATGTGCTTCTTCTTGAGCCACTCCTTTGTTGCCTTGGCCGTGTGTTTTGGGTCATTGTAGTGCTGGAATACCCATCCACGACCCATTTTCAATGACCTGGCTGAGATTTGACGGTACATGTCCATCGTCCCTTTGATGCGGTGAAGTTGTCCTGTCCACTTAGCAGAAAAGCATAATATTTCCACCTCCATGTTTGACGGTGGGGATGGTGTTCTTGGGGTCATAGGCAGCATTCCTCCTCCTCCAAACACGGCGAGTTGAGTTGATGCCAAAGAGCTCGATTTTGGTCTCATCTGACCACAACACTTTCACCCAGTTCTCCTCTGAATCATTCAGATGTTCATTGGCAAACTTCAGACGGGCATGTATATGTGCTTTCTTGAGCAGGGGGACCTTGCGGGTGCTGCAGGAATTCAGTCCTTCATGGCGTAGTGTGTTACCAATTGTTTTCTTGGTGACTATGGTCCCAGCTGCCTTGAGATCATTGACAAGATCCTCCCGTGTAGTAGTGGGCTGATTCCTCACCGTTCTCATGATCATTGTAACTCCACGAGGTGAGATCTTGCATGGAGCCCCAGGCCGAGGGAGATTGACAGTTATTTTGTGTTTCTTCCATTTGCGAATAATCACACCAACTGTCGTCACCTTCTCACCAAGCTGCTTGGCGATGGTCTTGTAGCCCATTCCAGCCTTCTGTAGGTCTACAATATTGTCCCTGACATCCTTGGAGTGCTCTTTGGTCTTGGCCATGGTGGAGAGTTTGGAATCTGATTGATTGATTGCTTCTGTGGACAGGTGTCTTTTATACAGGTAACAAACTCCCTTTAAGAGTGTGCTCCTAATCTCAGCTCGTTACCTGTATAAAAGACACCTGGGAGCCCGAAATCTTTCTGATTGAGAGGGGGTCAAATACTTATTTCCCTCATTAAAATGCAAATCAATTTATCACATTTTTGACATGCGTTTTTCTGGATTTTTTGGTTGTTATTCTGTCTCTCACTGTTCAAATAAACCTCCCATTAAAATTATAGACGGATCATTTCTTTGTCAGTGGGCAAACGTACAAAATCAGCAGGGGATCAAATACTTTTTTCCCTCACTGTACATGATGGATCATTAGCTTATACAATAACTTTCACACATCTAGATGGCGGTGTGGGTGTGGAGCCAGAGACAACAGATTTTATCAAGCAAAACTATGCTACATTTTATCTCTGGGACCCTCAGGATGACAAATCAGACCAAGATTACTGAATGTAAGTACATGATTTACCTTCAGAGGTGAATGTTGTGAATTTGGGCGGCAGGTAGCTTAGTGGTTAAGAGCGTTGTGCCAGTAACTGAAAGTTCTCTGGTTCTAATCCCCGAGCTGACTAGGTGAAAAATCTGTCTGTGCCCTTGAGCAAGGCACTTAACCCTAATTGCTCCTGTAAGTCGCTCTGGATAAGAGCGTCTGCTAAATGACTAAAATGTAAATGTAAAATGAAATGTATCAAACCAGTTGCCGTGATAATAGCATGTTATCTTTTCACTGTACTATAAATTGCTACTATAAATTGGACAGTGCCGTTAGATTAACAATAATTTAAGCTTTCTGCTCATATAAGACATGTCTATGTCCTGGAAAGTTTGCTGTTACTTTCGACAGTCATGCTAATCACATTAGCGCACGTTAGCTCAACCGTCCCGTATATGGGACACCGATCCCGTAGAGGTTAATCTACTTTTGAGGAACTGTGTCTGGAGAGATTTCCTGTTGCTTTGACACCTATTGTCCTCACTAGAAGACTAGAATAACCAGCAGTTGCTACAGAATGAGACGACCTTTTTCACAGTTAGTCTGTACCATACCCCAGTTTCGTCTCGTCCTCCACACACATACACATACCAAGATCACGTGTTTTTTTGTACATGCTTGCATAAGACAGCTTGGCTATATAAGGCTTTAGTATTCCTTGTGTCATTGGGCTCTCGGTGATCACCTATGGGTGGTCGTTGACCAGCTCCATTATTGCAATAATTAATCGTTATTAAAGTATGATTGTTTGAAGTATTATTGGTTAGAATTTCCACCACAAGATCAATGCTACATGTTGGAATGCAGCTCACATTGGTAGATACCTCCAATCCAATCTTTGATTTTTTTTGTATGGCCTTTATACATAGTTTTGCATAAGAGTATGCAGATGAGAATTTGCCGAAGAGCAGTTCACAGGGATTTCAACCACAAATACCCATGCAAGAGACTTCCTTTGTATATTTTAAACTCGATTTTCCATTATAGTAAAAGTGCTACAATAACTATTGTACAATAGCCTATGAAGATCCCTCTGATTTGAGTAACTGAGCCAATGAGACTCACCACTTTGTTAACCTTCTGTTCAGGATCATCTCTGATTGATGTGTCTGCAGCGAACATGCAAAGAACCAAGGCCAACGATTCGCCCTTCACTGAAGGTTTTCTTCATAAACACAAAAGCAGAGTCACTATCAGCAGCCTAAACCAAGCTCTAGCCTTCAAATGGGAATGAACAACAGACTGGTATGTAGTCGATTTGTAAGTCGCTCTGGATAAGAGCGTCTGCTAAATGACGTAAATGTAGACTGTTTGGGTATGGTGACAAACCTGTTCTGACCTACTGTTCTCTAAATAAAACTATAAAAACCCTTTTTATGGTCTCAACTGACTCTCTGAAAAAAGTAATCATCCGGAATGTTCTATTTGCATGACGATGTCAGTAGTGTTATGACTTTGAACATAGGCAAATTGGCAAATAGAAATGTTCTTCATGACCCTATGAGTTTGTTACACAGGTGACTCATTGCTGCCTGTGATCAAAGAATAATGTATTTGTGCATGATAAAGCAGAGCTGATAATGCTAATGTAAATGTATTAAGATAATCCACTTTGCCTCTGTGATGAAGGCCTCTGTAATACCCTCTTCAGTTCAAGTCAAAAGTCAAAGCCCTATTTTTGGGAAATAAATGTAATGTACAACTCACAATGTCTAATTTCTGGCTCTTCTCTATGGGTCTTACTCAGGGACAGTGTTTAAAATTGCTGTTAGAATTTCCCTCCAACTGGAGCATGAACTGTCCAGCTGGCTGGGATGGGCCTGATGGAAAAGAGAGCTATTGGCTCTGTCAGCATCATATTAGAATTCACTTTGTGTGAAAGGATAATTTTTTAGAATGGCATTGTATACAGTACATGTCAGATATGTGTATTGCAGAATACAGCAGATTATAGTCTCATTAAATTTACATTCACATTTACATTTTAGTCATCTAGCAGAGGATCTTATCCAGAGCGACTTAAAGTGGTGAGTGCATAAGTGTTTGTACTTGTAATCCGGCAGACTTTATTCAAATCTATTTTATTTCCTGATAGGGAACTTGATGTGTGGTGACAGATTGGTACATACAAAACACATAATTACATAGAAGAAAGAAACATTAATAAAACTTGTACTGTATGTTAAGAGGGGGTGATTTAATAGTTCAGACAAACTGATTACACAAGAGAGTTATGTTATTATGTGGTTGTTATGTTGGTTTGTCGTCTAGGAATTCCTCACACTCAGCCATACCCTCTTTCCTAACTTTATCTAATCCAACAGGCCTGATGCGTACTCACTGTCAAAATAATCAGTTCCACCAACTGTGCTGTTGGGGGGGGGGGGGGAGTGTGTCGAAGTTTAAAGAGCTTGCGTCACTCTCAGTAGTGGTGGTCTGAGATGGGAGTTTTCCTGACATATCCTGAGATTGTATGGCCTCTCTCTCTCTCTTTCCTCCCATCTGGTTTCCATCAGAGGTGCCAAGACTGGAGCTACTCCCAGCAGGACACAATAGAACACCTCCATGCGGTTAACGGTTTGTGGGTCTTTACTCTGCCTGAGGGGTTTTCTTAACACAACTCATTCTCTCGTTTTAAAGTTATTTTCTTTAGGTGTTTCATTGTGTTATCGCGCTACATGTTACATTTCCACAGTACATTGGGTTCACTGACAGAGAGTAAATGGCCAATATCAGTCAGAATCAGGAGGGTAGCAATATGAAACATGACCGGACAGGTTTTGTATCATTTTGAGGCCTTAAGGATATTTTCCTATATCTTCTGAAATATGGTCCCCGCAGAGGGAAGTACCACCGGCCAACAACAGAGCCTGTCTCAGAGAAATCAGTGACGCAGCTAACAAGGAAATGAGAAGACTAGGGGCCTGCTCTGTAATTGCATCCACATGGTCGGACCCAAAGATTAAGCTTCTTAAGCTCACAAGCTTCATTACTATTTTTGTTTTGAGTCTTGGACCGCAACGGTTCCACCTTGGAAAGTCTCGGATCCTGTCTGGGCATCAGAAGCCTCATGCTGACTCACTGATGCATCACAGATACCCGTTATGTAAAGGATCCCTTCTGATCAGTTCAGCTCAAGAACATGTACTAAGAATATAACTACTAAATTGAATCTCTATTTGCTCACTCTAACAAACCGTTCAAAAGTTTGGGGTTACTTAGAAATATCCTTGTTTTCGAAAGAAAAGCAATTTTTTTGTCCATTAAAATTGATCAGAAATACAGTGTAGACATTGTTAATGTTGTTTTAAGGCTATTCCATGCGAGAAATTGCCAAGAAACTGAAGATCTCGTACAACGCTGTGTACTACTCCCTTCACAGAACAGCGCAAACTGGCTCTAACCAGAATAGAAAAAGGAGTAGGAGGCCCCGGTGCACAACTGAGCAAGAGGGCAAATACATTAGGTCCTCAACTGGCAGCTTCATTAAATAGTACCCGCAAAACACCAGTCTCAACGTCAACAGTGAAGAGACGACTCCGGGATGCTGACCTTCTAGGCAGAGTTGCAAAGAAAAAGCCATATCTCAGACGGGCCAAATAAAATAAAAGATTAAGATGGGCAGTCTGAGATGTGGCTTTTCTTTCGAATACAAGGACATTTCTAAGTGACCCCAAACTTTTGAACGGTAGTGTACATATTTCTATCAATAGACTTGATATTATACATTTTACTATAGGTGTAGGCTATGGAAGGCTTGACAGAAAGAACTAGAACAGTTGAGCAACATATGCTGCTACAGTTTGGCACTGATAGGGTTGTCAGTATTCCCATAGTTGAGCTAAGAGGCATAGTATGTGGGTCTGTGGCTGTGTCTCAACACACAGAGCTTTTCTTGTAAGAATCACAGCATTTAATGAGTGACACATGTTACTCAGAGTATCCCATTTTTGTCTGGGGGGGCTGAGCTCAAAGTAAACCACCATTCATACCAGAGGAGGCTGGTGGGAAGAGTTATAGGAGGACTCGCTCATTGTAATGGCTGGAATGGAATGTGGTTTACATGTGTTTAATTCCATTCCAACCATTACAATGAGCCCATCCTCCTATAACTCCTTCCACCAGCCTCCTCTGATTCAGCCTGAGCTTTTAGTAAACCGTGTTGACGTGTCACCCTCTTGTGGTGTAAACAAAGAACTGCTGTCTGGCCAATGACAATACAAGGATGTGTCCATGTAAAAACAAGCAGGGAGAGCCGGGAAAGTCATAACCTACATCAGAATGGCAGAGCTATGCCAATTCAGCTGCCAAGTCATCCCTGTTACAGTATTGATGACAAAGATGGAGTATTTTGTTGGATTTGGCAGTTGTGGCTGGTTACTCAATACCGTGGCATGGTGCTGTGTAGGTGGTTTGTGTGCACTTGTGATTCATAAGCAGTCTTTTATGCAGTCTGCTCTATCTATCTTGTTGACTTCCTGACCACAATGACCTTAGATGATCCAAGGTAAACAAACTCTGTGGTAGTATGACCACGACTGCCAAAACAAGCAACCAGTGTAGAATGTGGTCCCAGAAAACACCATATCTTCCCATCCCTGTCTCCATTTTCCTCCATCTCTTACTAAACGTACCAACTCTTCCCACCTCTCTCACCATATTTTTTTCCAAACAGATGTAGGCCTACACATATGTCTCACTCTAGATGTTTCTATAGAGCAACCCTCTTCTGTAGGTTTTCCCACAGGACAGTAGATCTCCAGGAAGAGGGTTGGGCAACCCTGGTATAGAGTATTTAAATCACAAACACTCAGACTATACCATTTGCACTTACTATTTTATTCATGAAAATGTGTCATTAAAATTAGCAGTAAAAACATTCACAGTCCATAAAACGCATTAGCTCGTACTCTGGATTTGGTGTCCTTGACTGCCACTGTTATGGATACAGGTATCCTGTATGTGTTTTTTGTGTTTTTTCTCTCCTTCTGCCCTAATCACAGGTGTCCTTTGCGTTCCTGATTGGTGGTCGTTGGGGTGTCCCACCTGTCTGACATCCGTTTGTCTGCTGATTGCTGAGGTGGACCAATCAGTGGACTTTCCTCTGCATTGCACCACCTGTTTCTGGTTTTTCACTCATCACACATCCCATTGTTTTAAAAGCCAGTCAGTTGTGTTTGGTGAAAGAGACTCTTTTCAATTGTGAGTATGGATACTGTGGTGTCCTGTTTTTTGTGTACTCACTCATTTGCTGGTTACTCTGTATGGTAGCTATGTTGTGTGTTCCTGGGAAAAGGGGGATTTAGCAAGTTGCCCTTGGGCATACATTACCCGTAGAAAGAACATTGCCTAAAAACACTAGTTAGACCTGAGCGGACCACCCACAGTATTTTTGTTTGGTTAGCAGTAGCTTAGTGGTTCTTGAGGCAGGCAAGATCAGTTTAGGGGTTTTTGACATTATTGTTTCATTCCTTGGGTCCTGCTCAGCCCTTTTTCCCAAACCTTTACCGTGTGTTCATAATAAACATTTTGTGTTTGACGGTAACTTGTGGTTGTCGGTGTATTTTTGTCCTCACTGTTTCCGTGTCACTATTCTAATTTGCATGAATTATGTTGTTACAGGTCTCTTTTCCATCCACCCTATACTTTTAAAGCCACGGGGTTCGTAACATAACGTGGGGGCTCGTCCGGGATATATCTCAATGATACCCATGCTACTCATGCAAATTGGTTTAGTGTCTGGTTCAGTGTTGAGCTTGGCAGCTGTGACTAACTGGTTTTGTGTTCAGTATTCGTTGGCTCGTGTTGCTAGTTTAAGATGGCTACTTTTGATTTGGATGCCTTTTTGGAAAACCCTACATGGGAGGTTTTTGATAAATGCCGTAGAGTGGATCTACAGGCTTTGGCTGACCACTTTTCTATTGGTGGATCTGCAACACAACAATCCAATTTCATTTGCTAGAATCAATATTACTGTAACTTCCCCAAGTAACCTTTATCCAGAGAGAGATGCAATTACAGTATTCTACAGTTTATCAGAGTGATTTCTATCCCACCCTTCAATATTACAACAAGTAATGTGAATATTATGCACATTTTCTGATACCATAAAGCAAGACCATGCATAGTGGTTTCTGCATTAGTTTGATGCATAAGCCAACCGTTTTCCCATTCCCAATGAATAATACACCTACTTCAGTCTTCAGACATGCATTTTACATGCAATTTTCCAGCATACTTTGAGATGATTTACAAATAACAATGACAAGCAGGTGTCCAGCACAAATGGCCTATGGGCTACGTTTCCCATAAAATAACAGTAGTTCTCCACCAGTGGATCAGCAGTCAAGAAAATAGTTTGTCCTGACAATCTGAATGACCTTTCTTGCACTGTAGCTGTATTCAAACTGTATGTTCATGGAAGAAATACAAATATCCTGCAAGGAGAAAGACATAGTGAATTTGTTAGAGAGAGCTATTTATTATATTCAAAGCAAATGCAACTTAAACTATATAAGAATATTATTGAAATTAGTGATTTTGATATACCATATTTATATAAGGCAGCATCCACCTCCTCTGCCATTCCAGGGAAATCCTTCTCAATGGATCTTGGGAAGCCACTGTCCATTGTTAGTCTTCTCATCATAACTGTCAATAAGACACAACCAAGACTATAACCTCTAATGAACAGTTATATTTGCAGATAAGATCTCTCAACCAGACCAGTCCAGACCAAGCCAGACCAGTCCAGAGCAAGCCTGACCTAGCCTGACCAGTCCAGACCTAGCCTGACGAGTCCAGACCAGACTAGACCATACCGTCCTACCTCCAGTAATGCTCTTCAGAGAACAGAAGGGTCTTGCCGGTGTCTGGGATGTAAACAGCAGCATCCACCATCCACACGGTCTTGGGGAGTCCCAGTTTATGGATATATTTAGGGTAGCCCTCCACCAGGCTGTAGCCGTTCAGGGCCCACATTCTAATACCTGGAAAAAATATGAACATTTGTCAACAAAATTAACCTTTGCCTCTTGCACCAACATCAATTTTATTAGATTATGCTGTACACCTGACGGAAATGAGCAAAGCAGAACTGTAATTGCATATTCAGAACGACAGATGACTATGCGAACAGTGTTGCCAGCATGTACAGCGCATTCGGAAAGTATTCAGACCCCTTGACTTTTTTCACATTTTGTTACATTACAGCCTTATTCTAAAATTGATAAAATTGTTTTTTTCCCTCATCAATCTACACACAATACCCCATAATGACAAAGCAAAAACAGGTTTTTGTATAAAAATATAACATTTACATAAGTATTCAGACCCTTTACTCAGTACTTTGTTGAAGTACCTTTGGCAGCGATTACAGCCTCGAGTCTTCTCGGGTATGATGCTACAAGCTTGGCACACCTGTATTTGTGGAGTTTCTCCCATTCTTCTCTGCAGATCCTCTCAAGCTCTGTCAGGATGGATGGGGAGCGTTGCTGCACAGCTATTTTCAGGTCTCTCCAGAGATGTTCGATCAGGTTCAAGTCCGGGCTCTGTCTGGGCCACTCAAGGACATTCAAAGACTTGCAATGTCTTGGCTGTGTGCTTATGGTCATTGTCCTGTTGGAAGTTGAACCTTTGCCCCAGTCTGAGGTCCTGATTGCTCTGGAGCAGGTTTTCATCAAGGATCTCTCTGTACTTTGCTCCGTTCATCTTTCACTCGATCCTGACTAGTCTCCAAGTCCCTGCCGCTGAACAACATCCCCACAGCATGATGCTGCCACCACCATGCTTCACCGTAGGGATGGTGCCAGGTTTCCTCCAGACGTGACGCTTGGCATTCAGGCCAAAGAGTTCAATCTTGGTTTCATCAGACAAGAGAATCTTGTTTCTCATGGTCTGAGAGTCCTTTAGGTGCCTTTTGGCAAACTCAGAGCGGGCTTGTGCCTTTTACTGAGGAGTGGCTTCCTTCTGGCCACTCTACCATAAAGGCCTGATTGGTGGAGTGCTGCAGAGATGGTTGTCCTTCTGGAAGGTTTTCCCATCTCCACAGAGGAACTCTGGAGCTCTGTCAGAGTGACCATCACCTCCCTGACCAAGGCCCTTCTCCCCCGATTGCTCGGTTTGGTCAGGCAGCCAGCTCTAGGAAGAGTCTTGGCGGTTCCAAACTTCTTCCATTTAAGAATGATGGAGGCCACTGTGTTCTTGGGGACCTTCAATGCTGCAGAAATTTTTTGGTACCCTTCCCCAGAGATCTGTGCCTCGACACAATCCTGTCTCGGAGCTCTACGGACAATTCCTTCGACCTCATAGCTTGGTTTTTGTTCTGACATGCACTGTCAACTGTGGGAACCTATATAGACAGGTGTGTGCCTTTCCAAATCATGTCCAATCAATTGAATTTACCACAGGTGGACTCCAATAAAGTTGTAGAAACATCCCAAGGATGATCAATGGAAACAGCGTGCACCTGAGCTCAATTTTGAGTCTCATAGCAAAGGGTCTGAATACTTATGTAAATAAGGTATTTGTATTTTTTTCCCCAAAACAATTAACAACCTGTTTTCACTTTGTCATTATGGGGTGTTGTGTGTAGATTGATGAGGGCATTTTTTAATTTAATCAATTTTAGAATAAGTCTAATGTAACAAAATTTGGTAAAAGTCAAGTGGTCTGAATATTTTCAGAATGTACTGTAACTCACCACTGAATATGAAGACCATGTCTTTCTCAGGGTACTCATAGGCAGCATCCACTTTGTTAGGGAGGGAGGGCCAGGTGGATTTTATCAGGGTCTGCTCAGGCTCTGCGAACTGAGGATGGAGACGCCAGTAGAACCTGCCATCAAATAGAATACATCAACACACATTCATTTTGTCAATTTTAAGCTTATAGTTTGTGCAGAAATGTTTTTTCACGAATGGACACACTCCCTACCTGTCTTTGAAGATGATTGCTTCTCCTCTGAGCTCAGTAACAGCATTAACTCAACATGGGTTCACATTTGTTTGGGACATCTGGCTTGGGCTTCACTTTTCTGTGATTGGGGTTTGGGCCTATAGAATTGAACCGCATAATGAACATTTCAAAATATGACTCCAGTGGGTAGAATTATATGAATTATTTCATTTTCTCTAACTATTTCTGTTTGGGTTAATAAGTGGAACACTGACCATAAAGAGCTTGAATGCCGGTGATATCATCCAGATTGTAGGCTACAGGGGAGGCAATATGTCAGTAAATAATCATTGATTAAATGTCATACATTTTCCTTGATCCCCTACATAAATGTACCAAATATTTACAGTCTGAGTCTTTTGACCAATGTTCATCTTCATCAAAGTGTGTGTCTCCTCCAATGTCTCTGCCAGGGGGATGGGCATGGGCTAAGAGACCGTCAGGGCCGTCAAAGGGGTTGAAGTCTCCATGTTCTAAAGACAAGGAAAGGGCAGGAAAAAAATTAAGTTTGAGGATGGTTTCAGTAAGTGTTGCCAGCAAGCCAGCATTCAGTCAATTTCTTCTATGATGGGGTCTTGCACAACTCTAAACAATGATCACTGAATGTTGAACAAAACTACAGTAAGATGATCAAATTAATCAAGATATTCTCCATGTATTCTGTATAGTCTTACTGACAGAAATGTATCAACTGTAGGACAGAATAAAGAAATGGGTCTACCTTTTGTCTCAAATGCTATCATGATGTCAGCCTTCCCCTCATGCAGTTTCTTGAAGGTCAGAGGAGTGACGTCAGCCCAGATGTTGAAGGCATTACGAATAGCTCTGTCCACATCAGCCTTCTTCAGATCAGGAGTATATTTCATTATTCTGAAGGACCATTCAAGAGAGAGGAAACATATCTTCATTCAAGAGAGACTTAACAAGTTTTATCCAAAGAAATTAAAGCTGATCATATCCATTGTATCCAAGGTCATGTGGTGCATGTGCAGTAAATTAACATTATTACACCAATACAATCAAAAATGACCAAATTAGGTTTATGACACACTCTATGACCCAGAGTGTTTGAGAAGCCTCACCTGAAGCACACGTTGGTGTTCTGCCATTTGAGGTGTCGGGGGAAGTGGATGTATTCCTCCACGTCAGGGACACCACACCTGGCCATGCTCATCAGTTCCAGGGTGTTAGCGTCCAGGCTCCCCGTCATCTTGAGGTTGAAGAAGGACTGCATCTCCTTGATCTTAGCCTGCATGTTGTCTGACGACCTGTGGGTTGGGGTTCCCTGCAGTCCAGCTCCAAGGTGGTAGAACCTGCGGAGGTATTTCTTAAGAGGAAAACAATATCATAAGTTAACACCTTGAAGACATGGAGCTGTTGAAGAATGGTCATATGGAATGGATGTCATTTAAATGTGGTCATTTAAGGAGCAAATCCATAAGAGAAATCCAGGGTTCATTTTGAGGGGTTATAGTATTTCAACATCGTCTGGCTTTTTGTCTGCAATTAACAATTTTGTTTAAATAAAACAATGATAATTTTGTTTATACTATAAATGATTGCATTTATCCTTACTTCGAGTATAAGGATAACTGTAAAATCAATATTAAAAACATCAATATTCAGTGCACCAAACAGACATTGATAAACAAAAGGACATCAGACCCACAGCTTTAATTGGCTAACCTCGGCTAATAGCCACTTGTCAGTCTCCTCCGGCGATGACAGAGGCATAGCAAATGACTGAGCAACCACCACAAGGAGCAGTAAAGCTGTGATTTCCATCTTGTCTTGTCTTGGTGGCGTCCAGCACAGTGACTGACTTGGGTCCAGGAGCCAAGACTGTTTTTATAGTGTGTGTTTGAGTGTTTTTTTTTTCTAAGTGTCTGTGATTCATGTAAAAGTACCTAGCCACTTCCTCCTCAAAGACTGCCTAAAACTGCTGTTAGGTCGGAAAACGGAGTGCTTGTGGTTTAGTAAACTGCTTTGAACACACATGAATAAGCAGTGATGTAAATTTTTTGAGCCAAATGTCCATGACTAATGTTTTTAAGATTCACTGAATACATATGGCAAGTGACCAGTTCTCGTACGTTTTTTGATACTATTTTATGTTCTTCAAAAGAGAAATACATCTCTAAATTCCTCTATAATTTAAACAATTATATTTGGCTTTACATAAGAAAGTGAATTAAATATTGTATCTTTAAATGGTAATGTGCATACATCTCAATGAGTACACAGGATATTTATAAAACTTTCAGACACCCATGACTGTGATACACTTCCGTGTTATTTTGAGCAAGACAGAGGATGACAGTTGGTGGCCATAGAGAAATCAGTTAAAGGAATAATCCACTCGAAAATACAACCTAACATGATTTTCCACATACACTACTGATCAAAAGTTTGGGGTCACTTAGACATTTCCATGTTTTCTATGAAAACATACATGAGATGAGTTTGAATAGGAAATATAGCAAAATGCATAGGAAATGTAGTCATTAACAAGGTTAGAAATAATGATTTTTAATAGAACTAATAATTGTGTCCTTCAAACTTTGCTTTCGTCAAAGAATACTCCATTTGCAGCAATTACAGCCTTGCAGACCTTTGGCATTCTAGTTGTCAATTTGTTGAGGTAATCTGAAGAGATTTCAACCCATGCTTCCTGAAGCACCTCCCACAAATTGGATTGGCTTGATGGGCACTTCTTATGTACCATACGGTCAAGCTGCTCCCACAAAAGCTCAATAGGGTTGAGATCCGGTGACTGTGCTGGCCACTCCATTATAGACAGAATACCAGCTGACTGCTTCTTCCCTAAATAGTTCTTGCATAGTTTGGAGCTGTGCTTTGGGTCATTGTCCTGTTGTAGGACGAAATTGGCTCCAATCAAGCGCCGTCCATAGGGTATGGCATGGCGTTGCAAAATGGAGTGATAGCCTTCCTTCTTCAAGATCCCTTTTACCCTGTACAAATCTCCCACTTTACCACCACCAAAGCACCCCCAGACCATCACATTTCCTCCAACATGCTTGACAGATGGCATCAACCACTCCTCCAGCATATTTTCATTTGGTCTGCATCTCACAAATGTTGTTCTTTGTGATCCGAACATCTCAAACTTCGATTCGTCTCTCCATAAAACTTTTTTCCAATCTTCCTCTGTCCAGTCTCTGTGTTCTTTTGCCCATCTTAATCTTTTCTTTTTATTGGCCAGTCTGAGATATGGCTTTTTCTTTGCAACTCTGCTTAGAAGGTCAGCATCCCAGAGTCGCATCTTCACTGTTGACGTTGAGACTGGTGTTTTGCGGGTACTACTTAATGAAGCTGCCAGTTGAGCACCTGTGAGGCGTCTGTTTCTCAAACTAGACACTCTAATGTATTTGTCTTCTTGCTCAGTTGTGCACCGGGGCCTCCCACTCCTTTTTCTATTCTGGTTAGAGCCAGTTTGCGCTGTTCTGTGAAGGGAGTAGTACACAGCGTTGTACGAGATCTTCAGTTTCTTGGCAATTTCTCACATGGAATAGCCTTAATTTTTCAGAACAAGAATAAACTGACGAGTTTCAGAAGAAAGTTATTTGTTTCTGGCCATTTTGATTCTGTAATCGAACCCACAATTGCTGATGCTCCAGATACTCAACTAGTCTCAAGAAGGCCAGTTTTATTGCTTCTTTAATCAGCACAACAGTTTTCAGCTGTGCTAACATAATTGCGAAAGGGTTTTCTAATGATCAATTAGCCTTCAGTTCTCTGAAGAGCATAACTGGAGGTAGAACGGTATGGTCTAGTCTGGTCTGGACTGGTCAGGCTAGGTCTGGACTGGTCTGGCTTGGCCTGGTCTGGACTGGTCTGGACTGGCTTGATCTAGTCTGGTCTGGCTTGGTTCAGTCTGGTCTGGACTGGTCTGATTTGGTCTGGACTCATCTGGTCTGGACTGATCTGGCTTGGTCTGGACTCATCTGGCTTAGTCTGGACTGGTCTGGTTTGGTCTGGTCTGGACTCATCTGGCTTAGTCTGGACTGGTCTGGTTTGGTCTGGTCTAGCCTGGACTGGTCTGGTCTGGTTGAGAGATCTTATCTGCAAATATAACTGTTCATTAGAGGTTATAGTCTTGGTTGTGTCTTATTGACAGTTATGATGAGAAGACTAACAATGGACAGTGGCTTCCCAAGATCCATTGAGAAGGATTTCCCTGGAATGGCAGAGGAGGTGGATGCTGCCTTATATAAATATGGTATATCAAAATCACTAATTTCAATAATATTCTTATATAGTTTAAGTTGCATTTGCTTTGAATATATAATAAATAGCTCTCTCTAACAAATTCACCCTTTCTTTCTCTTTGCAGGATATTTGTATTTCTTCCATGAACATACACAGTTTGAATACAGCTACAGTGCAAGAAATGTCATTCAGATTGTCAGGACAAACTATTTTCTCGACTGCTGATCCACTGGTGTTATTTTATGGGAAACGTAGCCCATAGGCCATTTGTGCTGGACACTTGCTTGTCATTGTTATTTGTAAATCATCTCAAAGTATGCTGGAAAATTGCATGTAAAATGCATATGTGAAGACTGAAGTAGGTGTATTATTCATTGGGAATGGGAAAACGGTTGGCTTATGCATCAAACTAATGCAGAAACCACTATGCATGGTCTTGCTTTATGGTATCAGAAAATGTGCATAATATTCACATTACTTGTTGTAATATTGAAGGGTGGGATAGAAATCACTCTGATAAACTGTAGAATACTGTAATTGCATCTCTCTCTGGATAAAGGTTACTTGGGGAAGTTACAGTAATATTGATTCTAGCAAATGAAATTGGATTGTTATGTTGCAGATCCACCAATAGGTGGCAGTCAAGGACACCAAATCTAGAGTACGAGCTAATGCGTTTTATGGACTGTGAATGTTTTTACTGCTAATTTTAATGACATATTTTCATGAATAAAATAGTAAGTGCAAATGGTATTGTCTGAGTGTTTGTGATTTAAATACTCTATACCAGGGCTGCCCAACCCTCTTCCTGGAGATCTGCTGTCCTGTGGGAAAACCTACAGAAGAGGGTTGGGCAGCCCTGCTCTATAGAAACAATCTAGAGTGAGACATATGTGTAGGCCTACATAGTACTAAAAATAAGATTTTTCTGTAACAAGACAAAATACATCTGTTTGGAAAAAATTTGGTGAGAGAGGTGGGAAGAGATGGTACGTTTAGTAAGAGATGGAGGAAAATGCAGACAGGGATGGGAGGTGATGGTGTTTTCTGGGACCACATTCTACACTGGGTAATTGTTTTGGCAGTCGTGGTCATACTACCACAGAGTTTGTTTACCTTGGATCATCTAAGGTCATTGTGGTCAGGAGGTCAACAAGATAGATAGAGCAGACTGCATAAAAGACTGCTTATGAATCACAAGTGCACACAAACCACCTACACAGCACCATGCCACGGTATTGAGTAACCAGCCACAACTGCCAAATCCAACAAAATACTCCCTCTTTGTCATCAATACTGTAACAGGGATGACTTGGCAGCTGAATTGGCATAGCTCTGCCATTCTGTTGTAGGTTATGACTTTCCCGGCCCTCCCTTCTTGTTTTTACATGGATACATCCTTGTATTGTCATCGGCCAGATAGCAGTTCTATGTTTACACCACATGAGGGTGCTACATCAACACGGTTTACTGCAAGCTCAGGCTGAATCAGAGGAGGCTGGTGGAAGGAGTTATAGGAGGATGGGCTCATTGTAATGGTGGGAATGGAATTAATCCAACACATCAAACACATGTAAACCACATTCCATTCCAGCCATTACAATGAGCTAGTCCTCCTATAACTCCTCCCACCAGCATCCTCTGGTATGAATGGTGGTTTACTTTGAGCTCAGCCCCCCCCCAGACAAAAATGGGATACTCTGAGTAACGTGTCACTCATTAAATGCTGTGATTCTTACAAGAAAAGCTCTGTGTGTTGAGACGCAGCCACATTCCCACATACTATGCCTCTTAGCTCAACTATGGGAATACTGACAACCCTATCAGTGCCAAACTGTAGCAGCATATGTTGCTCAACTGTTCTAGTTCCTTCTGTCAAGCCTTCCATAGCCTACACCTATAGTAAAATGTCTAATATCAAGTCTATTGATAGAAATATGTACACTACCGTTCAAAACTTTGGGGTCACATAGAAATGTCCTTGTTTTCTAAAGAAAAGCCATATCTCAGACTGCCCATCTTAATATTTGCCTAGAAGGTCAGCATCCCGGAGTCGCCTCTTCACTGTTGACGTTGAGACTGGTGTTTTGCGGGTACTATTTAATGAAGCTGCCAGTTGAGCACCTGTGAGGCGTCTGTTTCTCAAACTAGACACTCTAATGTATTTGTCCTCTTGCTCAGTTGTGCACCGGGGCCTCCCACTCCTCTTTCTATTTTGGTTAGAGCCAGTTTGCGCTGTTCTGTGAAGGGAGTAGTACACAGCGTTGTACGAGATCTTCAGTTTCTTGGCAATTTCTCGCATGGAATAGCCTTAATTTCTCAGAACAAGAATAGACTGACGAGTTTCAGAAGAAAGTTATTTGCTTCTGGACATTTTGAGCCTGTAATCGAATCCACAATTGCTGATGCTCCAGATACTCAACTAGTCTCAAGAAGGGCAGTTTTATTGCTTCTTTAATCAGCACAACAGTTTTCAGCTGTGCTAACATAATTGCAAAAGGATTTTCTAATGATCAATTAGCCTTTTAAAATGATAAACTTGGATTAGCAAACACAACGTGCCATTGGAACACAGAACTGACGGTTGCTGATAATGGGCCTCTGTACGCCTTTGTAGATATTCCATAAAAACCAGCAGTTTCCAGCTACAATAGCCATTTATCAACAATGTCTACACTGTATTTCTGATCAATTTGATGTTATCTTTCAAAAACAAGGACATTTCTAAGTGACCCCAAACTTTTGAACGGTAGTGTACCTTGGCAGAACAGGATGTACGTACCTAGAACAGGATATGTATTTCACATTTGATCACTGATATAAGTTTATATATTAGATTATATTGGATAAGGCTAGCCTGTGTCCCAATTTGTAGGAGCAGAGTATAAGTACTGGGGGCACGGAGGTCAAGGCATGCCCTGTCACTTGTATGTCTGCTGCTTCTGTGTGTGTCTGTCGCCACATGTGGTCATCAGTCTGCTATAACAATGGAATTCCTGAACCCAGACTGCGAGCTAAGAGGGGTATTTTATGGCAATTCACAAAGAACATGACTAGCAGCCTTACAACCGGCATGTAAATAACACCCTTAACTGCAATTAACCCAACGATTCTGACAGAGTTAATGGGGATTAAAAGCTTGCCAAACATACAAAGTGCAACTCATGCAGATGCTGTTAAGATCTAATATAGGTATTTATGAACATTGGCTGACACTATTATACATACAGTATATCACTGTTTTATCGCAGAGACATATGGCTATGTTGTGAGAGAGAATTAGCTAAACTGTTTTAGACTCTGGGCAACAGAGCCACTGAGCTGAGTCATATTCAGAGGAAGTTGGCTGGGGGATTTTTGCAACTAACTAAGATGGTCACCCACATTCACAAACACAAATAACTAGAACATAAATAATACATCGGGCCCCTTGTGAGGTAATGATGGGAGCAGTTCTGGGGTTAAAGCCCCAGTTGGTATAATTACATTATCATTCCATTTAATGACATTCTTTCATTTACCTTCATTTGCTTCCTCCTTACACACCGTCACAGTCATGTGGTTGTTGCTGAGGATCGTTAGTAACAGTTGGTAATATAAAAAAAAATACATGTAGGCTAATTAAATCGTAATGGAGCAGAGCGCAGACGAAGCCGTAAGAGTTTGAACTCGACGCATGGTGCAATAATTGGCTGTGTCATCACACAGTTCCATGGTTAGTGCAGGCAATAGACGAAGGTATAGCCTACTATTATACACTATTTTCCCTATTATAATTCTATGTACACATCTTTCAACATTACCATGGGTTAAAGAACTGAATGTGGCAATTTTCAGAATGACTCTAACAACCGTTTTCCTTCTTTCGTGCGTAAATGCTCTCCAAACCAATTTTTTTTATGATTCATAAATACTTTCCCAACCCTAAATAATCTACAATATAATAATATTTTTAAATCTAGTAATTGGTGCTGAAACAGAGATGAATATGCAAATATTTAGATGGCTTTCTTTAATTGATTCTGAACCCGTTTTCTCGATATATTCTATTGAGTATGATGACAAAATTCTAACTAAACACCGTATTTAAAGGGATGGCTTAAGATAAATGTACTGAAATCCCTATTGAATGAAAACTCCATGAAAAAATCTCTTGGGCAGCAAGTGGGAGGTATTTTTCAGTGGTTGAATTACATTTATTCAGCAAGGACAAGTGAACCACGCCTGCAATACCAACTACTGAGAAGTGCGTAGGAATGGCATGGTTAAGAAAGGCATAGTTTCCTACAAAGGAATCGGGCCCATTGGGAAGAGCAGGAAGCCACTCAAGGATTCAGTGTGTGTTGATTAGTGTGGTCAGTACCTGCAGTTGGGTTGTAGGTCATGCTGATGTTGGTGAAGACTGTCTTGTAGACCAGTGGAGTATCAGCATGGGAGATTCCTATATACCCGTTTCCTACCATAGTACTACAATAAAAAAATATATACTTATCTTTTCCCACTAGCTTGGCTGATAAACACTTTGTTGAGGGAAAATGTACTTGATACGATTGTGATATGTTGTTGTCTCACCTAGCTATCTTAAGATGAATGCACAAATTGTTATTCGCGTGTAAGAGTGTCTGCTAAATGTAGGGCCGCAACTTTCACTGGGACATGTCCCCCCCACATTTTGAAATTGCATTTTTGTCCCCCTCCCAGTTTTATAATTGGAATGTGATACAAAATGAGGCAATGGTGTGCTTTAGGACCATGAGGACACCTCCAAGCAGTCAGGTAGGATGTTTGGAGTGTATATCCGACTGGATAAAAAAACTAATGTGTCCCCCCCACTCCTAAAACCAAAGCTGAGCCCCTGGCTAAATGACTAATATGTAAAGGAAATGTACAGTGTATTGTATTGGGGGCTATGGAGGGGATGGAGAATGAAGTCCTGCTGGATATGTACGACACAGTTCCCCCCCAAAACTACACATATTTGGTTAGTAGAGATCCGACTGAGTATTTCCCACCCAGTTCATATGAGACAAGTAGAAACGTTTTCTCTCTTCAACCCAGTAAGTATCCCATGTCCAGTGTATTGCATTGGACTGAATGGAGTGGGTGGAGTAACGAGTCACCAGCACTCTGTATTGCCCAGCACAAGAGACCAATTTAAGTTTTGCAGACTCAATTGAGTAATTCCAATAACATATATTTGTATTTTATAAAAAAATTATTTCTTTAAATATAGCCTACACAATAGATTTCAACATACCAGTATTTGTATAAACCTTCAAAAGAGATGCTGGTATAAATAATAGCTAAAATATTAAAATAGGTGCTGTGAAAAGTTGTACTGCATTAGAGTGCACATTTATTTTATTCCCCAAGTTTAGCATGTATTTTCAGGGGGACTCTTATACATTTTTTTTTTTTTTTTAAGTGACCATGCTGCCAGCATAATGTCCTGCTGCTAGGAGAACAGTAATGTGTGGTCTCAATTAAATAGAGTGGGCTAATTCCTATGCATGGGCGGAGAAGCACGGGGCAGTTATCTTTACAAGGAAATTAACTTCCTAAATATGATTAGGCTATAGTTTGCTACATAGCCTAGAAATAAATATTGATGACCCATATTTGTCTCCGTCCGCTCCTAAAAGGTAGGCTATATGAAAAATGTAGTTCAAGAGAATGTGCAAGTGTCCACTCTCTCCAACTCTGCTCTCTTCAAACTATATCTAGCCTATTGGCTGATATCCCAGCAATACCGATAGTCTATTATAATGGGCCACATGAAAATCTCTGGTAATTTAACCTATTTCTTAGGTTATTTTTGCGCATTTTGATATTGCCTGTAGGCCGCAAAATTGCTGGGACCATAGCTGGCAAGTGAGCTGCATCACATACGCGGGACTGCGGTTGGGTTCAGAGACCAGTTCTTGCGGTAGCGGGTGGGAGTCGGACATGAAAAGCTGCAGGTGCGGGCAGGAACGGGATGAAGAAATCAGTCACAGACAGACCTCTACATTGGAGGTCATATATCTTTGTGAAACATGTCTGTCTGTGTGTTTGGTGTCTGTGTATTTGATGTCTGTGTGTTTTCTGTTTGTGTGTTTTCTGTCTGTGGGTTCTATTTTAACAAACCTTACCAGCAAGATCCTGGCTAGGGGCACCTGGACATGCACAATATGGAGAAATCTGGGTTTTGCAACCCTCCCATGGTGGAGGCGTCACTGGTTGACCACCTCCACCCCACACACCATGCTACAAGCACTACTGGCACTTCCCTCCCTGGAAAGATGGAGCACTTTTCTACCTCCATTTTCCATTAGACGTACAAAACCTCGGCCTTATCAATCAGAGCTCTCAATGTGGCCTCTTTATTGGTGGCTTACCAGGTAGAGTTACTGGAGGAGGTGGGGAATCAACTGGATTCGGACACACTGAATCCAGATGCTTGAGATGAGATCTTTATGATTACAGATCTAAACCCCTGTGACTCCCGTGGTGCTATCCAGGGCTGTGGTCGTACAATGAGCCTGGCGGTGGGAGAAAGGGCACTTTGGTTAAGCTTGTCCAGCTTAACAGACAAAGAAAAAGTGGACCTCCTGGATGCCCCTGTGACACCCAAGGAGTTGTTTGGCCCAAGCGGCAGAAGTGTGACATGCATAAGAAAGAGGGCAAAGCCTTCAACTTCTGCCTTCTCCTCCCTGCCTCACAGCAGGGAGGGGGCAACAACCTGGCTTTGTGGGACCAAAACCCCCGTTGACACAGCAGACTGCCAATACCCAGGTTAAACTATATCACTGCCATCCAGTGGCCACAAAAGATGAATAACACACAAGACTTGGTTCAGGACTCTAATACTGCAGGTGGTGGTAAATAACCAACATCAGCTTTAGGCCCTTTTCAAACAAATAAGAAGACAATTGACTACTTTAAGATGGAGAGTGTGCCCATGCTGTCGCAGATGGCATAATGGCAGAGATACAAATATGAGATCCCTATCTATCTCTATGACAAACAGTTTTTCCCCCCTTCAATAATAAATAGTGCTGTTGGCTCCTTACGCCACCCCCTCCATTCACTGCAATGCAAAACACTGTATATTAAATACATATTGGGCTGCAGATCAATACATTTTACTACCCGTCTCAAATAAACTGGGGTGAGAAATACATATACTAAACAAATACATGTACAGTGCATTCGTAAAGTATTCAGACCCCTTCACTTTTTCCACATTTTGTTACGTTACAGCCTTATTCTAAAACTGATTAAATTGTTTTTTTCCCCCTCATCAATCTACACACAATACCTCATAATGACAAAGCAAACATTTATACAAAATTAAAAAACTGAAATATCACCTTTACATAAGTATTCAGACCCTTTACTCAGTACTTTGTTGAAGCCCCTTTGACAGCGATTACAGCCTCAAGTCTTCTTGGGCATGACTCTTCAAGCTTGGCACACCTGTATTTGGGGAGTTTCTCCCATTCTTCTCTGCAGATCCTCTCAAGCTCTGTCAGGTTGGATGGGGAGCGTCACTGCACAGCTATTTTCATGTCGTGCCATTCATCCACCGCCATCACCTCATGTTTCAGCAAGATAATGCATGGCCCCATGTCGCAAGGATCTGTACACAATTCATGGAAGCTGAAAATGTCCCAGTTCTTCCATGACCTGCATACTCACCAGACACCCATTTAGCATGTTTTGGGATACTCTGGATCAACATGTACGACAGGGTGTTCCAGTTCCCGCCAATATCCAGCAACTTCACACAGCCATTCGCGCAAAACTGAAAGCTCGAACCACTGCATTTAACCATGGCAAGGTGACTGGGAATATGGCAGAATACAAACAGTGTAGCTACTCACTCCACAAGGCAATTAAACTGGCAAAACATCAGTATAGAGACAAAGTGGAGTCGTAATTCAACGGCTCAGACACGAGACGTATGTGGCAGGGTCTACAGACAATCACGGACTACAAAAGGAAAACCAGCCACGTCGCTGACACCGACGTCTCGCTTCCAGACAAGCTAAACACCTTCTTCGCCCGCTTTGAGGATAACACAGTGCCACCGACGAGGCCAACTACCAAGGACTGTGGCCTCTCCTTCTCAGTGGCCGACGTGAGTAAGACATTTAAGCATGTTAACCCCCGCAAGGCTGCGGCCCAGACGGCATCCCTAGCCGCGTCCTCAGAGCATGCGCAGACCAGCTGGCTGGTGTGTTTACGGACATATTCAATCTCTCCCTTTCCCAGTCTGCTGTTCCCACATGCTTCAAGATGGCCACCATTGTTCCTGTACCCAAGAAAGCAAAGGTAACTGAACTAAATGACTATCGCCTCGTAGCACTCACCTCTGTCATCATGAAGTGCTTTGAGAGACTAGTCAAGGATCATATCACTTCTACCTTACCTGTCACCCTAGACCAACTTCAATTTGCTTACTGCCCCAATAGATCCACAGACGATGCAATCGCCATCACACTGCACACTGCCCTATCCCATCTGGACAAGAGGAATACCTATGTAAGAATGCTGTTCATTGACTATAGCGCAGCATTCAACACCATAGTACCCTCCAAGCTCATCATTAAGCTTGAGGCCCTGTGTCTGAACCCCGCCCTGTGCAACTGGGTCCTGGACTTCCTGACGGGCCGCCCCCAGGTGGTAAAAGTAGGAAACAACATCTCCACTTCGCTGATCCTCAACACTGGGGCCCCACAAGGCTGCGTGCTCAGCCCCCTACTGTACTCCCTGTTCACCCACGACTGCGTGGCCAAGCACGCCTCCAACTCAATCATCAAGTTTGCAGACGACACAACAGTAGTAGGCTTGATTACAAACAATGACGAGACCACCTACAGGGAGGAGGTGAGGGCTCTGGGAGTGTGGTGCCAGGAAAATAACCTCTCACTCATCGTCAACAAAACAAAGAAGATGATCGTGGACTTCAGGAAACAGCAGAGGGTGCACCCCCTATCCACATCGATGGGACCGCAGTGGAGAAGGTGGAAAGCTTCAAGTTCCTTGGTGTACACATCACTGACAAACCACGCAGACAGTGTGGTGAAGAAGGCGCAACAGAGCCTCTTCAACCTCAGGAGGCTGAAGAAATTTGGCTTGGCACCTAAAACCCTCACAAACTTTTACAGATGCACAATTGAGAGCATCCTGTCGGGCTGTATCACCGCCTGGTATGGCAACTGCACCGGCCGCAACCGCAGGGCTCTCCAGAAGGTGGTGCGGTCTGTCGAACGCATTACCGGGGGCAAACTACCCGCCCTCCAAGACACCTACAGCACCCCATGTCACAGGAAGGCCAAAAAGATCATCAAGGACATCAACCACCCGAGCCACTGCCTGTTCACCCCACTGCATTCTATTCTATAATATTCTACTGTATCTTAGTCCATGCCGCTCTGTCATTGCTTGTCCATATATGTATATATTCTTAAATCCCATTCCTTACTAGTTTTGTGTGTATTGGTTATATGTTGTGAAATTGTTAGATATTACTTGTTAGATATTACTGCACTGTCAGAGCTAGAAGCACAAGCATTTCGCTACACCCGCTATAACATCTGCTAAACATCTGAGACCCCTTTACTTTTTCCACATCTTGTTACGTTACAGACTTATTGTACAATTGATTAAATTGTTTTTTTCCCTCGTCAATCTACACACAATACCCCATAATGACAAAGCGAAAACAGGTTTTTATGGTGTTAAAAACATGGAGCCTATTACACTGACATTCATAATAAATAACTATTAAAGAACCATAAAACATCCTCAAATTAAGAAATTGTGATGCAATTTTTTATGTTATGTTATTTTAGTAAATTAATAATACATGAGAGGGTGTGATATTGAATATGGTGTGATTACTGTATAGGCTTATCATATATTGGGCCAGTTTCCCGGAACCAGATTAAACCTAGTCCTGGACTAAAATTCACCTTTAATGGAGATAGCTTCTTAGTCCAGGACTAGGCTTAATCACTGTCTGGAAACCAGCACATAGTGTATAGGCTTGCTTATCACATTTACTGTAAACTACAGACATCCTGCATTACTGATACACCTGCTGCTTAGATCATTGATGTAAACATTGTGAAGAGTTTCACTGGTGATCTATTAACTACTGTAGGCCTATATCATGCGAAAGTAGCCAATTAACACGAACACAAACAACACACAAAAAACACAAACACATTTGGAAAGTGTTCAGACCCCTTGACCTTTTCCAAATTGTTTACATTACAGCCTTATTCTAAAATGGATTAAATAAAAACATGTCCTCATCAATCTACACACAATACCCCATAATGACAAAACGAAAACAGGTTTTTAGATTTTTTTGCAAATGTATAAAAAATTAAAACAGAAATACCTTATTTACAGAACTATTCAGACCCTTTGCTATGAGACTCGAAATTGAGCTCAGGTGCATGATGTTTCCATTGATCAACCAAAGATGTTCCTACAACTTGATTGGAGTCCACCTGTGAGTGGCCCAGCCAGAGCCCGGACTTGAACCCGATTAAATATCTCTGGAGAGACCTGAAAATAGCTGTGCAGTGACGCTCCCCATCCAACCTGACAGAACTTGAGAGGATCTGCAGAGAAGAATGGAAGAAACTCCCCAAATACAGGTGTGTCAAGCTTGTAGCGTCATACCCAAGAAGAGTCGAGGCTGTAATCGCTGCCAAAGGTGCTTTAACAAAGTATTGAGTAAAGGGTCTGAATACTTATGTAAATGTAATATTATTATTATTATTTATATTTTTCAAAAAACCTGTTTTTGCTTTGTCATTATGAGGTATTGTGTGCAGAATGGCCTTACTGAAGAGCTCAGTGACTTTCAACGTGGCACCGTTATAGGATGCCACCTTTCCAACAAGTCAGTTCGTAAAATTTCTGCCCTGCTAGAGCTGCCCCGGTCAACTGTAAGTACTGTTATTATTAAGTGGAAACCTCTAGGAGCAACAAATGCTCAGCCGTGAAGTGTTAGGCCACACAAGCTCAAAGGACAGGACTGCCGAGTGCTGAAGTGCGTAGCGCCTAAAAATAATCTGTCCTCGGTTGCAACACTCACTACCGAGTTCCAAACTGCCTCTGGAAGTAAGGTCAGCACAAGAACTGTTCGTCAGGAGCTTCATGAAATGGGTTTCTGTGGCCGAGCAGCTGCACACAAGCGTAAGATCACCATGCGTAATGCCAAGCGTCGGCTGGAGTGGTGTAAAGCTTGCCACCATTGGACTCTGGAACAGTGGAAACGCTTCTCTGGAGTGATGAATCAAGCTGGCAGTCCGACGGACGAATCTGGGTTTGACGGATGCCAGGAGAACGCTACCTGCCCAAATGCATAGTGCCAACTGTAAAGTTTGATGGAGGAGGAATAATGGTATGGGGCTGTTTTTCATGGTTTGGGCTAGGCCCCTTAGTTTTAGTGAAGGGAAATCTTAACGCTACAGCATACAATGACATTATAGATGATTCTGTGCTTCCAACTCCGTGCTTCCAACTTCTGCGCCCGAGTGGCAGTGGTCTAATGCACTGCATCGCAGTGCTAGCTGTGCCACTAGAGATCCTGGTTCGAATCCAGGCTCTGTCGTAGCCGGCCGCGACCGGGAGACCCATGGGGCGGCGCACAATTGGCCCAGCGTCGTCCAGGGTAGGGGAGGGAATGGCCGGCAGGAATGTAGCTCAGTCGGTGGAGCATGGCGTTTGCAACGCCAGGGTTGTGGGTTCGATTCCCACGGGGTGTATAAAATTAAAATAAATAAAATAAAAATAATAATTTACAAAAATACATTCTGTGTGCGTGCACTCACTAACTGTAAGTCGCTCTGGATAAGAGCGTCTGCTAAATGACAAAAAAAAGTTTGTGGCAACAGTTTGGGGAAGGCCCTTTCCTGTTTCAGCATGACAACACCCCCATGCACAAAGCGAGGTCCATACAGAAATGGTTTGTCAAGATCGGTGTGGAAAAACTTGATTGGCCTGCACAGAGCCCTGACCTCAACCCTATCGAACACCTTTGGAATGAATTGGAACACCGACTGCGAGCCAGGCCTAAACGCCCAACATCAGTGCCCTACCCCACTAATGCTCTTGTGGCTGAATGGAAGCAAGTCCCCGCAGCAATGTTCCAACATCTAGTGGAAAGCCTTCCCAGAAGAGTGGAGGCTGATATAGCAGCAAAGGGGGGACCAACTCCATATTAATGTCCATGTTTTTGGAATGAGATGTTCGACGAGCAGTTGTCCATATACTTTTGGTCATGTAGTGTATGATAACACACCACTTTTGGGTGGCATTTACCTGTATTTGGCGGAGTTAATAGATCATTATAAATAAGGGAATTATTGTTTCTTTTGAAAATAACTGACTCATCAGTAATCCATTCCATTCAAAATGTTCTTTAAAACAATCTCACAATTACAATGGAGCAGCTGAGCACACAACATAACAGTATTCTGATTTAGCATTAGGCCTTCCCATTGGAGGCAGGCACAGGGCGCAGACCGAGAGGCACCAGGGGAGGGCAGCAAAGCACTGTTGAACAATGACAACACTGACTGAGCCATGTTCTTGTTCCAGGGTGGCCCAAACAGAATGACAGGTGAGTCACATGCTTTTTTTGTGTCACAGAACATCATATGAAACATCATTCGTGATCAGGTTTTATTTGGCTTAGACATAGTGGACCAAGAACAAGTTACACAAGACATGTAACATGTGGTTTGCAGATGTCAGATGAAATCCCCAACTATAACAACAGTAAACATTGTACATCTGCAATGGATATGGTTATGAAGCTACTGAGAATGGTTTGTTAGTTAATAGTATTTTGGTAAAAGTGTTGACATTTTGTGCCAGTGGTGTAGTTTATTGTGTTGACATTTTTTGTGTTGGTGGTTAAGTGGTTAAAAGCAAGCTCCTGTGATTCTGGGTTGTGCAATGCAAGCGGTGTGCTTAGGGCACTTGCATGGATTGTGAAACCCCTTAGTCGCAGAAAACATTCTGATTGTGAAGACATCAGAGGCACGACTGTGGGGCTTTGTTCTTTGCTCTTACACATAAACACTACACGTGCACTACAGTTTAAGGTCAATGATATGGATAGATTTCCAACCTGAGAGGACTCAACCTCGCAAGAACCAGAAATCAATACAGGCACAAAGCCCCAAGAAACCTGATCAGCTTTTTTTCCCCCTCAAAATACTGATCGGAGGAGACAAAATGTACTGGGCACAGCATAATGAGTAAAACTATTATGATCTTGCCTCGCTGGCCAATTAGAAAATATCATCCCTCATTAAATATAAAAATAGATACAATTTGGAATATAACATTTCTCATAGGGGATTTTGACTAATTTCAGATGTTTTGTTCTGAGTAAATCTGGCAATGGTTCTGTTCTGGCAAACATGACTCTGGGAAAGGAAAGACACTGCTCCTGCTTGTTTAATTACCCCCTCAGTCTACACGCTCTCTCAGGGCATTTCCTCTCTACCCCAATCTGGGGGTCCACAAATGACTTCACACTCTCAAATGGGCGGTGCACAATTGGCCCAGTGTCGTCCAGGGTAGGGGAGGGAATGGCCGGCAGGGATGTAGCTCAGTTGATAGGGTTGTGGGTTCGATTCCCAACCTAATAAACTATAAACATCAGCTTTCATTACTGTAACTCTCAAAAATAAAGATAGATATATTTTAAAGTGTATGTTTCATAACTATAAAACTCATGCACTAATGCATTCTGCAGTCCTGCTACGGAGGGCAGAGAAAAATCCATGTAGCGTAGAATGAGGATGCTGCCAAGCAGTGGAATGTTGCTGATGCTATTAAACTCAGCTCAGAAGCACCCAATCCAGCCTAATTGTAGCCTGAATTTGCCATGGAACCACCAGGCCTACTGCAGGCATCCTGGCAGGTGGCCATTTTCTTTTTCGAAGGCCCAAAGCCAACCACAGTTGCAACAGTTACAATTACAGCCAGTTAGAATTCCATTTTAGATGCTCTATTATAGAAAAGAGTTACATGGATTTGCTAAATTAGGACAACAATTAACTTTTAAATGTATTTCAGGAGACACTGGAATGCGTTGGTGGACAGCATAGCTATATTGGTTGTGTCAGTTCACATGCAATACCAAGTGAAGGTAGCTACCAGAAATGATGAAATTACAAATGTTTATAATTTGATTGTGGAAGAATATAATTATTTCCGTCTATTGACAGATATATTTAGCAGATCATAGGCTAATTGTGAAAACAAATCTGTTTTGTTCACTACTGCAGCAGTTTCATCATTTCTCTGGGGTTATCTCTGGGTTAGCAACTTATTTCACTAACTGTTGACAGAAACTTGGGTCTTAGGGACTTATCCACATCACAACATCAGCACAGAGTCATGGACACAGCTTGACAGAGAATATCATCAAGATATATCCCTTTTATATCATACATATCATACAGTATGATCATATTATATAAAAATGTCAATGAAATATTACATTTTATATGATTTGTTATGCATTTAGTCTCTCCCTTTGCTCTAACTAAACCCCGCCCTAATTCCATACTGCTGTTTGAGGCTTCCATGGCTTTGGCGGAGTGAGTATGACTCATAATAACCAGTTAAAAGGCTTTCCCATTAACCAGGACTTGCTACTCTATGCAAACTAGCCCCACTTCAATCCTGTGTGGTTACTATTAGAAATGCATCTTCTGTTTTGTTGGACCTGTGTTCTGGTCTTGGTTCTGCCTGGTCCATGTTCTACAGCTCCTACATCTATTCCTGAAGAAGAGGTTACTGCACTCCTCATAGGACAGACCCAGAATGACCTGAAGCTGGCCACAGTAAGTGTATACTTCAATGAGTGAAATTACAAAATTACAGACATTTGACAGGGACTGCATGTTACATTGTTTACAGTACATAAAAATGCTAATTTTAAATAACATGTTAACGTTTTTCTGAACTACTGACTGTGGATGCGGAAAAACGTAGAGTAATCAAAAAAAGGTGTTTGCTAGCAAGTTGTGTACTTGATAGTGTATGTGATGTAAACAGAGAGGTCTACTATATCATCCACATTGATCACATTTCTACTAATACTGTATCCGTACCCATTGGATGCAGTGATCACAATATAGTGGCTATATCCCGGAAAGTAAAGGTTCCAAAAGCTAGTGTATAAGATTTTCAAATTATTGATAAACATGCACCTGTAAAGAAACTGATTGTTAGAACTGTTAAGGCTCCATGGATTGATGAGGAATTGAAAAACTGTATGGTTGAAAGAGATGGGGCAAAAGGAGTGGCTAATAAGTCTGGCTGCACATCTAACTGCCTGACTTACTGCAAATTGAGAAAAAAAAACTCCTTCTTTCATCCTATCAGATGGCTTACTTATCACAAAACCATTTGACGTTGCTAATAGTTTGTATGATTACTTAATTGGCAAAGTGGGCAAACTTAGGCAGGAAATGCCAACATTGAACAGTGAGCCATCGTTTTCATAAATAAATACATAAAAATAATGCATTGTATGTTTGAATTTTGGAAAGTTAGTGTAGGAGAGGTGGAAAAGGTATTGTTATTGATCAATAATGACAAACCTCCTGGCATTGACAACTTAGATGGAAAGATACTGAGGATGGTAGCTGACTCTATAGCCAGTTTTAGCCACTCCTATCTGTCATATCTTTAATCTGAGCCTAGAGAAAAGTGTTTGTCCTCAGGCCTGGAGGGAAGCCAAAGTCATTCCGCTACCCAAGAATGGTAAAGCGGCCTTTACTGGTTCTAACAGCCGACATATCAGCTTGCTGCCTGCTCTTAGCAAACTGTTGGAAAAAATGATGTTTGACCAAATACAATACTATTTCTCTCTAAACAAATTAAGAACAGACTTTCAGCATGCTTATAGAGAAGGGCACTCAACATGTATTGCGCTGACACAAATGACTGATTATTGGTGGAAAGTAATGGATAATAAGAAGATTGTGGTACCTGTACTGTTAGTTTTCTGTGCAGCCTTTGATATTATTGACCATTACCTGTTGTTGAAAAAACATATGTGTTATGGCTTTTCAACCTCTGCCATATCGTGAATTCAGAGCTATTTATCTAATAGAACACAGAGTGTGTTCTTTAACGGAAGCTTCTCTAATTTTAAACATGTAAAGTGTGGTGTTCAGCAGCTCTCTTGGCCCTCAACTCTTTTCTATTTTTACCAATGACCTGCCATTGGCATTAATCAAAGCCTGTGTCCATGTATGCTGATCATTCAACCCAATACTTGTCATCAATGACAGCTAGTGAAATCACTGCAACCCTAAACAAAGAGTTGCAGTCAGTTTTAGAAAGGGTGGCCAGTAATAAACTGGTCCTGAACATCTCTAAAACTAAGAGCATTGTATTTGGTACAAATCATTCCCTAAGTTCTAGACTTCAGCTGAATTTGGCAATGAATGGTGTGGCTGTTGAGCAAGTTGAGGAGACTAAATTACTTGGTGTTACCTTAGATTCTAAACTGTCATGGTCAAAACATATTGATTCAATGGTTGTAAAGATGGGTAGAGGTGTGATCGTACTCCTGAGTGGCGCATTGGTCTAAGGCACTGCATCGTAGTGCTAACTGTGCCACTAGAGATCCTGGTTCGAATCCAGGCTCTGTCGCCGCCGGCCGCGACCGGGAGACTCATGGGCGGTGCACAATTGGCCCAGTGTCGTCCAGGGTAGGGGAGGGAATGGCCGGCAGGGATGTAGCTCAGTTGATAGGGTTGTGGGTTCGATTCACAAGGGGGGCCAGTATAAAAAAATAAATAAAAAAAATGTATTCACTAACTGTAAGTCGCTCTGGATAAGAGCGTCTGCTAAATGACTAAAATGTAAAATAAACACCACACTCCACAAAGCAAGTCATGCAGGCTCTTTGATCTTATCTTGATTATTGTCCAGTCATATGGTCAAGTGCTGCAAAGAAATACCTAGTTAAGCTGCAGCTGGCCCAGAACAGCGTGGCACGTTTTGCTCTTTGTAGTCAGAGGGCTAATATCAAAACTATGCATGCCAGTCTCTCTTGGCTAAGTGCTTCTTGTTTTTATAAGAAACAATGTGTTGGAAATTCCAAAATGCTTGCATATTGAACTTACACAGCACTGACACACACACTTACCCCATCAGACATGATACCAGGGATCTGTTCACAGTACCCAGATCCAAAACAAATTCAAGGAAACGTATAGTATTATACAGAACCATGATTGCATTGAACTCCCTTCCATCTCATATAGCGAGAGTGAACAGAAAACCTGGTTTCAAAAAACAAATAAACCAACACCTCAGGCACAACGCCTCTCCCCCATGTGACCTACTTTTTGTGTGTATGTACTGACATGTGTAACTGATAGATACACACACACACACATACACACACACACTACATGTAAATGTTTTTAAATGTATGTAAATTGTAAAGTATTTTGTCTGTACTGTAATGTATTTTTCATTGTGTCGGACCCCAGTAAGACTAGTTGGCTAATGGGGATCCTAATAAAATCCCCCCCAAAATACTTGTAACGGCACTGTGTGAGATAATCTCTTTTTATCCTTTTTTATTGTCGTGGGTGGGAGGCGGAGCTAAACACAATTACCTCAGAATGTACATGCCCTCACAATCAAGCACAGTATATATTCCAAGTTTGGCAAGGCAAGGCTACAAAAAAATCTGTTTTTAATTTAGAACGTAAACGTGATATGCACTGTGGTACCATTAAACTGCAGGATAATTGTGATTATTTCAAGGTTGCGTCTGAACAAACCCTATATTTATATTATGGATTTGAGCAAACTATGCATTATTGCTGAACCACTGATGTAAAATTATGCTTGAACATGAATTGTTCTGCTATGCCAAGCCTCACGCAACAGTTGTGCTAGAATATCAGAACTAGAAAGAAGTTAGAATGGGGAAAATAATATGAACCCTTTGCCTCCAATTCCCTATAAAGTCTGTCCTTGGTACAGTGTTTCCACATCTCTAGTATTTCCAACAAGAAATTGTAACAAAGTGATTGAGTCATTGCTCAGTCAGCATAATATTGATTTATGATGTTACGTTATATGATAGTGAGACACTACAGAAGCTTTCATCTGTTCTCAGGAGTACCTCCGGCATTATTACAACCTGAAGAAAGAGCAACCTTTGGGTCGGATCAAGCGGTACCTGCCCTCGTTCACCTCCAAGGTGAAGGACATGCAGAGCTTCTTTGGCCTCAACACCACAGGCAGTCTGGACTCTAAGACCCTGGAGGTGATGAGGACCCCTCGCTGTGGGGTCTCTGATGTGGAGGACTACAGTCACAACAACCGAGTAAACCGCTGGAACAAGAACGTCATCACCTACAGGTAACAGTTATTCCTCTGAAATTCGATCCATGGCAACTGGATATCATCAGAGGATTTGTGTATTAGCTCACAGGAGGCTGTGGCAGGTAGCCTAGTGGTTAAGAGCATTGGGCCAGCAACCTTTCAAAAGGTTGCTGGCTCAAATCCCGAGTTGACTAGATTAAAGATCTGCCAATGTGCCCTTGAGCACGGCACGTAACTATAATTGCTTCTGTAAGTCGCTCTGAATAAGAGTGTCTGCTAAATTACTAAATTGTAATTGTTTGATGTTGCAGCATTGGCAGGTATACCAGTGATTTGCCTCACAGCACGGTGGACTCTCTGATCGAGTCGGCGCTTAGCGTCTGGGCCAGGGCCAGCACTCTGACTTTTGTCAGGTCACGCACACAGAGGGCCGACATCATGGTGGAGTTTGCTACCTTTGGTGGGTAACACCTATAGTGGTCTTTCTGGGTAACACTTTATATTAAGGTATACTTTATAAAGGGTTTATATACTTTATTGACTATTTATAGATGGTTGGTTTACAGATAGTTTTGAATAAATTATAAACAGTTCACTTACTGTTTGATGCTCCTAATACTCAACTCCTAAACAAGGGAGTAGTAAAAACATCTGCTTTGACTCTGACATTTTGTTGTGTGTTTTCTCTAACCTCTGGGACATAAAGACCACGGTGATGCCTACCCATTTGATGGGTCTAAGGGCACCTTGGCACATGCTTTTGGCCCTGGAGAGGGAATTGGAGGTGATGCCCACTTTGACGATGATGAAACTTGGACGGCAGGGTCAAAGGGTATCCATTTTTATTTAACAGAATCATTTGAATTTTTTTATATTTACTGATCAGTGGTTATTTTTTCGTTTTTAAACAAGAGAGAATGACCAAATAAACTGTTTGTGCATGTTCATGTTTGTGTGATTTCAGGGTTCAACCTGTATCTAGTGGCAGCCCATGAGTTTGGTCATTCTTTAGGCTTAAGGCACTCCCAAAACCCAGAGTCACTGATGTATCCTACATACAAATCCAGTCGCAGTGCACACAACCTGCTCTCCAAAGAGGACATAGCAATAATCAACTCACTTTACGGTAAGGAGACCATTCAACAAATTACAATTCTGAATGTAAGATAAGATCATACAGTAACGGCCCATGGGCCCTTGTTAAAAGTAGTGTGCTATAGTGCATAGTGTATACATAGGGAATAGCAATTTCAGACACAGACTACATTTTTCTTTTGGTGTGCCTTAGGTCCAAAAAACAGTCAGCCATATTACTACTCCAGACATGGCTGGAATCCACTTTACAACCCCTGGTTACTGGGTTCCCACCTCCCTCTGATGATGCAGAACAAATGTTCCCCTGACCTGTCCTTTGATGCTGTCTCAACCCTGGGGGATGCCACCTTCTTTTTCAAAGACAAGTATGTCCATCCACCCTGTTGAAATCTCAGTAGTATTGATGAATGAAAAGCAAACAAATCTGTGGATTCAAATGTTGTTTTTTCCCCCTTCTGAAGGTATCTTTGGATCAAGCACAACCAGCAATATGATATAAAAGCAGGTCCTATCAACAATTTCATGCCAAAGATTGAATCCAAAATTGATGCTGCATTCTGGGTCCCTCGGCGATCCACTGCTTACCTGATTCATGGTACAGATATCTCTTACCATATTACCCCATCATGGTTAACAGCGTGTAATGAATGTATAGGACTCATTTTCTGAAAATAAAGTGAAGACAGTTTGGAAAAGGAACCCTAGTGGCCGCCTCAGCTGACGCATCAGCTGAGATTGCACCAATTAGATGCTAGTATCAATCACGCCTACCTTATTTGGCGGTCTATTAAGCTGTCCGTTTCTGCTCATACATCCTGCTGCCGCTTGCTGTTACTGCTAGTATGCGTTCGCTTCTTTTGCTCCCTCAACCACCCCAGCCTCCACCTGTTAGGTTCTGTTTTCCTGCTGGGGGATTGGTATAGTTTACCGCGCTTCAATGCTTGTAAGTAATTTTAGATATTGACGCTTTGCTTGGGCAGTGAGCTACCCTGAAGGAGCAGAGCCTATATCGCCAAGACTTGCATTATTAATTATTTAATAAATTGTTAAACATATTTCTACGTGGTGTTTCCATTCTAACTATGAGCCATCCTCTGTTTGTTCCAGAAACCATGTACTGGACAGTGAAGGGTTCCATTGTGAAAGGCAAACCTAAACCCATCAGCAACTTTGGCTTCCCACCATGGGTTCAGGAAGTAGACGCAGCGGTACACATCGTCAAAACAGGACGCACTCTGTTCTTCATTCACAACATTTACTACAGGTGAGCCTGGCATTCTGAAACATCACCAGTGTATTGTCATTAGCCTACAGTACAAAATATCATTATAGCATATTGAATATATTGCAGAGAAACTGTAGTGTGGACGTTGTTTTTTTCAGTTATAATGAAAACCGAAGAGTTATGGATGCTGGATACCCACAGTACATCAGTGATGACTTCCCAGGGCTCAATACTACTATTGATGCAGCTGTCTACAAAGATGGTAAGCTACTGTTACATCACGACAACAAAGATCATGCCAGCTCAATTTGAACATTTCATTTTGTAAAAGTCCTTCTAATTGTTAAATTTTTGTTTATCCTAGGCTTCATCTACTTCTTCGTTGGACCACAAGTGTATACATACGATTATACCCAGAAGCAAGTTGTTGGAACTGAGAAAGCAAATACCTGGCTCGGATGCTGAAGGATTTTAATTAGAAGTCACCAAAAACCTTTAATAGGAAATTAAATGTTTGTTTCCAAAATGCAATAAAGGCTATACAAAGCTGTACAAAACTGTATGCATAATTATAACATGTTGAATTTAGTCCAATGTATTAGGTTGCCTGTAAGGATAACATTCAGGAAATATTTGCAGGTTCATTAATCAAAACCGTGAGAAAGGAATGTGTTACATAATACCAACATGCCCCCAGCACATTAGACAGAAATTAGTGGGTGAGTTTATGTATAGCTCATTTCATAAACATTACCTAGATCACATACAGTGAGGGAAAAAATAATTTGATCCCCTGCTGATTTTGTACGTTTGCCCACTGACAAAGAAATGATCAGTCTATAATTTTAATGGTAGGTTTATTTGAACAGTGAGAGACAGAATAACAACAAAAAAATCCAGAAAAACGCATGTCAAAAATGTTATAAATTGATTTGCATTTTAATGAGGGAAATAAGTATTTGACCCCCCTCTCAATTTCTGGCTCCGAGGTGTCTTTTATACAGGTAACGAGCTGAGATTAGGAGCACACTCTTAAAGGTAGTGCTCCTAATCTCAGTTTGTTACCTGTATAAAAGACACCTATCCACAGAAGCAATCAATCAATCAGATTCCAAACTCTCCACCATGGCCAAGACCAAAGAGCTCTCCAAGGATGTCAGGGACAAGATTGTAGACCTACACAAGGCTGGAATGGGCTACAAGACCATCGCCAAGCAGCTTGGTGAGAAGGTGACAACAGTTGGTGTGATTATTCGCAAATGGAAGAAACACAAAAGGACTCAATCTCCCTCGGCCTGGGGCTCCATGCAAGATCTCACCTTGTGGAGTTGCAATGATCATGAGAACGGTGAGGAATTTGCCCAGAACTACACGGGAGGATCTTGTCAATGATCTCAAGGCAGCTGGGACCATAGTCACCAAGAAAACAATTGGTAACACACTACGCCGTGAAGGACTGAAATCCTGCAGCGACCGCAAGGTCCCCCTGCTCAAGAAAGCACATATACAGGGCCATCTGAAGTTTGCCAATGAACATCTGAATGATTCAGAGGAGAACTGGGTGAAAGTGTTGTGGTCAGATGAGACCAAAATGGAGCTCTTTGGCATCAACTCAACTCGCCGTGTTTTGAGGAGGAGGAATGCTGCCTATGACCCCAAGAACACCATCCCCACCGTCAAACATGGAGGTGGAAACATTTTGCTTTAGGGGTGTTTTTCTGCTAAGGGGACAGGACAACTTCACCGCATCAAAGGGATGATGGACGGGGCCATGTACCATCAAATCTTGGGTGAGAACCTCCTTCCCTCAGCCAGGGCATTGGAAATCGTGGATGGGTATTCCAGCATGACATTGACCCAAAACACACGGCCAAGGCAACAAAGGAGTGGCTCAAGAAGAAGCACATTAAGGTCCTGGAGTGGCCTAGCCAGTCTCCAGACCTTAATCCCATAGAAAAATTAAAATGCAAATCAATTTATAACATTTTTGACATGCGTTTTTCTGGATTTTTTTGTTGTTATTCTGTCTCTCACTGTTCAAATAAAACTACCATTAAAATTATAGACTGATCATGTCTTTGTCAGTGGGCAAACGTACAAAATCAGCAGGGGATCAAATACTTTTTTCCCTCACTGTATTTCAGTTCACACATCAGCAAGTGCGGTTGAGATTATAATGAAGATGAAACCAGACCGAAAGTATCTGTGTTATTTGGAGCTGTGTGCCAATTGACACATTACGACTAAGGGAAGACAACACTGCCTATTTGACACGTGCAATTCAACAGGTCATCCAAATAACTCTAGCATAATAGAGTTAGTCCAAATAACTCCAGTCTAATCCAATTGTTTGTTTAAAAATCATGGCCAAAATAAGGCCATATGTCATTTGGACATTTTGGAAATATGAAATAGACGAGTGAAAACGTGTAGCCTACGTGCAGGAAACAATATACTTGGTAACCAAAGTAACAAGCCCAGTATTGACAGATAGAGCCATAGGACACCCTTTTTATCCTGTTTCACACTCTTAAGACCTGTATTGAGGTAAACAATATATAGTTCAGGGCCTTGCATAGAGCAATTATTCTTACCACACACCTCATGGTAATAGCTGCAGGTAAAACTATTGCAACTGCAAGATTGAGGGCTTTGAAACCAGTTGATTCACCACAGACCTTAAGCATGCTCCTATCTATAAAGCAACGGGCTAAAATGTATAGAGCTTGTTCATTTAAAGATGGAGTGGTTGTGGATCCAAGTGCTGTGCTTTCTAGTGCTCACAGACCTGTTGTGGACTTTACCCATCTCTAAGGAACAATGGCCAAGGCCTGAGGACATGGAACTGGCTGAGGTTTGTGTTTTCATCCAATCTTTAGAAAATCTTCGGGAAAATCCTATATTCATTTTAAAAAACTGTATTGGAGTACATTGATTGTGTTTTGACTAATTGCCCATGTATTGCAGTTCTAGTTATTGTCTGTTTTTCAATGGAGTGTCACGATCGTCATTTGAAGAAACGGGCCAATGCGCAGCGTGGAATGCGAACATCTTTTATTTCTATTTCACCACACGAACAAAAACAACAAAACGATACGTGAAGTCCTTGGGTACATACACAAACCAACACGGAACAAGATACCACACCACACAAATGCCAAACGACTACCTAAGTATGGTTCCCAATCAGAGACAACAAGCAACAGCTGATTCACGTTGCCTCTGATTGAGAACCACCCCGGCCAACATAGAAACACATCAACTAGATCCTGAACATGGAAACACAAAACATAGACTCTACACACCCTGGCTCAGCCTAACAGAGTCCCCAGAGCCAGGGCGTGACATGGAGTATATTTAAGAGGTGGACTTTAGGACAACTAAAAGTTATGACTACTTTAGGTCAAGCAAAAGCTCTCGTTTTCTGGACAACTTAAAGTGACTAGTGTGGAAGCTGGCTAGTGATGGCTTCACCAACACACCTTAAGCACACACACACACTTTTTGTAATATAACATGAATCTTGACTGGGAGTGAATCTTGGTGGAATAGTACTTGTTTTACTCCGAATGAATTCTGGTTCTAAAAGGCAAAAACATACAGTATCTGTAAAGTGTCATAAATCTGTAAAATGAATAAGCATAATATTACACTATTATAACACAGCTATAAACAGGGCTATAAGCTTAGCAGCATACACATGAACCTAAAGATGAACCTCTTGTCGGAGAGAGAGAAACCAATTACTGAGACTGACAAGATAAAGATTTATGGCAATCTCTCTCTGGCCTGGGGCGAGAGCCTGCCCTGCTGAGGTCTTATCTGATTTGCCTCAGTGCCAAAGGGTCGTAAATTACTCTGCGCATGAGCAAGCTCCAAGACCCTTCTGGGAGGGTTCTAGAAGCTCGCCCATGGCAGCGCAATAACCACTTTAATGAAGGCCACTATGAAAAGCGCTTCCCTTCTTTCTTTTCTCTCCAAAACTCTTGAGCGTGCCGTCTCTAGCCAACTCTCCTGCTATCTCTCTCAGAATGACCTTCTTGATCCAAACCAGTCAGGTTTCAAGACTGGTCATTCAACTGAGACTGCTCTTCTCTGTGTCACGGAGGCTCTCCGCACTGCTAAAGCTAACTCTCTCTCCTCTGCTCTTATCCTTCTAGACCTATCCGCTGCCTTTGATACTGTGAACCATCAGATCCTCCTCTCCACCCTCTCCGAGTTGGGCATCTCCGGCGCTGCTCACTCTTGGATTGCGTCCTACCTGACAGGTCGCTCCTACCAGGTGGCATGGCGAGAATCTGTCTCCGCACCACGTGCTCTCACCACTGGTGTCCCCCAGGACGCAGTTCTAGGCCCTCTCCTATTCTCTCTATACACCAAGTCACTTGGCTCTGTCATATCCTCACATGGTCACTCCTATCATTGCTACGCAGACGACACACAATTCATTTTCTCCTTTCCCCCTTCTGATAACCAGGTGGCGAATCGCATCTCTGCATGTCTGGCAGACATATCAGTGTGGATGTCAGATCACCACCTCAAGCTGAACCTCGGCAAGACGAAGCTGCTCTTCCTCCCGGGGAAGGACTGCCCGCTCCATGATCTCGCCATCATGGTTGACAACTCCATTGTGTCCTCCTCCCAGAGTGCAAAGAACCTTGGCGTGACCCTGGACAACACCCTGTCATTCTCCGCTAACATCAAAGAGGTGACCCGATCCTGCAGGTTCATGCTCTACAACATTCACAGAGTACGACCCTACCTTACACAGAAAGCGGCACAGGTCCTAATCCAGGCACTTGTCATCTCCCGTCTGGATTACTGCAACTCGCTGTTGGCTGGGCTTCCTGCCTGTGCCATTAAACCCCTACAACTTATCCAGAACGCCGCAGCCCGTCTGGTGTTCGACCTTCCCAAGTTCTCTCATGTCACCCCGCTCCTCCGCACACTCCACTGGCTTCCAGTTGAGGCTTGCATCTACTACAAGACCATGGTGCTTGCCTACGGAGCTGTGAGGGGAACGGCACCTCCTTACCTTCAGGCTCTGATCAGACCCTACACCCAAATGAGGGCACTACGTTCATCCACCTCTGGCCTGCTAGCTCCCCTACCTCTACGAAAGCACAGTTCCCGCTCAGCCCAGTCAAAGCTATTTGCTGCTCTGGCACCCCAATGGTGGAACAAGCTCCCCCACGACGCCAGGACAGCGGAGTCACTGACCACCTTCCGGAGACACTTGAAACCCTACCTCTTTAAGGAATACCTGGAATAGTATAAAGTAATCCTTCTACCTCCCCCCCTCTCCCCCATAAAAAAATAAAAATAAAAGTGGTTGTCCCACTGGCTATCATAAGTTGAATGCACCAATTTGTGAGTCGCTCTGGATAAGAGTGTCTGTTAAATGATGTAAATGTAATGTAAATGCAGTATCATGCGCATATGAAAACTATGTGTACCAATAAAACAAAGACACCTACACTGCCGGTCAAAAGTTTTAGAACACCTACTCATTCAAGGGTTTTTCTTTAATTTTTGCTATTTTATACATTGTAGAATAATAGTAAAGACATCAAAACTATTAAATAACATATGGAATCATGTAGTAACCAAAAAAGTGTGAAACAAATCAAAACATATTTTATATTTGAGATTCTACAAATAGCCACCCTTTGCTTTGAAGACAGCTTTGCACACTCTTGGCATTCTCTCAACCAGCTTCACCTGGAATGCTTTTCCAACAGTCTTGATGGAGTTCCTACATATGCTGTGCACTTTTCCTTCACTCTGCGGTCCGACTCATCCCAAACCATGTCAATTTGGTTGAGGTCGGGGGATTGTGGAGGCCAGGTCATCTGATGCAGCATTCCATCACTCTCCTTCTTGGTAAAACAGCCCTTACACTGCCTGGAGGTGTGTTGGGTCATTGTCCTGTTGAAAAACAAATTATAGTCCCACTAAGCCCAAACCAGATGGGATGGTGTTTCGCTGCAGAATGCTGTGGTAGCCATGCTGGTTAAGTGTGCCTTGAATTCTAAATAAATCACAGACAGTGTCACCAGCAAAGCACCCCCACACCATAACACCTCCTCCTCCATGCTTTACGGTGGGAAATAAACATGTGGAGATCATCCGTTCACCCACACCACGTCTCACAGCCCTGCAAACAGCGGTTTGAACCAAAAATCTCCAATTTGGACAAATTTCCACCGGTCTAATGTCCATTGCTCGTGTTTCTTGGCCCAAGCAAGTCTCTTCTTCTTATTGGTGTTTTTTAGTTGTGGTTTCTTTGCAGCAATTCGACCATGAAATCCTGATTCACACAATCTCCTCTGAACAGTTGATGTTGAGATGTGTCAGTTACTTGAACTCTGTGAAGCATTTATTTGGGCTGCAATTTCTGAGGCTGGTAACTCTAATTAACTTATCCTCTGCTGCAGAGGTAACTCTGGGTCTTCCATTCCTGTGGCAGTCCTCATGAGAGCCAGTTTCATCATAGCGCTTGATGGTTTTTGCGACTGCACTTGAAGAAACTTTCAAAGTTCTTGAAATTCTCCATATTGACTGACCTTCATGTCTTAAAGTAATGTACTGTCGTTTCTCTTTGCTTCTTTGAGCTGTTCTTGCCATAATATGGACTTGATCTTTTACCAAATAGGGCTATCTTCTGTATACTCCCCCCCCCCCCACCCACCCCCACCTTCTCACAACACAACTGATTGGCTCAAAAGCATTATGAAGGAAAGAAACTCCACAAATTAACATTTAAGAAGGCATACCTGTTAATTGAAATGCATTCCAGGTGACTACCTCATGAAGCTGGTTGAGAGAATGCCAAGAGTGTGCAAAGCTGTCATCAAGGCAAAGGGTGGCTATTTGAAGAATCTGAAATATAAAATATATTTGGATTTGTTTAACACTTTTTTGGTTACTACATGATTCCATATGTGTTATTTCATAGTTTTGATGTCTTCACTATTATTCTACAATGCAGAAAATAGTAAAAATTAAGAAAAACCCATGAATGAGTAGGTGTTCTTGTAGCGGGTGATTTGGACGGAGTCAGGCGCAGGAGGGTAAATCACAGAATAAATGGTTTATTTGGCAGTACAGCGATACGCAGCAATACGTAAAACACTCCACTGGAGAAACAAGGCACACGGGTGAATATCCCGGCGACACAAAATACAATATAGCTCCACCGAGCTATAGTAACCTCCACAATAAACAATCACACACAAAGACAGGGGGGGCAGAGGGAATACTGATACAGGTACTGATGAGGGGATATGAACCAGGTGTGTGTAATAAACAAGACAAAACAAATGAAATGATGAGATGAGGAGCGGCAGAGGCTAGAAGGCCGGTGACGACGAACAAGGAGAGGAGGCAGCTTCGAAGGAAGTCGTGACAGTTCTAAAAGTTTTGACCGGTAGTGTATGGCAACTGGCACAACGCTATATACTATAAACAGCATGCCAAGCAGTATTGGCAACTCCAAATATGCAAGAATAGTAATAGCGGTACAATAGAACATATGGCTGCAAACTTATCAAAGTTACTAAGTAATTTGTGGTAATTACCCATTAATACAGAACATGTAAAAAGAAACCTAATAAACGCCCCTGCAACTTACATTTCGATGTACGCACCACATTCGGGTACTCTTGTTACTGTCCACAATAAAAATAGTTATTTATTCGGACAACGATAACACTCTGACCTGAGTGGGTGGGTGCAGTGTCCAGATGCGCCTTTCCAAACACTCTGATTGGTTGGGAATGGCAGGGCTGATGGGTGATGGATAACTAAGGTAGGCTAAACAGCCAAACTAACGGGACTCAACAGACACTGAAGGGACTGTGAGGGAAATGTAGGTAGAGAGGAGGGGATCAGGATGCCCTTTTTTTACAGTCTCAAAGGTCTCCCTTAGGACTTGCAGCATGACAAGGCTAGATTTGAAACAGAAAACTGTTTCAAAAAACCACTGGACCTAAATTATAGCCCTTCGTCAAAATTGTCGCACTTGCAAAGTTAATTGGCATCTGGCAGTTCTTGTGGTATGCTTTTCATAGTGTTCCAAATGCAGTGGCGTTGCTCTGTGTTTCAGGTCCTAAGTACTGGGTGGTTCGACAGCTTAAGATGAAAAGCCACTTTGGCTCCATATATGACTTTGGATTCCCAGACAGAGTAAGGAACATTGACGCTGCTATCCATATCAGTGAATATGGAAAAACCTTCTTCAAAGATCACGATTACTACATGTAAACATAGCCTCTAACAAACTGGTTTTTGGTAAATGACAAACCTAAAGTGAATGGTTATTACAGTATAATACAATATTCTGTTGCAGAAAATATACTGTTTCCAAAATCCACTGTTTTGGTAAGAGCAGTATGCTTTGACTAACAGTGTTTTGATGAATAGGCATTCCAGCTCCTGAGAGGCAAAACCTGCCATCTAGTGTTCAACAATGAGACATTTGTTAGAAAGCAACTGCATATAAGCTATACATTATTTATAAGTTCAATGTTTATTTGTTATACGTTATATAGATACGATGAACACAGACATAGGATGGATCCAGGATTTCCAAGAAATATCAAAACAGACTGGCCAGGTATTGGGAGGAGGGTTGATGCTGCATTTGAGTTATGTCGCCATGTCACCTTGCCTTCAATTGCATAAATGTTGATATCATGACATGTTTGTGTTATCTTGATTAGCAGGCCCACTTTAACAAAACATTATCATGTTTTCTTATTAACAGGTACTATCTACCTCTTCAGTGGAACAAAGGCATACAACTATGACTACAGACAGAACTGGGTGCTGAGTCGAATCCTAGCGAATGCATGGCTGGGCTGCTAACATATCTGTCAAAGACACTAGATGTGACCCTACACTCCTTCATGAAAAAGAATACTACCTACAGACATTTTACACTTAAGTCATTTAGCAGACACTGTTATCCAGAGTGACTTACAGAAGCAATTAGGGTTAAATGCCTTGTTGGGCACAGACAGATTTTTTTCACCTTGTTGGGTCAGGGAGTCGAACCTACGACCTTTCGGTAACTGTCCCAATCTGTCACCACCTCCCTCCCTGGCAGCTACCATCTAGCTAACTAACTAGATTGCTAGGCTACCTGCTGCCGTTACAATGTTTGTTTCTTTAGTTATGAAACTTAATAGTATTGATTGATACAGTACTTAATAATTTCTGTTAATTCATATACAATTGTGATTACAGTTAATTTAAAGTAATTAGAATTATTAACTTTATTACTATGATCTACAGTAACTTAAAATGTATATAGATTTAACTCATTATGTTTGTCACCTTCGTTTAAGGACGGGTCAGACCAAGGCGCAGCGTGAAAGGCATACATGTTTATTACACTGATAAACACGCGAACAAAACAACAAACAAACGAAACGTGAAGTCCTAAGGCTAAACACAATACAAGCCTCAAACACGGAACAAGATCCCACAACTAATGATAGCAAACAGGCTGCTTAAGTATGATCCCCAATCAGAGACAACGAGCGACAGCTGCCTCTGATTGGGAATCACACCCGGCCAAACATAGACATACAACACCTAGAACTAAACATAGAAAATACAACATAGAATACCCACACCCTGACTCAACATACAAGAGTCAGGGCGTGACAGTACCCCCACCCAAAGGTGCGGACTCTGACCGCACCAACCTGACATGCCAGGGAAGGGTCCGGGTGGGCATTCCTCCTCGGAGGCGGATCCGGCTCCGGGCGTGACGACCACATACTTTCAGCCTCCCTGTTGCGCCCCTGGTCTGGTCTGGACCTCGGCGCGCTGCTTCCCCTCTCCTTCCTCCCACGATGTACCAAGCCCAGTCTGGACCCTGGTGTGGGAGACCCCGAACCTGGAGAGGGGCTGACGTCTGGGTGTGGACTGGAGCCGCTGACCGGAGCTGGACCGGGCACCGGTGGAGCGGACTACTCCGGCTCCGGACTGGAGCCGCTAACCGGAGCTGGACTGGGCACCAGTGGCGCGGACTGCTCTGGCTCCGGACTGGAGCTGCTGACCGGAGCTGGACTGGACCCAGGTGGAGCGGACTGCTCTGGTTCCAGACTGGATCCGCTGACCGGAGCTGGATCAGGCACCGGTGGAGCGGACTGCTCTGGCTCCGGAGTGGATCCGCTGACCGGAGCTGGATCAGGCACCGGTGGAGCGGACTGCTCTAGCTCCGGAGTGGAGCAGCTGACCGGAGCTGGACTTGACATCGGTGGAGCGGACTGCTCTGGCTCCGGAGTGGAGCAGCTGACCGGAGCTGGATCAGGCACCGGTGGAGCAGACTGCTCTGGCTCCGGAGTGGAGCAGCTGACCGGAGCTGGATCAGGCACCGGTGGAGCGGACTGCTCTGGCTCCGGAGTGGAGCAGCCGTGCCATACTGGACACACGCACCACTGGTCTGGTGCAAGGAGCAGGCACGGGCCGGACCGGACTAGGAACACGCACCACTGGCTTGGTGCGAAGAGGAGGATCGGGCCGGGCCGGACTGGCGACACGCACCACTGGCTTGGTGCGAGGAGCAGGAACAGGCCGGGCCGGACTGGGAACATGCACCACTGGCTTGGTGCGGGGAGCAGGCACGGGCCGGGCCGGACTGGGAACACGCACCACTGGCTTGGTGTGGGGAGCAGGAACGGGCCGGGCCAGACTGGGGACACACACCACTGGCTTGGTGCGGGGAGCAGGTACGGGGCGTACCGGGCTGGCAACACGCACCACTGGCTTGGAGTGGGGAGCAGGGACGGGCCGTACCGGACTGGGAACACGCACCACTGGCTTGGTGCGAGGAACAGGAACGGGCCGGGCCGGACTGTGGAGGCGGACTGGAGGTCTGGAGCGGAGAGCTGGCACAACCCGTCCTGGCTGGATGCCTACTTCCGCACAGTACGTGTATGGCATTAGCACAGGACGCACTGGGCTGTGCACGCGCACTGGCGATACAGTACGTGGAACCGGCGCAGGATATGCGGGACAACATACAAGAGTCCCATGAGTCAGGGCGTGACAATGTTTACGTAAACGTAACACACCCCTTTCAAGTAGTTTTACTTGTGTTTTGCTTACTCCCTAGCCATTAACCTGTAATCAATTATTGTAAGTTACGACAACTAATATGCAAATTAAAAACGATAACTTACTTAAATCAAAAGGTAGTTGTACATCTAATCAAAAACGTTGTGGCAATTGATTGCGTAGGTTTTTTTTAGTAGCACCAAGTCAAACAAAATAATTGGCATGTTAATAGAACTAGAAAAACAAAAAAAACATGTACAAATTAATGCTTTTAAACCAGGAATAATATGGATTTATTGTTGCAGTAACAATAACACATTTCCTGAAGAAAAGACTCCTGATCAGAGTACATTTAAAGAGAATACAGTAAAAGGTTCACATGTTAGAGAACATAGTGCAAGGTTCACAATTAAAGAGCACAGATTGGGGTCAATATGGCAATGTCTCAGTGGAGGTCAGGTTTGAGTCAGTCATTTTCAATTCAGTCAATTTGGTAAGTAAACTGAAATTCTAATATTTTCCTCATTGCCTCCTTTGAGGAAAATATTAGAATTTCTGTTTACTTCCTGAATTGACTGAATTTTAAATGGAATTGACCCGACCCTGACCTCCACTGAGACATTGCCCCATATGTAAGCCCCAAAATCAACTTGTCAGTGCTAGGCCTATTCAAGTGCCGTGTTACAAACAGTGGACAAAATGTTTGAAAAAAGTAACAGTGGTAGACCTATTCAAGTGCCGTGTTAATAACGGTGGACAACATGCTTAGAAAAAGTCATCTCAATGCATTTGAGCAATGAAATAATAAGTTAAGGAAAATGTCAGATCTAAGAAACACCATGACCTACAATTATTAACCTACATACTGCAAAGGTTCACTTTTAAAGAGAACACTTCCACTATGGTTGGGGTCAATTCCTTTTTAATTCAGGAAAGTAAACTAACATTTCAATATCAATTCCAATTTTTGATATGAAATTAGAACTGGAATTTCAGTTTACTTCCTGAATTGAAATGGAATTGACCCCAACCCTGGGGAAGGTGCTACTACAATGATGATTAGGGGGGGTTCCTTTACTAAACAATAACAATTTTTCAACAATGTCAACAACTAATAATGTTGAGGTCAGTTTGGGATTATAAAATAGTTAATTATTTAAAGTAAACTGAAATTCCAATATCAGTTGAGACAGCTCAACAGGCACAATACCTTTTAAAATATCATCAAAAACCTGTGATGGGGTGGAAATACTGTAGTGAAGCAACAGTATCACTTTACAGAACATTTTGTGCATTAAAGGCATAGCTGGCTTTTGTTCTCAGGCTAAACTCTTTGCGGATGTGTAGTGACTTGGCTCAGTATTTGGTTCTGAGATTTTGCTTAGAATATCAATGTTATTAAACAGTTCTTGAATCTAAAGTATTGGAACATACACCGTTGTGTGTCCAGGTTGCTCTAAGTCTAAAACATATTGTACTGGCATTACCATGGGATAGTTTCTCAAAATATCTCAGTTTTAGCTGATAAAACAGCTTATATAAAAATGAAATGCATATTAACGATAAAACCAAATGCTATGGAAACTATAACATGAAATAAATATAAGTGTACAGGTGAAGACACAGGAGTACAGTTGAAGAAGGAAGTTTACATACACTTAGGTTGGAGTCATTAAAACTTGTTTTCCAACCACTCCACAAATTTCTTGTTAACAAACTATAGATTTGGCAAGTTGGTTAGGACATCTACTTTGTGCATGACACAAGTAATTTTTCCAAAAATTGTTTATAGACAGATTATTTCACTTATAATTCAGAGTATCACAATTCCAGTGCGTCAGAAGTTTACATATACTAAGTTGACTGTGCTTTTAAACAGCTTGGCAAATTTCAGATAATGATGTCATGGCTTTAGAAGCTTCTGATAGGCTAATTGACATCATTTGAGTAAATTGGAGGTGTAACTGTGGATGTATTTCAAGGCCTACCTTCAAACTCAGTGCCTCTTTGCTTGACATAATGGGAAAATCAAAAGAAATCAGCCAAGACAACAATCCCAGAACAACAGCAAAGGACCTTGTGAAGATGCTGGAGGAAACAGGTACAAAAGTATCTATATCCACAGTAAAACAAGTCCTATATCGACATAACCTGAAAGGCCGCTCAGCAAGGAAGAAGCCACTTCTCCAAAACCGCCATAAAAAAGCCAGACTACGGTTTGCAACTGCACATGGGGACAAAGATCGTAATTTTTTGAGAAATGTCCTCTGGTCTGATGAAACAAAAATAGAACTGTTTGGCCATAATGACCATCGTTATGTTTGGAGGAAAAAGGGGGTGCCTTGCAAGCCGAAGAACACCATCCCAACCGTGAAGCACGGGGGTGGCAGCATCATGCTGTGGGGGTGCTTTGCTGCAGGAGGGACTGGTGCACTTCACAAAATAGATGGCATCATGAGGAAGGAAATGTATGTGGATATATTGAAGCAACATCTCAAGACATCAGTCAGGAAGTTTTAAAACTTGGTCGCAAATGGGTCTTCCAAATGGACAATGACCCCAAGCATACTTCCAAAGTTGTGGCAAAATGTTTTAAGGACAACAAAGTCAAGGTATTGGAGTGGCCATCACAAAGCCCTGACCTCAATCCTATAGAAAAGTTGTGGGCAGAACTGAAAAAGCGTGTGCGAGCAAGGAGGCCTACAAACCGGACTCAGTTACACCAGCTCTGTCAGGAGGAATGGGCCAAAATTCACCCAACTTACTGTGGGATGCTTGTGGAAGGCTACCCGAGACGTTTGACCCAAGTTAAACAATTTAAAGGCAATGCTACCAAATACTAATTGAGTGTATGTAAACTTCTGACCCACTGGGAATGTGATGAAAGAAAGAAAAGCTTAAATAAATAATTCTCTCTACTATTATTCTGACATTTCACATTCTCAAAATAAAGTGGTGATCCTAGCTGACCTAAGACAGGACATTTTTTACTAGAATTAAATGTCAGGAATTGTGAAGAACTGAGTTTAAATGTATATGGCTAAGGTGTATGTAAACTTCCGACTTCAACTGTACATAAATGTGAATTTTATGACATAGGCTTACTAATCTAAGCTAGTACCAGAGTAAGATTTGAATACTTAGCCTTAAATCACTTGTGATTTAAGTAGGAACCTGGTTTAAGTAGGAACCTGGTACAATGGAACCAACGGAATAGTCCCAAAAGGGCAAACTCTCAGGTGCCTTTTAAATACTTACTAAGCCGAGTCCTGGACTATAAAGCAAGCTCAATGGAGAATCCCCATAGAAATGCATTTTAGTCCAGGACTAGGCTTAATCTGTGTCTGGGAAATCTCCCCTCAAGGTTCATTAAGTAGTTGATATTTTTATTGGACCAAGATCTGATTCCAGTGCAATGAACAGTGCCATAATGATCAGAGTCCTTTGTCTTACCTGTAGATCATGACACCTCAGAATGTCAACCAAAACGCTTTGGTTGACATTCTGAGGTGTCATGATCTACAGGTAAGACAAAGGACTCTGATCATTATGGCACTGTTCATTGCACTGGAATCAGATCTTGGTCTAATGCAAATCAGCAGTCCTTCCAGTCTTCGATGCCCTCTGTGTATACAAGGTCATCAACCGAGGGGTGTGACGGTCAATCTCAGCATAGAAGATGTTTAGCAGGTTCTGTTTTGTAATTCTCTGGAACTCTGCATACACCTACATTTGGAATAGACAGACAACAAAGGACAGTATTTAGAAGTTATCACAAGTTTGGAACACAGTATCACAATTTAATTCAGTATAACTACTATAATAAAGCAGGATACATTTCTGTAAAAACAGCATTGCAATTTTACCTATGACTCCATGCGCAGAGCAGGCCAGAGATCAAGGAAGTCCTTTACTGGTGGAGTGTCGGTGACTATACCCTGGCGCCGCAGGGCGAATGTGGTCTGCATCTTCCTATCGATCAGGGGTAAGTTCCTTTCAGTCTTCTGAACTTCTTGGACCCTTTCCTGCCTCAGCGTTTCAAGACTCAGAGTCCTCTCCAAGGGGGAAGTTTGGCAGAAAGTTAACATCAGCCCGCTTAGGTCTCTTTATGTTTGAGTGCAGTGGTTCATTTTCTGGATTGCTTCTTATTATTATTCCTGCGTTTACGGAGACCTCCTGACATCCTGCTCTCCTCAACTTGGTTCTGTAGTTACCCATCTTGAATGTTATGCTGTTCCTCCATCCATTACACCCAGTGTCAGATCCTGCCTCTTTCAGACAGGGGTGTTTCATAACAAGTGCTTCAGCTGCCTTTCCTATCTCTCGGTCATTTGGGTAAGCTTTGAAACTGTACACAGTAGTAGCAACTTTCTCTCAAATGTAATATTTTTGGTCTCTAGACAACTGAATATATTTTCCATTCCTTTCAAAGGCAGCATTTCCTTCTCTAAGCTTCAACTCTACCTCTAATGCAAAAGTAGGCACGGGAAAAACATCTAGCGGCCACCTACTGAGGCGCTCTGCGGAAGACACATCTGAAAGTATTTCTGTGTCAGCTGTAGAACTTGTATCTCCTCCTTCCACTAAAAGGTGTAGTGTTATCTTTTGTGGCAACTCCTCAATGTCCATCAAGCAGGTAAGTTGTCCATCAAAGTCTGTGTCTTCATACTGCAAGTGGAAGTCGTCGTCAAACTCAGCCTTCAAAATGTTTATCAAGTCATCAACAGATGCTGGACGGGAGCTGAGGTTTATCTTCCTTGTATGGTCAGCATCAACAAAGCGAAGTATCATGGCTTGAGGAGCTGCAGCTGCCATTGCTGAGGAAGAATACAACATTGAGAGATTGCACCTGGAATATCAAAACAATACAAATGGTAACACTAGGTACATAATGGCTTCATTAAACAAATAATGACTCACCATAACATGTTCAACTCTGTCTCACTCTAATTAACCTCTTGGGGGTCAATAGCAGCTGGCCATCAATGTTATGTGCAGAAAAGGTGACAGTGTCGTTGAGCTCAGATTGCAATTGGACAGGCTAACTTGTGTAGATAGCTCGTAGGAAATAAAATATGTTCTACATACCATGACTCAAAGTGACTGCAGAGAAAATAAATATATATCTGAGCAATTTTGCAGAACTGAGGCATCCCCCTACTGACTCCAACTGACAAAAACATTTTATGTTGTCCATCTCAGGTAATTTCAACATAAGCTTACCTTTAACTACTGGCCTACTGTCTAGAGCACCAACATCCTTCAGTCAGGCCTGTAGAGAAAGTATCAATAAAGAATTAGTATTACAATTTGTAGTGGTAACATTCTTAGGGTTGGAAACTAGTCTTTACGTCAAAGTATGTAGGCCTACTACTGTTCATTCAGAGAATTACAGAAAATGATATTCATAACTTTAGATTTATGTTTCACACCCAAGCCAAACATCAACGTCAGAAAATAAACATATGTTATTTGAATAGTACATAACTAATTCAGAATTCGTTTTAACTTTCAAAAATCTAAGTACTGCACTGTAATTAGGCAGCATGCCATTGAATCAAACTTAAGCTGCGCCATTTTGTGCACCTGTCACGTTGCACTCAGCAATTGCAGACATGCGCCAAATGAGGTAGCTAGCTAGCTACCTCAGCTAGCAAGCTAGACAAGTAGCGTAGCTAGCAAGCCAACATAGCTCCACATAACCAGGAAACATGGCGTAGCTAATAAGGACATTTTACAAAATATGCTTCAGAAAAAAAATCGCGACACCAAAATCCTTATGTTTAAGCAACTAGCTAGTTAACATTATCCAGCAACGCTTTTTTACAGCGTGTTGGTGAGTTAACTAGCTAGCTAACGTGTTTTACAATTAGGATAGGGATAGAGATCTTGACAATGGATATATTCTCCAAAGAAACACTACCACAAAAATTATGTTCAAACATGAAAATGTATAGCTACCGTTAGCTATCGAAGCAAAGTAATGAACTTACCGCATGAACCCTCATGCCTTGGATAGATTAGTACACTGTAAATTGCTGCATGCCGCACCGGCCGCCCAGAGTGGCTCGCTTTTGGGTGTGCTGGCAGCATATAGCAACACGTTTGAATGTGCGTCAATAATTCAGCATAGCAAATTTGTCTGAAGGTCTGGTTATTAAATGGGTAAATAGTTTAATCCATTCTCCATTTCATGAATTTATTTACAGGTAAAGAGTAATATGCTCTAAACTGCTCTGGTGACAAACAAACTTTGCTGCCCTGTTTCCAATCATCTACATGGCTGGGAGAACCTATTTAAGTAAGTAAATAAATTTCTAAAATGTAAAAAACAACAATGTATTATTAGCTAACTAGCTACAATGCATGCTAACTCAAATGAGCTGCTAATGTAGCTATCTAGCCAACTTTACATACCGTATAGCTAGCTAGCTAAGTTAATTCAATTTCCCCAGCTACCTAACTTCATATAAGCTAGCTATCTTGCATTTGTAGGTAGCTAGCTAACAGCCATGGAGGAGGGTGAAAGGATAGCAGCCCCAACTGTCAAAGTGAGAGAGTAGGCTATTCTGGATAGGGCAGGTACTTTTGTGTAGTTCCAGTACCTAGAAGTGAGGACAGAGATAATAGTAACATAATATTCAGTGCTGTCTAACGAAGTCCGTTTCTTGTGATGTTTTCTGCTCTCAGATACAAAGACCTGTGAAAGCCTGTCTGCAGATGAAGAGGTCCCAAGGAAGAGCAGTGGTTCTCGGTCCTGGTCCTGGGGACTCAAAGGGGTGCACATTTTTGTTTTTGCCATCGCACTACACAGCTGATTCAAATGATCAACTCATCATCAAGCTTCAAGTGGTATTTATGTATTCATTTGTGATGCTAACCTTGATATGAACCTTCTGTTGTCACATGCTACACATGCATGTGTGCACATGCATCTACAGTGCATTCGGAAAGTATTCAGACCCCTCGACTTTTCCACAATTTGTTAGGTTACAGGCCTTATTCTAAAATTGATTATTTTCCCTCATCAATCTACACACAATACCCCACAATGACAAAGCAAAAACAGTTATTTCTTTATTTTTCGATAATTTATTTAAAAAAAAATAATAATAATAATATCACAATTACGAAAGTATTCAGACCCTTTACTCAGTACTTTGTTGAAGCACCTTTGGCAGCAATTACAGCCTTGCGTCTTCTTGGGTATGATGCTACAAGCTGGCACACCTGTATTTGAGGAGTTTCTCCCATTATTCTCCGCAGATCCTCTCAAGCTCTGTCAGGTTGGATAGGGAGCATTGCTGCACAGCTATTTTCAGGTCTCACCAGAGATGTTCGATCGGGTTCAAGTCCAGGCTCTGGCTGGGCCACTCAAGGATATTCAGAGACTTATCCCGAAGCCACTCTTGCGTTGTCTTGGCTGTGTGCTTAGGGTCATTGTCCTGTTGGAAGGTGAACCGTCGCCCCAGTCTGAGGTCCTGAACACTCTGGAGCAGGTTTTCATCAAGGATCTCTCTGTACTTTGCTCCATTCATCTTTGCTTCGATCCTGACTAGTCTCCCAGTCCCTGGCGCTGAAAAACACCCCCACAGCATGATGCTGCCACCACCATGCTTCACCGTAGGGATGGTGCCAGGTTTCCTCCAGACGTTACGCTTGACATTCAGACCAAAGAGTTGAATATTGGTTTCATCAGACCAGAGAATCTTGTTTCTCATGGTCTGAGAGTTTCTAGGTGCCTTTTGGCAAACTCCAAGCAGGAGTCAACTGTGGGACCTTATATAGACAGGTGTGTGCCTTTCCAACTCATGTCCAATCAATTCAATTTAAAACAGATGGACTCCAATCAAGTTGAAGAAACATCTCAAGGATGATCAATGGAAACAGGATGCACCTGAGCTCAATTTCGAGTCTCATAGCAAAGGGTCTGAATACTTATGTAAATAAGGTATTACTGTTTTTAAAAAATTTTAAAAATTTGCAAACATTTCTAAAAACCTGTTTTCACTTGGTCATTATGGGGAATTATGTGTAGATTGCTGAGTATAAAAAAATTATAATAATCCATTTTAGAATAAGGCTGCAATGTAACAAAATGTGGAAAAGGTCAAGTGGTCTGAATACTTTCCGAAGGCACTGTATCTATCCAATGTTATCATAATTTGTTATAAGAGTTATTATACTTCAGTAATCCACAATGACCGATGATGTAAAAGTCTAATAATGACATTATCTTCCATATTCCTACAGATACCTTGCAACTGGAGATTCCTTCAAAATGATTGCCTACAGTTACCGTGTAGTGCACTGCAAGGTTGGGTGACCAGGGCCATCTGGGACTGCCTCCTAGCAGAATTCAGGCGTGTCAAGGCTATCTGTGTCCTGCATAACTTCACGAGGATGTACATGAGGACCAGGAGGGGATCTGCAGAGGAGAGGTCTGCTGCTCTGCAGGATGTTTCAAGGATGGGGGCCAACAACGCAGCATGGGAGGCAATCCATGTGCGGGAGATCTTCACCTCCTACTTATTCGAAGAGGGTGCTGTTCCCTGGCAACACCATAGATTACACTATACACAACCAAAGGCTCTTATAAGAGCCATCCACATTGCAATAAAAGTATTCTTCCATTTACTTAGCTATGTCAACTGCAGTTATTCATTTCCGAGTTTCTCTCCCTTTGATTTCTACTTCTCAGGTGATGGTGCTGTTTAGCTATGGGTGATGTCTGTACAAAAACAAAACAGGCTCTTCTTTAAGAGTCACCGATAGTGACATTTTTTGGAACAATTAGACACCCTATAACCAACACCTACACACTCGTGTATCAATATGATTGATGGATTGTGTTGTGCAGTAAGGACTGTGTATTACTGTGGCTCCTTCCACCTTCAAAGAATAGGCAAGAGGACCAACCATGGAGAATAGTAAGACACTATAACTACGCTATATTGTTTGTCAGTGCATGTTTTTCAGTATAAAGTACTCTGCAGCCACTTAGTGTGGACACCAAGTGAGGCCAAACACACAGATTCCTGTTGAACACTGTCTCTTTAACTACCTAATTTTCTCAATAACAGTCTCTCTCCTTCACTTTATCCCCCCCCCCCCCCTTCTCCCTAAATCCTCTAGGTTAAATCAGCTGTGTCGGTGAACCCCTCCCACATCGGAACAGGCTACCTAGAGAGCACAGCATAATCAGAGGTGAGAGGTCACTTGGTCGGGTCAATGGGAAGTATTATTAAAGAGATGCTTACATTGAAATACAGATAGATGTAGTAGTCCCAGAGTTAATGATCCAAGGTCAGTTTTGCATTTCACCTCCTGATGATTAAGATAACTGACAGTGTTAGAATTAAAAAAACACAAGGCTTAATCATGCTCTCTCGCTCTCCATCTGTCTCTCGTCTGCAGGTCTGTTTTGATGTGAGAGAGGATGCCAACCCCCAGTCCCGTCATCGCCACCTCACCCGCTCTTAAGATAACCTTCGGGCCAACTGGGGGCCCAAGGCTGGTTAGGAGACACAGCTAGAGACACTATTATATAATTGTGATGAACTGAGATAATGTTTTAGTTTAGTAGCACTGTAATTCATTAATCATATACAGTCTTCCCTGCTCCTCTGTTCCTTCCTCTTTCCCTTTCTGTCTTTTACACTCTATCACACCTCTCGCCCCACCTACTCTTTCTTCCTCTGTTTATATAATGGACACCAGATGTGCATTGAAGTACAGATTGAACTTTTATTTATAATATTACAATTATAATATGTATAATGCATATATTATGTGTTTATAACACTTGGATAATGAACTTCTTTCAATAAAGCGTTTCACATTTCTATACTGGTTGAAATTAAGTCTCATTTGATGAAATGCTACACCTATCCTGTGTCCTCAGATCAGTGCAGATGAAGGAAATTAGATATTGAGATGAACCGGTTTTAGAATATTTACATGATGCATAGGAAGTGTAGTGTACTGTTTTTTAAAATTCTGTTTCGGTATATATAAAATACAAATAAGCCTTTAACTAGTTAAATCACGTTTCTAGTCTATTGCATAGTTACAATGTGTAACCATTGATGTCCCAGAAGCAGGATTGGTAAACACTGTTGAAGTGAATAATTTTAATACATACATGCAGACACAGCATCATTCAAAGACTGGAGTTTGATACTCCTGGTATTGGATATGACTGAAAAAGAATGTCTCACAGACTTTCATACCTGAACTGCACCTTTATTTGCCAAGGTAGAGTACATGATCAGTGAATATATTCACTGTACAGGCTACAATGTGGGGATCTCATGCTTGGTAATAACTACATGTACAGTTGAAGTCGTAATTTTACATACACCTTAGCCAAATACATTTAAACTCAGTTTATCACAATTCCTGACATTTAATCATAGTAAAAATTCCCTGTCTGAGGTCAGTTTGGATCACTACTTTATTTTAAGAATGTGAAATGTCAGAATAATAGTAGAGAGAATGATTTATTTAAGCTTTTTTTTCTTTCATCACATTCCCAGTAGGTCAGAAGTCTACATACACACAATTAGTATTTGGTAGCATTGCCTTTAAATTGTTTAACTTGGGTCAAACGTTTCGGGTAGCCTTCCACAAGTTTCCCACAATAAGTTGGGTGAATTTTGGCCCATTCCTCCTGACAGAGCTGGTGTAACTGAGTCAGGTTTGTAGGCCTCCTTGCTCGCACACGCTTTTCAGTTCTGCCCACACATTTTCTATAGGATTGAGGTCAGGGCTTTGTGATGGCCACTCCAATACCTTGACTTTGTTGTCCTTAAGCCATTTTGCCACAAATTTGGAAGTATGCTTGGGGTCATTGTCCATTTGGAAGACCCATTTGCGACCAAGCTTTAACTTCCTGACTGATGTCTTGAGATGTTGCTTCAATATATCCACATCATTTTCCTTCCTAATGATGCCATCTATTTTGTGAAGTGCACCAGTCCCTCCTGCAGCAAAGCATCCCCAAAGTATGATGCTGCCACCCCCGTGCTTCACGGTTAGGATGGTGTTCTTCGGGCTTGCAAGCCTTCCCATTTTTCCTCCAAACATAACAATGGTCATTATGGCCAAACAGTTCAATTTTTGTTTCATCAGACCAGAGGACATTTCTCCAAAAAGTACGATCTTTGTCCCCATGTGCAGTTGCAAACCGTAGTCTGGCTTTTTTATGGTGGTTTTGGAGCAGTGGCTTCTTCGTTGCTGAGCAGCCTTTCAGGTTATGTCACGACTTCCGCCGGCACCGGCTTACTAGCTACTGCCGATCCATTTATCATCACTCCATTTGTCTTGTCTTCAATCACACACACCTGGTCCTTATTCCCTCATTAGTCATGGTATAAGTGTTCCCTCTGCTTCCTTGTCTGTGTGGGTGATTGTTTATTGTGGAGGTTAGTGAAGCTTGTGTATTTTGTATCGACGGGAGTATTTCCTGTGTGCCTTGTATTTTCCAGTGCGCCTGTTTTGTGCCCTGGAGTGTGTTTGACGCATTTCTGTGTAAACCTGTATTTTGCGGATTAAAGCCTGTTATTCTGTGATTTACCCTCCTGCGCCTGACTCCTTCAACACTACCTCATCACAGGTTATGTTGATATAGGACTAATTTACTGTGGATATAGATCCCTTTGTACCTGTTTCCTCCAGCATCTTCACAAGGTCCTTTGCTGTTGTTCTGGGATTGATTTGCACTTTTCGCACCAAAGTACGTTCATCTCTAGGAGACAGAATGCGTCTCCTTCCTGAGCGGTATGATGGCTGAGTGGTCCCATGGTGTTTATACTTGAGTACTATTGTTTGTACAGATGAACGTGGTACTTTCAGGCGTTTGGAAATTGCTCCCAAGGATGAACCAGACCTGTGGAGGTCATGAAGTTATGCAGGACACAGATAGCCTTCACACGCCTGAATTCCGCTAGGAGGCAGTCCCAGATGGCCCCGGTCACCCAACCTTGCAGTGCACTACACGGTAACTGTAGGCAATCAATTTGAAGGAATCTCCAGTTGCAAGGTATCTGTAGGAATATGGAAGATAATGTCATTATTAGGACCTCTTTTTTATGAGGTCTTGGCTGATTTCTTTTGATTTTCCCATGATGTCAAGCAAAGAGGCACTGAGTTTGAAGGTAGGCCTTGAAATGCATCCACAGGTACACATCCAATTGACTCGAATGATGTCAATTAGCCTATCAGAAGTTTCTAAAGCTATGACATCATTTTCTGGAATTTGCCAAGCTGTTTAAAGGCACAGTCAACTTAGTGTATGTAAACTTCTGACCCACTGGAAATGTGATACAGTGAATTATATGTAATACCTTGCTAAAACCAAGTATAGAGTTTATTTGTTATAATTCATTGGTATTAGATGTAAAGGTGATCGAATAGCTCCTGATTTGTAATGTCATTAATGCATTTATTTTGAAGCAATGTTTTAAAAAAATGTACAAGTGAATAGGTTGGTTTACTTTTAAGTTTAAGTTTCCCCACGTATCTCGTTAAAGTTTTGACCAATGAGGTAACTTGTTAAGTTGTGGCCAATGGGAGAGTGGACTGGTTGCTGGGAAAGAAAAGAGAGGAAAAGGTTGAAAGAAGGGAGAGGAGAGAAGTTAGTGTGGTTGGTGAAGGAAAAACGACCAAAGGAAACGATAAAGAGAGAACAAAACCATACCTACAGAGTTTTTTTGAAGGGAAATCCTGATTTTATTTCTATAAGAGAGTGTTTATTATTTCGTTAAGAAAGACCTAGTGGAGACTGAAGCTGCCGTCGCATTGTGGAGACATTCGACATCCTAGAGGTTAGCCTAGCATCGTGCAAGACTTGGAGAGAATTGCTTGTGACGATCAACGAGTTCGGGTTTCCAACGGATGTCTGTTGCTGCTACGGAGTACTGGCTGCATTGATAGCTGTGTTCGCTGTGGATCTTGTGAGGACACCTGCACGGAACTACTATATTTTGCTGAGGCATTATCTACAAGTAGTGCGTAACTACAAATGTGGGGTGGACTTCGGGACTTTATGTATGTCGTCATTTTTTAATGAGCTCCAACGCGCGCCCAGGGTTTAAGCAAGCTTGCAAATAATTTGGACATGGGTTGTGGAAAAATCATTGGGGTTTCTTATTTTTATTTCCTTTGATGTGATACATTGAAAATTTGATTAATATAGATCTTGAACCTTATGTATGTATGTTGTATTGGTGGAGTCATTTACTGTTTCAGTTTCATTTAATGCATGGGAAAGCATATCCTTATAATAATAACCAAGTCTATAATAATTATATCTGAAGTTAATACCCTATTTGTCATTCACCCTAGCAAGTTTACAATAGGGATTCTTATTGGAGATGTCCTTCTCACCTAATATCCCATGCTGTTCAGATATTCTAAATAAGCTAATATTGTGAGAGTCAAATTCGAGCCTGGTGAGAGGGTTACATTTAAGTGAAATAATCTGTCTGTAAACAATTGTTGGACTTGACTTGACATGACATTACTTGTGTCATGCACAATGTAGATGTCCTAACCGACTTGCCAAAACTATAGTTTGTTAACAAGCAATTTGTGGAGTGGTTGAAAAACTAGTTTTAATGACTCCAACCTAAGTGTATGTAAACTTCCGACTTCAACTGTATATACAACTTGCATCCTTGGCACAAAGTTATATTATATTCTACTCAATCCATAGGCTTCATTAATGTCATTCAGACTGTTTTGAAGTTGATACAACCGGCATTGATAGCTGAGGTTCATTTCTAGGTTCTGAACTAATATTTATACCAAACGTTTTAGGGTCCATACACAGATCGGCTACATAGCCAGCTACACATCCATAGGCATACAGGTATTTTTATCCTCCACTGCACAATAAGCAAGAAAATAGCTAGCTATGTTACTTTAGCTGCCTTGCATTGCAAATATCAGCAAGGCAAGCTTACAACATTTTACATTCAATTTGCAGTAAATGCTTTAGCTAGCTAGATTTATTACATCCACTGTTTCACAAGATGACAGCCTGGTTTGCTGGTTGTTTCAGGAGTCCCTAAAACATTTAACAACCAGAATTACAATTTCATACTCATGTCACAATGCCCATAAAGCTAGCCAGGTAGCTGGCTAATGTTAGCTAGTCAGCTAGTTTGCTAAATAGTGATTTTCGTTAATGAACTTTATGACCAAAAATTCTGCATAATCGTTTGTCTCTACATTAACTAACATATTCCTCTCAACTGTACATTTTGTGCATTATTCATTATGACGTTATAATTACATACATTTGCTTCCATCCTAGTAATTTTGTAAGACATCTTTTCTGAAGAAAGTCTCCAGCCTCAGGTCGCATAGCATCAAATTCGTCATGGTAACCACTCGATATGATTGATCATAGCCCAGCGGTCGCCGCTGGTGATTTACATAAAGTTGGGAAACGCTTAACTTTTTCACTGCATCCCACGCCACGTTCGCGCCGCCCAAAGGTCCCCCGCCCAGTGTTGCCAACTTAGCGACTTTGTCGCTATATCTAGCGAGTCTTCAGACCCCTCTAGTGACACATTTTCAAAAAAGCAACTAGCGACAAATCTAGTGACTTTTTCTGGTGTCAGGGCGGGATTTAAATGTAGTGTGTTTTTTACTCACTTTTTGTCTCTCCCACGATGTTATTCCTCTCTCCTACAGCGTCCATCACAATTACAGTGAGGGGAAAAAGTATTTGATCCCCTGCTGATTTTGTAGGTTTGCCCACTGACAAAGACATGATCAGTCTATAAATTTAATGGTAGGTTTATTTGAACAGTGAGAGACAGAATAACAACAAAAAAATCCAGAAAAACGCATGTCAGAAATGTTATAAATTGATTTGCATTTTAATGAGGAAATAAGTATTTGACCCCTCTGAAAAACATTACTTAGTACTTGGTGGCAAAACCCTTGTTGGCAATCACAGAGGTTGGCTAGGCCACTCCAGGACCTTAATGTGCTTCTTCTTGAGCCACTCCTTTGTTGCCTTGGCCGTGTGTTTTGGGTCATTGTCATGCTGGAATACCCATCCACGACCCATTTCCAATGTCCTGGCTGAGGGAAGGAGGTTGTCACCCAAGATTTGACGGTACATGGCCCCGTCCATTGTCCCTTTGATGCGGTGAAGTTGTCCTGTCCCCTTAGCAGAAAAACACCCCCAAAGCATAATGTTTCCACCTCCATGTTTGACGGTGGGGATGGTGTTCTTGGGGTCATAGGCAGCATTCCTCCTCCTCCAAACACGGCGAGTTGAGTTGATGCCAAAGAGCTCCATTTTGGTCTCATCTGACCACAACACTTTCACCCAGTTCTCCTCTGAATCATTCAGATGTTAATTAACAAACTTCAGACGGGCCTGTATATGTGCTTTCTTGTGCAGGGGGACCTTGCGGGCGCTGCAGGATTTCAGTCCTTCACGGCGTAGTGTGTTACCAATTGTTTTCTTGGTGACTATGGTCCCAGCTGCCTTGTGATCATTGACAAGATCCTCCCATGTAGTTCTGGGATGATTCCTCACTGTTCTCATGATCATTGCAACTCCACGAGGTGAGATCTTGCATGGAGCCCCAGGCCGAGGGAGATTGACAGGTCTTTTGTGTTTCTTCCATTTGCGAATAATCGCACCAACTGTTGTCACCTTCTCACCAAACTGCTTGGCGATGGTCTTGTAGCCCATTCCAGCCTTGTGTAGGTCTACAATCTTGTCCCTGACATCCTTGGAGAGCTCTTTGGTCTTGGTCACTCCCTTTAATAGTGTGCTCCTAATCTCAACTCGTTACCTGTATAAAAGACACCTGGGAGCCAGAAATCTTTCTGATTGAGTGTCACGCCCTGACTCAGGGGACTCTTATATGTTGAGTCAGGGTGTGTATATTCCTTGTTGTGCTTTTTCTATGTGTGGTATTCTAGAATGTGTATTTCTATGTTGGCCGGTGCGGTTCCCAATCAGAGGCAGCTGTCGCTCGTTGTCTCTGATTGGGGACCATACTTAGGCAGCCTTTTGGCACTGTCTAGTTGTGGGATCTTGTTCCGTGTAAGGTATGTTGTGTGATAACTTATCAGTTGAATGTTGATGACAGTGTTGCAAGAAGTCAAATTGCATCAACAAGCAACCATCTTCAAGGCCTGTTCACTTAAATCCCAGTGGTATCTTACTGTATGTGTACAGAATATAAATTACAAATGGATTCATTTTATTATAATGTAGTAACAAGTATTTAGAAGTTTGATTTTTAATACATGTGCTTCCATTGACTGATCAAAGTTATTCAAACTAACAACTGTATTATCCTGACAATATTAACTAATGTGTACCTACAGTATGCCTAAACCTCACCCTAACAATCACCCCAAACTCTACACACCACCTCCAACAATGTTATCAGGAGGACGATCCCTCTTCCTTGAGGATATGGGCTTGTCATAACGTTTCCAGGAATGTTCAAGAGCACAAAGCCTACCTTGGCATCTCACACATGTTCTGATTGGAACCATGTACACCACAGGTTGTTAGGGATCATATAAAAGAGAGTGTGGACAGGGCAGGGTGGTAGAGAGGGAGTCTCCCGTCTTTGCATTACCACAGGTTTGTAAATGATGGGTCTTTCTACGGGTTCTGCGGTCCTGTTTCTGGCCTGTTTGGGTCTGTGTCAGGCTCCCCCACCAGCGCTCCAGAGGTGCAAACATCACCAGAGGACGACGAGACAGTTGCTGAGGTAATTTAGCATCACATGGCTCAGTGTGTTGCTGAGGTAATTTGCATCACATTGCTCAGTGTGTTGCTAAGGTAATTTAGCATCACATTGCTCAGTGTGTTGCTACCCGTATCGTCAGTATTATCTCAGAATGAGGCGAGAAAATAATTGTTAGCCTATTTGTTATGCTTGTACTGTTTTGCATGAGAGTCCCAATAGGCATGACGAAACTGATAGTTTAAAATGTTGTCTCTACCTGTCTCAATACTACACAGATGTGGGGTTGACAAACTGATCTTTCCAGAGTATTATCAAGCCTGACTTCAACAAGAGCCTGGAGGCCATGCAGGCATTCTTTGGCCTGGAGGTCACTGGGGTTCTGGACAAAAACACTCTGGAGGTAATGAAGTCCAGGTGTGGAGTGTCTGACATCAGCAGATATGGACACTTCCACAGGAAACCAAAATGGGAGAAGAGCACTGTTACCTACAGGTATAGTAAAAGCTCTGACTGTAGATGAGCAGTTTGACTGTATTTTTAAGTGCATTAAGTTTGACAGCTACAATCAAGGAAAATAATATGGTATTCATGGATAATTGTTGATCATCTGCTAAAAATGTCAAATCCATTGTTGCCCAGCCTGGGTCATTGTGCAATGCCTGGGCTGCACTGTACTGCAGGAGTAGAATGGGGCCCTTTTACTTGTCAGGTAATGTCAATGAGTGAGTGCTGAATTACTTGTGTTTGACAGAATCACTCAGTACACACCAGACCTGAGGCAGAGTGATATAGATGCAACTCTAGCCCAGGCCTTCCAGATCTACAGTGATGTAATCCCTCTGGACTGCCGACATCATGATCCTCTTCAAGGGTGGATGTGAGTATGGACTATGACAATGGTATGGACTCAATACCATCTCTGTATACTACTGATAAACGTCTTAAATCTTGCTTGTCCAAACACAGATCATGGGGACTTCTATCCTTTTGATGGGCCCGAACGGTGTCTTAGCCCATGCCAACTCCCCTGGACGGGACCAAGGTGGGGACACACACTTTGATGACGATGAAACCTGGACACTGAGCCAGAGGGGTAACCATCTGAACACACAACAATATTTAAGACATAGTGTAGCCCGATTAACTGATTCAACAGACTCACATGTAATGTCCTCAGGAGTGAATCTGCTTTTGATGGCGGCCCATGAGTTTGGTCACGCTCTGGGGCTGGACCACTCCAGGGACAGGAGAGCTCTGATGTTCCCCACCTATCAGTATGTAAACACCAATGGATACACACTGCCTGATGATGACAGACGTGGGGTCCAAGTCCTATATGGTAATCAAACACATTGACAGCATTTCTATAGAATAATTCTGTTCACTATATGTGTTTTTTATTACTATATTTATGGAATCCTATTTATATGTTTGTGCGGCGTGTGTTATCTTAAAGGTACCCGTACACCTGATCCCAAACCAGGACCAGAGCCAGAGCCATAACCCGAGGAGCCAACAGAGAACCCCAAGCCGGATCCCAAGCCAGACCCCAGACCCAACCCCAAAGACAAGAAGTGCAACCGGGATCTGGTGTTTGATGCAGCCTCCTCCATCAGGGGAGACCTGTACTTCTTCAAAAATGGGTGAGCTGGAGCCTTGCAAACATTTCCATTACAAGACAATTTGACCATTGTCTTGTAAGAAAAGGCCTGTGTGAATGGAGCCTGTGTTTCAAGCTGATTCACTGTCATTATAGGTACTACTGGCGGAAGAGCACAGCTGTCCAAGGAATTAGACTGACTAAAGTGAGCTCGAGATGGGCTCAGATTAACTATGTCGATGCTGCCTATGAAGTCCCAGCTAAATATGTGGTGTATCTGTTTGAAGGTACAGTAATGACAGGAATGTCAAAAGCACCAAAAATGACAGCTAAATATGATTTTTGTACTCCCACTCCCAAACTCTCTCTCGTACAAACAGTATTTCCTTCGCCTCATATTTCCACAGGTGACAAATACTGGAGAATAAGAGCTTATGCAAAGACAATCCTGTCTGGTTATCCAAAGTCAATCTCCAACCTGGGCTTCCCCTCATCAGTGACTAAGTTAGATGCATCTGTGTATATGCCAACCAAAGGGAAAACCTTTTTCTTTGTGGGCAACAAATACTGGAGGTGACTTTAGAACATGATTTAATTAAGATGCCAATAATTGATATGTCATGAATTTTTCTGTATGATAATATGAATCTTTAGATTTAATAATAAAAAATATAATAAAAAATTATTGATAATTATGTTTCAGCTTTGATGAGGCAAGACGCTAAATGGACTATGGATATCCTCGATCCATAACTCAGGATTTCCCAGGCATTGGCTCCAAAGTGGACGCTGTCTTTGAGAACTTTCGTGAGAATTTGTTTTGCAATGAATACTGCAAAACTATCTTCATATTATTACATACATTAGTTTATAAAGCCTTCAGCAAAACTTTTGCTCTGGACAAAAAACTTTTGCTGATAAAGCCAATGCTTCCTCCTATAGGTTACCTTTACTTCTCAGATGGTCCAAGGCAGAGTGAGTACTATCTTGCGTACAAACGGGTGATACTGTTCTCCTGAACTACGGCTGGCTGGATTGCTACTAAGATACTACTACTATTGATAATAACATTTAGTTGTCATGAACATTCTTTATGTTCCCACAAAACATTACAAACTGCAGTATTTCGCTAATTTTCTATCTCTGTAAATAATGTAATAATAACTGTATCTTGCTTGTCTATCACTACTAAACAAGGAAAAGCTGTATGTCTTTGATATTTATCCATAAATATGAATATGTATATTGATGTGTATTGTATTGATGTGTCATTTGATCATATCTGTTGTCAGAGAGCGAGAGATCGAGTCGAGATGTTCGTTGATAAAACATTTACCATCGTTAAATAAATGTAATTGATTAAAATATTGTTTAGTATTATTGTGACCTTAGCTCATGCTCAGTTCACAGCTACAGATACAATATATTTGAGCACATCATCAGTTGACAACAGGCTGCATAAATAACTACATTTCCCTAATCTAAAAAAGTAATTTAATAAAGATAGCCCGTACGACAGGAAAGGCATTGTGCTCGTTTTAATACCTCCGAAGCCTAGTTTCCTGAAATGGTTCAGGCAGTAAAAACAAGTCGACTGCACAACGCTTTCGATGATAATTGGTGGATTTTTGCAAACCTTTCGTCATAGTAATTGTTGAGATTAGAAACAAACATACTCTCCGGGAAACTTGTTTGTTTGCTAGCGTCAAGCTTTTGCTGCAACGTGTAAATTATGTAAACAATGCAATGGAGACGAGCGAAGAAGTGCTTCAGGGTTCTCCGATGATTCACGGAAAAGAGGAAGCGCGAGCACGAATTGACAGGAGTGGGGTAAGCTTTTTCAAAATATAACGAATACTCGTACAAACTTTCATTATTCTTCTTCTTCTGTAGGTTTTATGGCGCACTACATCCAAAAGTTGTATTGCCGCCACCAACTGGACGGTTTGAAATCAAACATAAAATCAAAATGAATAAATCCATACTTAATAGTGATACTAACAATCCACCCTAATAAAAATAATACATTGCCAAAACAAACAAAACTCCCACTTCTTCCTTTAATTAGGTCTCCATATCTCCCTTCTCAGGCTCTAGGTCCTAAGAATGTGGTACGGCTTTTGCTAATATTCCATGTAACTCCTTTGCTGTGAAATCTTTCAGCCCCAGGAACCGCTCCGCCGCAATCACAATGATTTCTATCTTCCTAGATCTTTTCTCCACCTTGGCAGTGCCATTTATCACCATTGCGATAAAGGCCACAAAGTCCACCTTTTTAACCTTTAAAATGTCAGGAACCTCTTGGTGTAAGACAACCCCTGCAGCAAAGGCCTATCCACTACCATGGACTCTTCTGGTGCAACATTCAAACCCTCAACCCTTTTCACAGCTTCTCCATATGAAATGCTCTGTACGACCCTGACTTTGGTCAGCTCATTCTCCTTTACCCTTGTGGAGCATTCAGAAGACGTGGCTTCATGGTTCCCACCGCAATTACAACATGTCACATTTTCTACACTTTTATAACACATATTATGATCTTTTCCACATCTTGTACATCTCAGCTTCTCCCTTTTGCAAACACTTTCTACATGACCAAAAGCTTTACAATGTTCACACTGCATTGGTCTTGGGATAAATGCTCTAACTCTGTAGTTAATATACCCTAACCGCACTTCATTAGGGATAAACTTCACTTTTTCCCCATTCACCACACGATTCATCCAACGTGCTTCAATCACTCCAGGAATATTTTTAATCTCTTCCCAATCAACTTCCCACGGAACGCCAGATATAACCCCCTTGAGGGGTGCCCGGTTCCGAAGAGACACACACAACACTTCAAACTTATCAAATCGATTAAGACACAATGCACGTTCCTTCTGATCCGCAGAATCACAAAAAATCAAAACAAGCCCGCCTCTCGTGATCCTCACAGCCTTCACTTTACCCAGCACTCTCTTCGCCAGTTTGGATAACTCAAATGGTTTCTTCAAGATTGGTCCTCTGCTCAGCTGCTCCTCATTAACAAACCGTACTCCTACTAGATACGAAGGGTTATTCTCATCACTGTACCCTACTTTGCTCCATTTTCCATTCTTCTGAACAATACTCCAATTCTACCGCCATTGTATTCAGAATCCACTTCATCATCCGCTTCCACCATCTTCCTCCTTGAACCAACTCTCTGTTCCAGGATCTTCGGCGTGTCCAGCATTTCCAAACATTCATTCGCATAAACTGCAGAGTTATCTACTTCCTACAAACCTCTCGCCTGTGATCATTGATTGATAGTTAACTAGCTGGTAGTAGCTGTGCATGCACTGTCGCCGAAAACCAAAGACGAGCTAATTTCCAAAGCATCCTCATGCCTCTTCTTATTTTCCCAGGCAGTAGCTATGTTCTGCAAAATTCATCTAGATGACCAGAGTTCTTGGATGTGTGTTTTCATTTTGTTCCAGCCCTCAATGAGCAGAAACCAGACCACAGGAACTCCTCTCTCATCTATGGACCCACTGAACACACTGTCCAACTTTGAGTCAGAGATGGAGCCAGACAGACAGGGAAACTACTCCCTCTTCCCTGCCTTGGACAACATGGCCAGTCTGGCAGGAACTGCCGAGGCTCTAGAGAGGTAAGCAATGCCAAATTAACAGCATGCACACACACACATACTCATTCTGTTGTTTATGGGAAGACAAATAGGCTGCCCCTACACTGGAAAGATAATGTTGGGTCTTTCTGCTAGTACGACATGAGGATAAGTCTCTTACTTGAATATGTAAGCAGGTAGCTTAGTGGTTAAGAGCGTTGTGGCAGTAACCGAAAGGTCGCTGGTTCTAATCCCTGAGCCGACTAGGTGAAAAATCTGTCTGTGCCCTTGAGCAAGGCACTTAACCCTAATTGCTCCTGTAAGTCACTCTGGATAAGAGCGTCTGCTAAATGACGTAAATGTATTTGCTTTGTCTTAAACTATGTCTACTGTTAAGTTGCGTCAATTCAAATCTGGTATTAGGAACAAAAGAGGTCAACACGACTTCTAAGATATACTAGTATTTTAATTAATGCAAAACTTTCAATGGTAAATATGATGTTCGTATATACGGGTCCACTGAAATACCACGCAGGGCACTCAGAGAACTAATCCATTGTTACAGGTTCTTCTTCAAATACTCTGACAGAGATATTTCCCACTCCCTGCTGGCCAATCAGAGTAGAGACTGAGCGTGGTTTAGACTTACTCAGCCAATCCGTTGGCGCACCGGCTGGTCCCAGCCCCTTGGCGCTCCCTTGTTGCACACTGTTGCCAGGCATACGTTTTTATCATAACAACCTGTGGAGTCAGCACCCAAAAGACTGTACGTTCCTACGTCCAAGGACGGTTCACAGACAACAAAGAGGCAGTGTTCGTATCTGTAAGAAATACAAGTCTTATCTGTCCTACCCCCTAACGTTCCTTACATGAATCACAGCCTGTTATGTGAAACAATTTATATCAGTATAGTACAAACCTATGCTTATCATCAATGCATTCCTTCTAAGCTATTCATCACATACAGATCCAATTATGAGAAAATAGAACCCCACACTACCTAAATATGAATAAGCCTATTTCTTTCTTTCCACAGTGAACCACCTAACGATGTTGCAGACAAGCCCAATCTCACATGGCTTGATGCTGCGCAGGTAGAGTATTTTTTAACACAGCACTGTCTGTAGGCTAACTGTATTTGACATTTAAAATCAGATTGCTGTCTGTCAGTGAAATACAGCAGCAATACACCAGTCTGCTCTTTCCCAGATTGTACTGGAGGCAGCTGGATGCCCAATGCACATCAAGGAGATCAAACAGAAAATCATTGACAGGGGATTGGTTCAGTCCAAGTACAGTACAACATTATCAATTCATAAGACAAACTCTTTAAAGCCATCTATAGATATACAATGCATTTGAAAAGAAAGCCAAAATGTGTCAACTGCATTAAAAACAAAATATTTTAAACTTTCAAAAACATTCCTGACAGATCAACAGCATGTTATTCCCAGTAAACATTCCTCAACAATCCACAACCACAATTATATTCTATTTCTGGACAGTGTGAAGTCGAGCCCTGAGGCTGTCATGTACCGTGAGGTAAGGCTAATGAGTGAGACATTTCAATGGCCATGATAGGCCCAAAGCTCATAGCATCTCCATTTTCTTTGCTGTGCTCCAATGGACTCCACACCACGGCCACTATAAATTAAGCTTTTCACATTATTTTTGTTATTTGTGCTGTACATTATCGAAGTGGATATTTCAGTATTAGAAATCTGAATTTTTTTGCTTTTTGCATATTATCATTTCACTCTGTGTTGCTTTCCTCTTCCTTTTGTTATTGAACGACAGGCCATTAGTTGAACGTAGGACAGGTTTGCACATCAAAGGCCTGTGCCTTGAACCAGAGAAAATCCAATAGTACGCTCTCTGCTACAGTGTGCCAGGACTAGAACATTCAACATGATGCTCTCTAAGTAGCAGTTAACATAGGCTAGATCTTTGTCATTCAAGGTTACAACAGTGAGACCCACCCTTAAGACATTTGTCAGTTCCCCAACACCTAGGCTTGGCCTTATTATCCCACTATGTTGCAGACACAGAAAGGCAGCAGGAGATTCAAGAGGATTGAGAACAGAAATTGAGTCTTTTCACTGTTGGTAAGTTATCATTATGCAAAGGATGTCAGCAGAAATCAGTTTAGTTCAATTCTATCACTGCTGATCTGACAAATATAGACATTTAGGAGAGTGCAGTTGAAGATCAATGTATTTGTATAATTAACATTATTTAATATTTCCTTATATAGTCATTGTAGCTATGTTACTTTGTAATGTCACAGTTTTAATTTTGAGTTGCATCATTAACTTTTCCAGATATACCTCATTCACATAACATTCTCATTGTATGCACAATCATATGATGTAGATCGTGGCCTACATTGCCACTAGTATTTGAATGTGGTGTTATAATGCAATGCCCACTGAGTTTAGTCTCTCTCCATCCACAGACAGATGATGAGGGGCAGCAGGCTCTACAGTCCTTCACCACCCAGTCTTTCATGGCGTCTCCACCCCTAGTCAATCTTCTCCAGCTCGGACTCTGCAGCCTCTCTGCCTCCCTTCCCCTCGGGTCTCTCTGAGACCAGGCCCAAGACCAAGAAAGGCCCACGCAAGAACCAGAACGAAAAGTACAGACTAAAGTACCTCAGACTACGCAAAGCAGCATGGGCCTTGATATCTGTGAGTAGTCTACATACTAAAGACAATCACTTGAATCAGTATTATTCAAGTTATTTCTTTAACACAATGTTTTCAGATGCAACATGCTTCTCCCATTACACTTAGATGTATGGAAGAGAAATGTTGGAGATGTGTAGTAGACTAGGGTATTATAAGCTGAGGGCTGAAGTCACATGGTATATAACCCACAGGAGAATGCGGCTCTCTGTGATGAAGTTGCCCACTTAGAGGAGAAGTTTGTGCGAGCAAAAGAGGAGCGCAGGTGAGTACACGTATGGCTATGTGTGCGACCCAATACCTTCCCTTTAACTGTGTTAGATTTATGCAATAAAAAAAAAACCTTCGGACACTGATTGACAGGTACTTTGAAAACTGTTTGTTGTCTAATCTCTTGTGCTTTGTTTTCCAGGTTCTTACTGAAATCACTGTTACAGTACCAGTCTGTGTCAGAGGGGGAGCTGCTCACCACTGCTAGTACCAGCTCTCACACCCCTGTGACATTCAGCTCCGGCCCAATGGGGGCGCCAGTCCTGCCTGGGGGTCATATCCTGGCCCCTGGGACCTCTGGGGCAGAGGAGGGCCTTCCTAAGAAGCCCAAGAAGGAACGAAAGGAACGAGGCAGGGAGAATGGAAAAGAGGACGGTGGGTAGAGCCATGTTTATACCAGCCTACCTGTAGATTAGACAGATTCTTATGTCTTGTGATGACGGGTAGCACAATGTTTTTGGTCTTCCAGTATTTTCTTTATGACTCCATAAAATAAATTTTCCTCAGGTCGAAAATGAATGTCGAAAAAGCGGAAGCTTGCTGAAGGGGGGTCTCGTAAGCTGGTTCAGCCCATCACTCTGGACTCCTCAGGACGTCCTGTCTTCCCCATAGTACTTGGAGGTCTAACTGTGTACAGTCTAGGGGAGGTCTGTGTCTCAACTCATACTTATGCCTCACATTTGCTCTGTATAAACACTGTCCAAATTATCTTACAAGGTTCTCCTTTCCTGTTCCTGTACGTACCACTGTGTAGTTAGTACTATAAACTGGGTGGTTCGAGTATGACAAAACATTACTTGTTACTGTTCTAATTACGTTGATAACCAGTTTAATAGCAATAAGGCACCTTGGGGGTTTGTGGTATATGGCCAATATACCACAGCTAAGGGCTGTCCAGGCACTAAGTGTTACGTCTCGCTTTAGAACAGGTGTGGTATATTGGCCATATTCCACACCCCCTCCTGCCTAGGAGAGGGGAGGGGCGTGCTAGTTTCACTCCTTGCCAGCCAGCGATTGAGAGTGAAGGGAGGTGCAGGTAGAACCCCATCAGCACTGTTAATAGGACATGCCTTAAAGTCACAAGGCCAGTCCCTCCATGCGTAGCGCAATCCGGCTACATCGTTCATGAAACAGTTAGCGGTGGACACTTGGACGGCGCTAACACTCCACTGCAGTATGGGAGCTGGGATCCACAGTGACAGAGCGTTACAGGGTGCCCTCACCCCTGAGCAGCAAATCTGAGGAAGAAAAAGTCTGTTTAAGAAATGGTTTCCCCTGACACTTTTCTTTTAGCAATGTGGAAAAGCCTGCATGACAACATGCAGAGCTGCTGACAATAACAAATAAATAATTCAGATCCAGCCCATACTGGATCAAGCCCCATGTAGCTCAGTTGGTAGAGCATGGCGTTTGCAACGCCAGGGTTGTGGGTTTGATTCCCACGGGGGGCCAGTATGAAAATGTATGCGCTCACTAACAGTAAGTCGCTCTGGATAAGAGCGTCTGCTAAATTACTAAAATGTAATACTGTTTATGGTCAGTAGAAACACTACACCATACCTTAGTACACATTACAAGTACAGCAATCAGACTTACCTGAAAGATATCTTTGGATTGAGTGACTGAGATTCTCTGAGCATAAATAATGTTGAGATACTGGTCTGAGACCAGGATCCGGTTAGGGAAAGGCCCCTGGAATGAGACGCCCTCCTCCCCATAAGCCACAGCTCTCGCCCCTAGAGACAGTCTGTAGGCCACGTCCTGCTTGTCCCGGGGATGGATACTGGAACATAAAGTCACTGGTAAACCTCTTGTTCCACATTCTAATACAACACTAGCTTAGGGCCGGAACGATACCAGGATCGCAATACTCGTTAGTATCGTGGCAGGGAAACAAAACACAAAACAGGTTGAGCTTCTTTCGGAAAACATTATGTTGTCATCATTTATTTTCCAAGCTATAGCACACAATATTTTACATACAGCAGGTTATTAAAGGAACAAAGAGTTGTCTGCTTCGTGTTTTCATTTTGGTCATGGAAAAATATATTGCAATACTGGTATCGCCCCTGTCCTAATTAGCATACTACTTAGAAGGAAGCATACTAAGTGGTATCCACAAGTAGCCTTGTGTTCTCACAGTATTCATATGTGAACTACGTAACACTTTAGAAGAGTACATGCCTATCGAATACTGTGGTATCCATTCTATGACTGTTACTTACCTGCCATAAGGAGACATTGTATCTCCTAAGTCCATAGCAACGGCCATGAATGTGTTCCTCATACGCAGGTTGGGAGCAAAGCCATAGTCTCCAGTCTGGTGCCAGCGTATGTTTGGAAATCCCTCACTTAAGGAGGCCTTTCTATACGTAGAGAGCTGAGGACAAATATATAGACAGGGTCAATGTAACAGCGTTAGCAGCAGTTGGTAACACATCCTGGTGTGATACATTGTCAAAGCAATGTAGTGATTGCTAATATGCGAGATACATTCACAGGGGATTAGGTGTTGTCACGATTTCATTTGGTGAACAAAATCAATCTGGTTTATTTCAAGAATTCAGGGAGAACACCTCCAGAGCAGAAGCAAAGAAAATGTCTAACGGGCCTTCTGCAAGAAGGACCTTATCACACAGCACTGAATGTTCTGTAAACACCAGCCTAGAGGCTTGTAGGACGTCACAACATCAGCTGATACAGAATCACAGATATGTTAACAGTGTGCCCTCGGCTCAGTCTGGTGTCAAACTTTAACCATAACATTTAGTCAGTACCTGTACAAATCCAAAGGGGAAATCTGGTGCCGTCTGCCCCGCTGAACTCTGGTGGAAAGCCATCCTCCAGTCATCAATCATGGAGGGAAAGGAACAGGAGTATTTCTTCTGATTGTACTCTGCATTTGCCTCGCCTATCACAGGGGCCAGGTCAGAGGTCAGACATGTTGTTAATACTGTCTTCAGTTTCTATGCTGTTACTGTATGCTCAAAGATGGGAGAAAACAAATGTGACTCCAAGCTGTTTTACCTTGGTACCAGATAGCTCCTTTGATGGTCATGTTGAGAAGTGGATGGATCATGGCATTCCACAACACAGAGTTAGTCCTCTTAGACAAATACATTGGAGGTGTATGTGGCATGGGGAACCTGGGTGAAAAGAACAGGACATAGGCCAACTGATATCAAGTACCATAGCTGAGAGGATATTTTAAGGTGCATGCTACCTGTATATTTCTGTAACAATGCTCACATGTTAACTTAGTTTTAAAGCCACAAGACATAAATATTCACTAGTCTATCTACAATCCATAAGAAAAGTTCAATATTTGCAGATGTAAAGTAGCATTCATAACAAACATCTCTATTGCAAGAGTAAAGCTCTAGGGTCCCTGTACACTTACCCCTTAATCCTGTCCAGGTCACAGTGTTGGAGTGCTCGTGGGGAGGACCATGCCTCTACAGGTGTGCCTCCCCAGCAGGACGTCACTAGGCCGATGGGGTACTTCAGCGTCTTGTACAAGTGGCGCCCAAACATCCAGCACACTGCAGAGTAGTGCTTGAAATCCCCACCACCCAGCAACTCTGTTCAGGGTTCAGGAGGGTTAAGATGAATACCCATCATCAAAATGTATTGATACTATTTCACAGTCAATTGGCTGACAGCTACCATTTACATGAAATTTCACATGTAATTTAGCCAATATTAGAGACTGTGTGGAGCCTGTCCATACCTGCTGTGGGGACGGACCAGGGCACCTCCACTCCAGCCAAGTCAGTCAGCTCAGTGTAACTCTGCTCCAAGGCAGCCATAAAGATACGCACCTGAGGGAACTTGGAGGCCAGACCTAACTCTTCTGATGCATTGAACACCTTGAGAACAAGACACAATAATGGTATAGCTTAGTTGGTAGAGCGTGGTGATTGCAACACCAGGGTTGTGGGTTTGATTCCCAAGGGGGACCAGTATGAAAATGTATGCACTCAATATTCTAAGTTGGTCTGGATAAGGGCGTCTGCTAAATGACTTAAATGTAAAGGTATTAAAACTATGCAGACTGACCTATTTTAACATTGCAGAGTAGTCGCAGAGGTAATCTTTGGAATCATGAAGTACTCACCTGAGAAGTTGTGAAAGCCATGTTGCTCTGTCCCCCACACAGCCAGACATCCCCAAACAGCACATCTGTGAGAGTGATACTGTGGTTGTTCTGGAGGACTGCAGTCACATTGTAGGGACCGCCAGCTTCCGTTGAGACAAGGGTCACCCTCCATATCCCTGGGAAGACATCCAAAACCATGCATCAGTGAAGCTTACGCTTACAGTGGGGAAAAAAAGTATTTAGTCAGCCACCAATTGTGCAAGTTCTCCCACTTAAAAAGATGAGAGAGGCCTGTAATTTTCATCATAGCTACACGTCAACTATGACAGACAAAATGAGGAAAAAAAATCCAGAAAATCACATTGTAGGATTTTTAATGAATTTATTTGCAAATTATGGTGGAGAATAAGTATTTGGTCAATAACAAAAGTTTCTCAATACTTTGTTATATACCCTTTGTTGGCAATGACACAGGCCAAACGTTTTCTGTAAGTCTTCACAAGGTTTTTACACACTGTTGCTGGTATTTTGGCCCATTCCTCCATGCAGATCTCCTCTAGAGCAGTGATGTTTTGGGGCTGTCGCTGGGCAACACGGACTTTCAACTCCCTCCAAAGATTTTCTATGGGGTTGAGATCTGGAGACTGGCTAGGCCACTCCAGGACCTTGAAATGCTTCTTACGAAGCCACTCCTTCGTTGCCCGGGCGGTGTGTTTGGGATCATTGTCATGCTGAAAGACCCAGCCACGTTTCATCTTCAATGCCCTTGCTGATGGAAGGAGGTTTTCACTCAAAATCTCACGATACATGGCCCCATTCATTCTTTCCTTTACACGGATCAGTCATCCTGGTCCCTTTGCAGAAAAACAGCCCCAAAGCATGATGTTTCCACCCCCATGCTTCACAGTAGGTATGGTGTTCTTTGGATGCAACTCAGCATTCTTTGTCCTCCAAACACGACGAGTTGAGTTTTAACCAAAAAGTTATATTTTGGTTTCATCTCACATTCTCCCAATCCTCTTCTGGATCATCCAAATGCACTCTAGCAAACTTCAGACGGGCCTGGACATGTACTGGCTTAAGCAGGGGGACACGTCTGGCACTGCAGGATTTGAGTCCCTGGCGGCGTAGTGTGTTACTGATGGTAGGCTTTGTTACTTTGGTCCCAGCTTTCTGCAGGTCATTCACTAGGTCCCCCCGTGTGGTTCTGGGATTTTTGCTCACCGTTCTTGTGATCATTTTGACCCCACGGGGTGAGATCTTGCGTGGAGCCCCAGATCGAGGGAGATTATCAGTGGTCTTGTATGTCTTCCATTTCCTAATAATTGCTCCCACAGTTGATTTCTTCAAACCAAGCTGCTTACCTATTGCAGATTCAGTCTTCCCAGCCTGGTGCAGGTCTACAATTTTGTTTCTGGTGTCCTTTGACAGCTCTTTGGTCTTGGCCATAGTGGAGTTTGGAGTGTGACTGTTTGAGGTTGTGGACAGGTGTCTTTTATACTGATAACAAGTTCAAACAGGTGCCATTAATACAGGTAAGGAGTGGAGGACAGAGGAGCCTCTTAAAGAAGAAGTTACAGGTCTGTGAGAGCCAGAAATCTTGCTTGTTTGTAGGTGACCAAATACTTATTTTCCACCATAATTTGCAAATAAATTCACAAAAAATCCTACAATGTGATTTTCTGGATTTTTTTTCTCATTTTGTCTGTCATAGTTGACGTGTACCTATGATGAAAATTACAGGCCTCTCTCATCTTTTTAAGTGGGAGAACTTGCACAATTGGTGGCTGACTAAATACTTTTTTTCCCCACTGTATGTCTTCATGTACAAGGCAGAAAAAGTGGGACACTGAGCACAATTAACTTCAAACAATTGGTGCTTTTTCTGTTCCTCACACTTCCTCATAGCTTTTTCCTAATTCTAACAAACGTGTCACTGTCACCTTTACAGTACGACGTTAACATTTGTTAGAAAAGTAACTTGACAAGAGCTTAGGGTTTTATCAACTCTCCTCTTTGAAATTCTGCTAACTTCATCCTCAACTTCATGACATGACAGTATACGCATGCTAAACTAAGGGCATTGTTGGGATCAGATAGCTCACCGGCAGCCACACTGACAGCAGGTGTTTTGTTAGTGACTGGTCCTCCTGATAGAAAGACCGTGACCTCAGCATCATCGGGTCCATAGCCCCACAACACAGCCCTCTCTGGGGCCTTCTGCAGAACCATGTGATCCCCATAATAGGAGGCAAAGCGGAACCCGCCATCTGGAAACAAAAGATACTATTAACTGTATAAAAAAGTACAAAATAAATCTCCCACAGTCACTATTCAAGGCAATTAAACTAAATCATATTACGCATATTCAAAGTTAGACTGTCAAATAACATTGAAAGATTACCCATACAGAAAAATTATATTTAAATATACACTGAGTGTACAAAACATTAGGAACACCCTAATATTGAGTTGCAAAAGCTTCAATTCGTTGGGAAATAGACTTTACAAGGTGTTGAAAGCGTTCCACAGGGATGCTGGCCCATGTTGACTTCAATGCTTCCCACAGTTGTGTCAAGTTGGCCGGATGTCCTTTGGGTGGTGGACCGTTCTTGATACACACGGGAAACTGTTGAGCGTTAACAACCCAGCAGCGTTGCAGCTCTTGACACATTCAAACCGGTGCTCCTGGCACCTACAACCATACCCCGTTCATAGGCACTTTTATCTTTTGTCTTGCCCATTCACCCTCTGAATGGCACACAATCCATGTCTCAATTGTCTCAAGGCATAAAAATACTTCTTTAACCTGTCTCCTCCCCTTCATCTACACTGATTGAAGTGGATTTAACAGGTGACATCAATAAGGGATCATAGCTTTCACCTGGATTCAAATGGTCAGTCTATGTCATAGAAAAAGCAGGTGTTCAGATTGGCTACCGAAGTACATTATTTCTAGCAAATCATATTCATATATTTTCCCTCCTGCAGTGGATCCTTCTGGTCTGGAGCCTCAACTGTCTATGGACAGACCCCAGCCAATCTAAGTAGTATTTCGTATCATTTAGCTAGATAGTTCCCAATGAAATTAAAATGTGTTCATGAACATTAACCCCTTAATTATTCTTCATCTTGTGTGGAATTGTTTCACTGACTCTCTGTCTCTGCATTACCCACAGGGTAACTGTCAACTTGTGAGTCTGCAATGGGCACTGGAGGTGAAGGAATCTGCATTGTCATCATCAATTTGATGTTCATGAACTTTAGCCCCTAATTCTTTATCTTTTGTGGAATGTTTTCACTGACTGTATTATCCACAGGGTAACTGTCAACTTGTGAAAAAGGACACTGGAGATGAAGGAATCTGCATTGTAAGTATCAATTTGTTGTAAAAAAAAAAACAGATGTTAAGTGCACAGAAATAATTTGTAGATTATATTTTGTGTTTCAGATGCGACCTTCCAGTGACTCCCATGCGACAACTAAATAATGGACCAAGTTATTTGAGCAAAAAATAAAGATTGAAAGCACTCTTTTAGTTGTCAGTCATGAGTCATTCATACAACAGAGTGCTATTGTGATGTAATGCTTTGCATTTTAATGTAGCCTAGCTACAGTATTTAAGGTAAAAAGCAACATTTTAAATTCATTAAAATACTTGGCAACAGATCTATGAAATATATTTTACCAGCTCCACAGCACGGTGTCAAAATATATTTCCACACCATATTTAAATATATAAACATATGTAGAAATTATGAAAATGCCCAATTTTGTAATATGTCGATACATTTTATTTTATTTTATTTATTTATTTCACCTTTATTTAACCAGGTAAGCCAGTTGAGAACAAGTTCTCATTTACAACTGCGACCTGGCCAAGATAAAGCAAAGCAGTGCGGAATAAACAAAACGTACAGTCAACAACACAATAGAAAATCTATATACAGTGTGTGCAAATGTAGTAAGTTATGGAGGTAAGGCAATAAATGGGCCATAGTGCAAAATAATTACAATTATAATTTAGTATTAACACTGGAGGGATAGATGTGCAGAAGATGATGTGCAAATAGAGATACTGGGGTGCAAATGAGCAAAATAAATAACAATGTAAATAACAATATGGGGATGAGGTAGTTGGGTGGGCTAATTACAGATGGGCTGTGTACAGGTGCAGTGATCGGTAAGCTGCTCTGACAACTGATGCTTAAAGATAGTGAGGGAGATAAGTGTCTCCAACTTCAGAGATTTTTGCAGTTCGTTCCAGTCATTTGGAGCAGAGAACTGGAAGGAATGGCGACCAAAGGAGGTGTTGGCTTTGGGGATGACCAGTGAGATATACCTGCTGGAACGCATACTACGGGTGGGTGTTGCTATGGTGACCAATGAGCTAAGGTAAGGCGGGGATTTGCCTAGAAGGGATTTATAGATGACCTGGAGCCAGTGGGTTTGGCAACGAATATGTAGTGAGGGCCAGCCAACGAGAGCGTACAGGTCACAATGGTGGGTAATATATGGGGCTTTGGTGACAAAACGGATGGCACTGTGATAGACTACATCCAATTTGCTGAGTAGAGTGTTGGAAGCTATTTTGTAAATGACATCGCCGAAGTCAAGGATCGGTAGGATAGTCAGTTTTACGAGGGCATGTTAAGCAGCATGAGTGAAGGAGGCTTTGTTTGCGAAATAGGAAGCAGATTCTAGATTTAACTTTGGATTGGAGATGCTTAATGTGAGTCTGGAAGGAGAGTTTATAATAATAATATAATATGCCATTTAGCAGACGCTTTTATCCAAAGCGACTTACAGTCATCTGTGCATACATTTTTACGTATGGGTGGTCCCGGGGATCGAACCCACTACCCTGGCGTTACAAGCGCAATGCTCTATCAATTGAGCTACAGAGGACCACAGTCTAACCAGACACCTATGTATTTGTAGTTGTCCACATATTCTAAGTCAGAGCCGCCGAGAGTAGTGATTCTAGTCGGGCAGGCGGGTGCAAGCAGCGTTCGATTGAAGAGCATGAATTTAGTTTTACTAGCGTTCAAGAGCAGTTGGAGGCCACGGAAGGAGTGTTGTATGGCATTGAAGCTTGTTTGGAGATTTGTTAACACAGTGTCCAATGAAGGGCCAGATGTATACAAAATGGTGTCGTCTGCATAGAGGTGGATCTGAGAGTCACCAGCAGCAAGAGCGACATCATTGATATACACAGAGAATACAGTCTGCCCGAGAATTGAACCCTGTGGCACCCCCATAGAGACTGCCAGAGGTCCAGACAACTGGCCCTCCGTTTTGACACATTGAACTCTATCTGAGAAGTAGTTAGTGAACCAGGCGAGGCAGTCATTTGAGAAACCAAGGCTATTTAGTCTGCCAATAAGAATGCGGTGATTGACAGAGTTGACAGAGTCAAAAGCCTTAGCCAGGTCAATGAAGACGGCTGCACAGTACTGTATTTTATCGATCGCGGTTATTATATCGTTTAAGACCTTGAGCGTGGCTGAGGTACAACCATGACCAGCTCGGAAACCGGATTGCATAGCGGAGAAGGTATGGTGGGATTCTAAATGGTCGGTGATCTGTTTGTTAACTTGGCTTTCAAATACTTTCGAAAGGCAGGGCAGGATGGATATACAGTGGGGAGAACAAGTATTTGATACACTGCCGATTTTGCAGGTTTTCCTACTTACAAAGCATGTAGAGGTCTGTAATTTTTATCATAGTTACACTTCAACTGTGAGAGACGGAATCTAAAACAAAAATCCAGAAAATCACATTGTATGATTTTTAAGTAATTAATTTGCATTTTATTGCATGACATAAGTATTTGATACATCAGAAAAGCAGAACTTAATATTTGGTATAGAAACCTTTGTTTGCAATTACAGAGATCATACGTTTCCTGTAGGTCTTGACCAGGTTTGCACACACTGCAGCAGGGATTTTGGCCCACTCCTCCATACAGACCTTCTCCAGATTCTTCAGGTTTCGGGGCTGTCGATGGGCAATACGGACTTTCAGCTCCCTCCAAAGATTTTCTATTGGGTTCAGGTCTGGAGACTGGCTAGGCCACTCCAGGACCTTGAGATGCTTCTTACGGAGCCACTCCTTAGTTGCCCTGGCTGTGTGTTTCGGGTCGTTGTCATGCTGGAAGACCCAGCCACGACCCATCTTCAATGCTCTTACTGAGGGAAGGAGGTTGTTGGCCAAGATCTCGCGATACATGGCCCCATCCATCCTCCCCTCAATACGGTGCAGTCGTCCTGTCCCCTTTGCAGAAAAGCATCCCCAAAGAATGATGTTTCCACCTCCATGCTTCACGGTTGGGATGGTGTTCTTGGGGTTGTACTCATCCTTCTTCTTCCTCCAAACACGGCGAGTGGAGTTTAGACCAAAAAGCTCTATTTTTGTCTCATCAGACCACATGACCTTCTCCCAATCCTCCTCTGGATCATCCAGATGGTCATTGGCAATCTTCAGACGGGCCTGGACATGCGCTGGCTTGAGCAGGGGGACCTTGCGTGCGCTGCAGGATTTTAATCCATGACGGCGTAGTGTGTTACTAATGGTTTTCTTTGAGACTGTGGTCCCAGCTCTCTTCAGGTCATTGACCAGGTCCTGCCGTGTAGTTCTGGGCTGATGCCTCACCTTCCTCATGATCATTGATGCCCCACAAGGTGAGATCTTGCATGGAGCACCAGACCGAGGGTGATTGACCGTCATCTTGAACTTCTTCCATTTTCTAATAATTGCGCCAACAGTTGGTGCCTTCTCACCAAGCTGCTTGCCTATTGTCCTGTAGCCCATCCCAGCCTTGTGCAGGTCTACAATTTTATCCCTGATGTCCTTACACAGCTCTCTGGTCTTGGCCATTGTGGAGAGGTTGGAGTCTGTTTGATTGAGTGTGTTTACAGGTGTCTTTTATACAGGTAACGAGTTCAAACAGGTGCAGTTAATACAGGTAATGAATGGAGAACAGGAGGGCTTCTTAAAGAAAAACTAACAGGTCTGTGAGAGCCGGAATTCTTACTGGTTGGTAGGTGATCAAATACTTATGTCATGCAATAAAATGCAAATGAATTACTTAAAAATCATACAATGTGATGTCTCTCACAGTTGAAGTGTACCTATGATAAAAATTACAGAGCTCTACATGCTTTGTAAGTAGGAAAACCTGCAAAATTGGCAGTGTATCAAATACTTGTTCTCCCCACTGTAGGTCTGTAACAGTTTGGATCTAGAGTGTCACCCCCTTTGAAAAGGGGGATGAACGTGGCAGCTTTCCAATCTCTGGGGATCTCAGACGATACGAAAGAGAGGTTGAACAGGCTGGTGATAGGGATTGCGACAATTTCGGTGGCTAATTTTAGAAAGAAAGGGTCCAGATTGTCTAGCCCAGCTGATTTGTAGGGGTCCAGATTTTGCAGCTCTTTCAGAACATCAGCTATCTGAATTTGGGTGAAGGAGAAGCGGGGGGTGGGGGGGGGGGGGGGGACATGGGCAAGTTGCAGCGGAGGGTGCAGAGCTGGTGGCCGGGGTAGGGGTAGCCAGGTGGAAAGCATGGCCAGCCGTAGCAAAATGTTTGTTGAAATTTTCGATTATCGTAGATTTATCGATAGTGACAGTGTTTCCTAGGCTCAGTGCAGTGGGCAGCTGGGAGGAGGTGCTCTTATTCTCCATGGACTTTACAGTGTCCCAAAACTTTTTGGAGTTAGTGCTACAGGATGCAAATTTCTGTTTGAAAAAATTAGCCTTTGCTTTCCTAACGGATTGTGTATATTGGTTCCTGACTTCCCTGAAAAGTTGCATATCGCGGGGGCTGTTCGATGCTAATGCCGTACGCCACAGGATGTTTTTGTGCTGGTCAAGGGCAGTCAAGTCTGGGGTGAACCAGCGGCTATATCTGTTCTTAGTTCTGAATTTTTAGAATGGGGCATGCTTACAAGACCATGGTGCTTGCCTATGGAGCAGTGAGGGGAACGGCACCTCTGTACCTTCGGGCTCTGATCAGTCCCTACACCCAAACGAGGGCATTGCGTTCATCCACCTATGGCCTGCTGGCTCCCCTTCCTCTGCGGAAGCATAGTTCCCGCTCAGCCCAGTCAAAACTGTTCGCTGCTCTGGCACCCCAATGGTGGAACAAGCTCCCTCACGACGCCAGGACAGCGGAGTCACTCACCACCTTCCGGAGACATTTGAAACCCCACCTCTTTAAGGAATACCTGGGATAGGATAAAGTAATCCTTCTACCCCCCCCCCCCCCCCCCCCCCCCCCAAAAAAAAATTTGTAAAGTGGTTATCCCACTGGCTATAGGGTGAATGCACCAATTTGTGAGTCGCTCTGGATAAGAGCGTCTGCTAAATGACGTAAATGTGCCCTTGAGCAAGGCACTTAACCCTAATTGCTCCTGTAAGTCGCTCTGGATAAGAGCGTCTGCTAAATGACTAAAATGTAAAATGTAATGTAATGTAATATTTAAGATGGAGAGGAAAGCACTTTTAAAGAACAACCAGGCATCCTCTACTGACGGAATGAGGTCAATATCCATCCAGGATACCCGGGCCAGGTAAATTAGAAAGGCCTGCTCGCTGAAGTGTTTTAGGGCGCGTTTGACAGTGATGAGGGGTGATCGTTTGACCGCGGACCCATTACGGACGCAGGCAATGAGGCAGTGATCGCTGAGATTCTGGTTGAAGACAGCGGAGGTGTATTTAGAGGGTAAATTAGTCAGGATGATATCTATGAGGGTGCCCATGTTAACGGATTTAGGGTTGTACCTGGTAGGTTCCTTGATAATTTGTGTGAGATTGAGGGCATCTAGTTTAGATTGTAGGACGGCCGGGGTGTTAAGTATATCCCAGTTTAGGTCACCAAGCAATACGAACTCTGAGGATAGATGGGGGGGCAATCAATTCACATATGGTGTTCAGGGCACAGCTGTGGGCTGAGGGGGGTCTGTAGCAAGCGGCATCAGTGAGAGACTTATTTCTGGAAAGGTGGATTTTTAGAAGTAGAAGCTCAAACTGTTTGGGCACAGACCTGGATAGTACGATAGAGCTCTGCAGGCTATCTCTACAGTAGATTGCAACTCCGCCCCCTTTGGCAGTTCTATCTAGATGGAAAATGTTGTAGTTGGGAATGGAAATTTCATAATCTTTGATGGCCTTCCTAAGCCAGGATTCAGACACTACTAGAACATCAGGGTTGGCTGAGTGTGCTAACGCAGTGAATAACTCAAACTTAGGGAAGAGGCTTCTAATGTTAACATGCAAGAAACCAAGGCTTTTGCGATTACATAAGTCAACAAATGATAGTGCCTGGGGAGCAGGAGTGATACTGGGGGCTACAGGGTCTGGGTTAACCTCTACATCACCAGAGGAACAGAGGAGGAGTAGAATAAGGATACGGCTAAAGGCTTTAAGAACTGGTCTTCTAGTGCGTTGGGTACAGAGAAAAAAAGGTGCCGATTTCCGGGCGTTGTAGAATAGATTCAGGGCATTATGTACAGACAAGGATATGGAAGGATATGAGTACAGTCAAGGTAAACCTAAGCGTTGGGTAAAGATGAAAGAGATAGCATCACTGGAGACACCGATTGAGCCGGTCTCCGCGTGTGTGGGGGGTGGGACAAAGGATCTATCTGAGACAGGTTGAGCAAGACTGGGGGCGCTACATTGAAAAAGTACAGTTAGAACTAACCGGCATATTGACATGGGAGATAGGCATAAAGCAGTCACAGGTGTTATTCGAGAGAGCTAAGACAACAGCTGGTAATGGTGACGAAAGTTTGAGCTGAGGCTAAACAGGTCAACAGGATGGGGTACCGTATAAAGGAACAGTCCAGCAGGCATCAGCTGTGTAGCTGAATGATCATAAGGTCCAGTGAACAGCAATAAGTAAGTCAGGGAGCAGTTCAGTGGCTGCTATGCTACAGGCGCGCTGGAGGCATGGCTGTTGATTGCGTGTGCTAGCGGGCCGGGGCTAGCAGATGGATCTTCGTGGTCGTCGCAACGGGAAGCCTGTTGAAACCACATCAGACGATTACGTCGGAAGACCAGTCGTGATGGATCGGCGGGGCTCCGTGTCAACACTAGGAGGTCCCGTCCGGTTTACAGAGAGGTAGATAGCCAGGAGATGGGCCTGGCTCGAGGCTAGCTCAAGGCTAACTAATATAGCCCTTGGTTCTCCTCAGACTTGACTGCCCTTGACCAGCACAAAAACATCCTGTGGCGTACTGCATTAGCATCGAACAGCCCCCGCGATATGCAACTTTTCAGGGAAGTCAGGAACCAATATAAACAATCAGTTAGGAAGGCTAGCTTTTTCAAACAGAAATGTGCATCCTGTAGCACTAACTCCAAAACGTTTTGGGACACTGTAAAGTCCATGGAAAATAAGAGCACATCCTCCCAACTGCCCACTGCACTGAGGCTAGGAAACACTGTCACCACCGATAAATCTACGATAATCGAGAATTTCAACAAGCATTTTGCTACGGCTGGCCATGCTTTCCACCTGGCTACCACTACCCCGTGCCACCAGCTCTGCATCCTCCGCTGCAACTTGCCCATGCCGCCCCAACCTCTCTTTCGTAACGTCTGAGATCCCCAGAGATTGGAAAGCTGCCGCAGTCATCCCCCTCTTCAAAGGAGGTGACACTCTAGATTCAAACTGTTACAGACCTATATCCATCCTGCCCTGCCTTTCGAAAGTATTTGAAAGCCAAGTTAACAAACAGATCACCGACCATCTCGAATCCCACCGTACCTTCTCCGCTATGCAATCCGGTTTCCGAGCTGGTCATGGGTGCACCTCAGCCACGCTCAAGGTCCTAAACGATATTATAACCGCGATCGATAAAAGACAGTACTGCACAGCCGTCTTCATCGACCTGGCCAAGGCTTTCGACTCTGTCAACCACCACATTCTTATTGGCAGACTAAATAGCCTTGGTTTCTCTAATGACTGCCTCGCCTGGTTCAACAACTACTTCTCAGATAGATTTCAATGTGTCAAATCAGAGGGCCTATTGTCTGGACCTCTGGCCGTCTGGTGCCACAGGGTTCAATTCTCGGGCCAACTCTATTCTCTGCGTATATCAATGATGTTGCTCTTGCTGCTGGTGACGCTCGGATCCACCTCTATGCGGACGACACCATTTTGTAAACATCTGGCCCTTCATTGGACACTGTGTTAACCTCCAAACGAGCTTCAACGCCATACAACACTCCTTCTGTAGCCTCCAACTGCTCTTAAACACTAGTAAAACTAAATGCATGCTCTTCAACCGAACGCTGCTTGCACCCGCCCACCCGACTAGAATCACTACTCTCGGCGGGTCTGACCTAGAGTATGTGGACAATTACAAATACCTAGGTGTCTGGTTAGACTGTAAACTCTCCTTCCAGACTTACATTAAGCATCTCCAATCAAAAGTTAGATCTAGAATCGGCTTCCTATTTCGCAACAAAGTCTCCTTCACTCATGCTGCCAAACATGCCCTCGTAAAACTGACTATCCTACCGATCCTTGACTTCGGCGATGTCATTTACAAAATAGCCTCCAACACTCTACTCAGCAAATTGGATGTAGTCTATCACAGTGCCATCCGTTTTGTCACCAAAGCCCTATATACTACCCACCATTGTAACCTGTACGCTGTTGTTGGCTGGCCCTCACTACATATTCATCGCCTAACCCACTGGCTCCAGGTCATCTATAAATCACTGTTAGGCAAATCCCTGTCTTACCTTAGCTCAGTGGTCACCATAGCAACACCCACCCGTAGTCTGCGCACCAGCAGGTATATCTCACTGGTCATCCCCAAAGCCAACACCTCCTTTGGCCGCCATTCCTTCCAGTTCTCTGCTACAAATGACTGGAACGAACTGCAAAAATCTCTGAAGCTGGAGACACATCTCCCTCACTATCTTTAAGCATCAGTTGTCAGAGCAGCTTACCAATCACTGCACCTGTACACAGCCCATCTGTAATTAGCCCACCCAACTACCTCATCCCCATATTGTTATTTATTTTGCTAATTTGCACCCCAGTATCTCTATTTGCACATCATCTTTTGCACATCTATCATTCCAGTGTTAATACGAAATTGTAACTATTTTGCACTATGGCCTATTTATTGCCTTACCTCCATAACTTACTACATTCGCACACACTGTATATATATTTTCTGTTGTATTTTTGACTTTATGCTTTGTTTACCCCATATGTAACTCTGTGTTGTTGTTTTTATCGCACTGCTTTGCTTTATCTTGGCCAGGTCGCAGTTGTAAATGAGAACTTGTTCTCAACTGGCTTACCTGGTTAAATAAAGGTGAAATAAAAATAAATAAAAATAAACTGGGGTTAGCTTCAGGACAGTGGTGATTAGTGATGATTAGCCAACAACGACAACAGCCATTCGGTTGCAGCTAGCTAGTTGCAATGATCCGGTGTTAAGGTCCAGTGATTCAGACATAAGGCTTAAACATACACTGAGTATACTAAACATTAGGAACACCTTCCTAATATTGAGTATCTTGACACATTGATCAGTTCACGGTTGCCTTGACAGTCAAATGTATCATTCAATGTAGCTACAAACAATGACACATTATATCAAACCTCTGAAGAGAATAAAAAGAAGAAGAAACTATACTATACTATGAAACAAAGATAAATTACATAAAACATTATAGTAAAAAGCTTTGGAGCTCCATCTTTCATTGAATCAGAAGGCTCATTCATCACAAAACCCACTGATATTGCCAACTACTTGAATGACTTTTTCATTGACAAGATTAGAAAACTTAGGCATGACATGTCAGTAACAAACGCCGACACTACACATTCAAGTATAACTGACCAAATTCTGAAAGTAATTTTTTATTAAGTAACGTGAGTGAGAAAGAGGTGATTTTTTTTTTGTTGTCTATCAACAATGACAAGCCACCGGGGTCTGACAACTTGGATGGAAAATTACTGAGGATAATAGTGGATGATATTGCCACTCTTATTTGCCATATCTTCAATCTAAGCCTACTAGAAAGTGTGTGCCCTGAGGCCTGGAGGGAAGCAAAAGTCATTCCACTACCCAAGAATAGTAAAGCCCCCTTTACTGGCTCAAATAGCCGACCAATCAGCATGTTACCAACACTTAGTAAATCTTTGGAAAAAAATGATGTTTGACAAGATACAATGTTATTTTACAGTAAACAAACTGACAGACTTTCAGCACGCCTATAGGGAAGGACATTCAACAAGCACAGCACTTACACAAATTACTGATGATTGGCTGAGAGAAATTGATGATAAAAAGATTGTGGGGGCTGTTTTGTTAGACTCCAGTGTGGCCTTTGACATTATCGATCATATTCTGCTGCTGGAAAAATGTGTGTGTTATGGCTTTACACCCCCTGCTATATTGTGGATGAAGAGTTACCTGTCTAACAGAACACAGAGGGTGTTCTTTAATGGAAGCCTCTCCAACATAATCCAGGTAGAATCAGGAATTCCCCAGTGCAGCTGTCTAGGCCCTTTACGTTTTAAAATCTTTGAGTAAAGCCAGTGTGTCTATGTATGCGGATGACTCAACACTATATACGTCAGCTACTACAGCGACTGAAATTACTGCAACACTTAACAAAGAGATGCAGTTAGTTTCAGAATGGGTGGCAAGGAATAAGTTAGTCCGAAATATTTAAAAACTAAAAGCATTGTATTTGGGAAAAATCATTCACTAAACCCTAAACCTCAACTAAGTCTTGTAATGAATAATGTGGAAATTGAGCAAGTTGAGGTGACTAAACTGCTTGGAGTAATCCTGGATTGTAAACTGCCATGGTCAAAACATGTTGATACAACAGTAGCTAAGATGGGGAGAAGTCTGTCCATAATAAAGCGCTACTCTGCCTTCTTAACACTATCAACAAGGCAGGTCCTACAGGCCCTAGTTTTATCGCACCTGGACTACTATTCAGTCGTGTGGTCAGTTGCCACAAAGAGGGACTTAGGAAAATTACAATTGGCTCAGAACAGGGCAGCACAGCTGGCTCTTAAATATACACGGAAGAGCAAACATTAATAATATGCATGCCAATCTCTGATGGCTCAAAGTGGAGGAGAGATTGACTTCATCACTACTTGTTTTTGTAAGAAGTGTTGACATGCTGAATGCACCAAGCTGTCTGTTTAAACTACTGGCGCACAGCTTGGACACCCATGCATACCCCACAAGACAAGCCACCAGAGGTCTCTTCACAATCCCCAAGTTCAGAACAGACTATGGGAGGCGCACAGTTCTACATAGAGCCATGACTACATGGAACTCTATTCCACATCAGGTAACTGATGCAAGCACTAGAATCAGATTTTTTTTAAAAATTAAAAATACACCTTATCGAACAGAGGGTACTGTGAAGAGACACACACACAGGTACAGACACACGCATACGCACACACACGCTAGCACATGCACTCTACACACGTACATTGTAATGTTATATGATGTACTGTTTTATCTTTTGTTTTATGTTTGATGTAAGTGCCTTAATGTGTTTGGACCCCAGGAACAGTAGCTGCTAATGGGGATCCCTATTAAATACAAAATGTATTAGGCTACAGTTGCCACATCCTTTTAGAAGGAATAAAATAGTCATAGCTACAGCTCATGCTGCACATTCTGACAGGTAGACCACTGCAATCAAAAATATGGATTAAACAAGAAATGAACAGACTCACCAGAGGCATACAAGGATCCTAAAATAGTGAGAAAACACAAACATATCCTCAGACGCATTGTCTAACTTTACTTACTAGCTAGCTAGGCTACACTACAAACAAGGAAGAAATAGCCTTTTAAAAGGACCACCTCAGAGGAAGTTGCTACACCTTTTTCGAGTATTTCCTGTCCTAGAGCGGAAATTCTGGTTTAACCTCTCCAGACCCTTTTTTTTCAATTTTCGCCTAAAATGACATACCCAAATCTAACTGCCTGTAGCTCAGGACCTGAAGCAAGGATATGCATATTCTTGATACCATTTTAAAGGAAACACTTAGAAGTTTGTGGAAATGTGAAATTAATGTAGGAGAATATAACACATTAGATCTGATAAAAGATAATACAAACAAAAAAAACATGCATCTTTGAAATGCAGCAGTGTGTGTGCAAAGTTTCAGATTGATCCAGTGAAGCATTGTAATTCTGACTATTTTGTTTCAAGTCTGCCCAAATGTGCCGAATTGGTCAATTGATACATTTTCAAGTACATAACTATAGAGAACATACAAAAATTATATGGTAATACAAAATGTAAGTTTACACACTCCCAGGAATGTCATACATGATGGATCATTAGCTTATACACTAACTTTCACACATTTATACTTCTCCCATGGGCAAAGAAATTCAAAAGGGGTGATGATATTAATTAATAGTAATTTCGATCCGAATGTGCAAATTGTTCAAATATATACGCAAGGTAGATGGATTATTTTAAATATGTTATTGGACCATAAACAGATATGGCTCATTAACCTTTACGGACCAAATAATGATGATCCACAATTATTTGACAATATATATAATAAATTATCAAGCCTGCAAGCAACTCAAGACAATATTATTATGGTGGGGGATTATAATACTGTTTTAAATAGCTCAATGGACCGTAAAGGAAATCACACCACAAACAATCACCCACATGCTCTTAAGGAAATTGTGAATGTCATGGATACATTAGAACTAGTAGATATATGGAGGCTTAAATATACTGATCTAGTGAGATATACATGGCGGAGACTGAATCAAGCTAGTCGTCTTGACTTCTTTCTTATCTCATTCTCGTTGGCACCAAAAGTAAAAAAAGTGTTGATAGGGGACAGAATGCGGTCGGACCATCATATAATAGGCATATACATTACTCTTACTGAATTTCCACGTGGGCGAGGATATTGGAAATTGAATCAAAGCCTATTGGATGACAATTTATTCATAATTAGAACAAAGGAATTTATAACTGACTTTTTCCAACATAACATAGGTACAGCGAATCCCCTTATTGTATGGGACACCTTTAAATGTGCCTTTAGAGGCCATGCAATTCAGTACTCATCTCGAAAACAAAAGCAATTTAGGTCAAAAGAGTTTATACTAAGAAAGGAAATAGAAAATCTAACAGAACAGATAGATGGCAATAAAAACTGTAACAGAGGCTCAGAATAAATTAGAGGAAAAACAAAAAGAAATGGAGAAACTTATTCAAGAAAGATCAAGTGTAATATATTATAAAAATAAAGCAAACTGGATGGAATATGGGGAAAAATGCACAAAATTCTTTTTTAATCTTCAACATAGGAATGCTACCAAAAAGAACTTAATGAAACTGGTTACAATTGACGGAGTCACCCATAATTCACCAAATGATATTTTGAAGGAAGAAACAAAGTACTTTAAGCATATGTTTTCTTTTCAGTCGCCTCCATCTCCTCTAACTGAAGCTAATTGTAGAGATTTTTTTTCTATTGATAATGTCAAATTAACAGCCACACAGAAAGACTCATGTGAAGGTGAAATTACAGAGGAGGAACTTCTGGATGCAATTAAAGACTTTAAGTCCGGGAAAACTCCAGGGTTGGATGGCATACCAGTCGAGGTATACCAAACCTTTTTTGATATACTAAGCGGACCGTTATTAGCATGTTTTAACCACTCCTATGTAAATGGTAGATTATCTGACACTCAAGAAGAAGGTCTGATCTCATTATTATTGAAACAGGATACAAGTGGAAAATATAAAGGTCCAGTCCAATTACAAAATTGGAGGCCCATTACACTTCAGTGTTGTGATGCAAAAATCCTAGCAAAATGTATAGCGCATAGAATTAAAAAGGTATTGTCGGATATTATTAATTCTAATCAGACAGGTTTTTTACATTGAAGATACATTGGAAACAATAGAACACTATGGAAAATATGGGAAACCAGGCCTGCTATTCATAGCAGACTTCGAAAAGGCATTTGATAAAGTTCGACTTGGGTTTATATATAAATGCCTGGAGCATTTCAATTTTGGAGAATCTCTTTTAAAATGTGTCAAAATCATGTATAGTAACCCTAGGTGTAAAATAGTAAATAATGGCTATTTCTCAGAACGTTTTAAACTGTCAAGAGGAGTGAAACAAGGATGTCCACTATCGGCATATCTATTTATTGTGGCCATCGAGATGTTAGCTATTAAAATCAGATCCAATAATAATATCAGAGGATTAGAAATACAGGGCTTAAAAACAAAGGTGTCATTGTACGCTGATGATTCATGTTTTCTTTTAAATCCACAACTAGAATCCCTCCACAGCCTCATAGAGGATCTAGATACATTTTCTAACCTCTCTGGATTACAACCAAATTATGACAAATGTACTATATTACGTATTGGATCACTAAAAAATACAATTTTTACATTACCATGTAGTTTACCAATAAAATGGTCTGATGGTGATGTGGATATACTCGGAATACATATCCCAAAGGAAATAAATGATCTCACTTCAAAAAAATTTAATAGAAAGTTAGCAAAAATAGATAAGATCTTACTACCATGGAAAGGAAAATACCTGTCAATTTGTGGAAAAATCACCCTGATTAACTCTTTAGTATTATCCCAGTTTACCTATTTGCTTATGGTCTTGCCTACGCCTAGCGAACAGTTTTTTAAATTATATGAGAAAATAATATTCAATTTTAATTGGAACGGCAAGCCAGACAAAATTAAAAGAGCATATTTATATAATGAATATGAATTCGGAGGACAGAAATTATTAAATATTAAAGCATTAGACCTATCACTAAAAGCTTCAGTCATACAAAAGTTATACTTAAATCCGAACTGGTTCTCAAGCAAATTAGTAAGATTGTCTCACCCAATGTTCAAGAAAGGCCTTTTTCCCTTTATTCAGATTACAACCTCTCACTTTCAGTTATTTGAAAAGGAAATAATCTCCCAAATGTCACTATTTCTAAAACAAGCCATAGAAAGTTGGTTGCAATTTCAATTTAATCCTCCAGAAACGACAGAACAAATAATGCAACAAATATTGTGGTTAAATTCAAATATACTAATTGACAAAAAAATAATATTTTTTGACAGAATGTTTAAAAAAGTTATAATCTTCGTAAATGATATCATCGGTAGGACTGGTGGAGTTATGTCGCACATGCAGCTAACAAAAACATATGGAAATGTCTGCTCTACCCAAAATTACAACCAAATAATTGCAGCCTTACCGCAAAAGTGGAAGAGGAAAGTGGAAGGGGGAGAAAGTAAGGAACTTGTCTGTCGGCCTTGCATTAAAGAACATAATTGGTTAAGGAAAACTGTGATAAATAAAAAAGTATATCAGTTCCACTTAAGGACCAAAGGATTGACAGCCGTCCCATATAGATTGCAAAATAGTTGGGAAGAGATCTTTGACGTACCGATCCCATGGCATAGTGTTTATGAACTGACACGCAAAACGACACCGGATTCAAAAATTAGAATCTTTCAATTTAAATTATTATATACAATTCTTGCTACCAATAGAATGTTATTTATATGGGGGATACAATCTTCCCAGCTCTGCAGGTTTTGCTGTGAAGAGACAGAATCATTAGATCATTTGTTTTGGTTCTGTCCATTTGTAGCTTGTTTTTGGACACAGGTCCAGGAATGACTAAAGGATTGCAATATTTACCTGGAACTAACCTTGCAGATAGCATTACTGGGTGATCTGAAAAGTCATAGTCAATCAATCAATAATATAATAATACTTTTAGCAAAAATGTTTATTTTTAATTCACAATCTGTAGAAGCAATGAGAATAGAAAGGTTCAGAATGTTTGTAAAACATCACAGTACGGTCGAAATATATATGGCAAATTGAAATCCTATATGGATGGTGTTAAGAGATAGATGGGAGGTATTGAATAGAGTTGAAGGATGGGACTAATAACAAATAACAACAAATAATAACAAAGATAGCTAATAATGTTTTATTACGTTTGCAATCGCAACAAATAATCTGCTCAGACCCCAACCAAGGAGCATCAAAAGTCGTGCTATAAATTCTCAGACAACACAAAAATTCATTGATGCCCTTCCAGACTCCTTCTGCCTACCCAAGGACGTCAGAGGACAAAAATCAGTTAACCACTTAACTGAGGAACTCAATTTAACCTTGCGCAATACCCTAGATGCAGTTGCACCCCTAAAAACGAAAAACATTTGTCATAAGAAACTAGCTCCCTGGTATACAGAAAATACCCGAGCTTTGAAGCAAGCTTCCAGGAAATTGGAACGGAAATGGCGCCACACCAAACTGGAAGTCTTCCGACTAGCTTGGAAAGACAGTACCGTGCAGTACCGAAGAGCCCTCACTGCTGCTCGATCATCCTACTTTTCCAACTTAATCGAGGAAAATAAGAACAATCCAAAATTTCTTTTTGATACTGTTGCAAAGCTAACTAAAAAGCAGCATTCCCCAAGAGAGGATGGCTTTCACTTCAGCAGTGATAAATTCATGAACTTCTTTGAGGAAAAGATCATGACCATTAGAAAGCAAATTACGGACTCCTCTTTGAATCTGCGTATTCCTCCAGGGCTTAGCTGTCCTGGATCTGCACAGCTCTGCGAGGGCCTGGGATCGGGAGAGACACTTAAGTGTTTTAGTACTATATCTCTTGACACAATGATGAAAATAATCATGGCCTCTAAACCTTCAAGCTGCATACTGGATCCTATTCCTACTAAACTGCTGAAGGAGCTGCTTCCTGTGCTTGGCCCTCCTATGTTGAACATAATAAACAGCTCTCTATCCACCGGATGTGTACCAAACTCACTAAAAGTGGCAGTGATAAAGCCTCTCTTGAAAAAGCCAAACCTTGACCCGGAAAATATAAAAAACTATCGGCCTATATCGAATCTTCCATTCCTCTCAAAAATTTTAGAAAAAGCTGTTGCGCAGCAACTCACTGCCTTTCTGAAGACAAACAATGTATACGAAATGCTTCAGTCTGGTTTTAGACCCCATCATAGCACTGAGACTGCACTTGTGAAGGTGGTAAATGACCTTTTAATGGCATCAGACCGAGGCTCTGCATCTGTCCTCGTGCTACTAGACCTTAGTGCTGCCTTTGACACCATCGATCACCACATTCTTTTGGAGAGACTGGAAACCCAAATTGGTCTACACGGACAAGTTCTGGCCTGGTTTAGATCCTACCTGTCGGAAAGATATCAGTTTGTCTCTGTGAATGGTCTGTCCTCCGACAAATCAACTGTACATTTCGGTGTTCCTCAAGGTTCCGTTTTAGGACCACTATTGTTTTCACTATATATTTTACCTCTTGGGGATGTTATTCGAAAACATAATGTTAACTTTCACTGCTATGCGGATGACACACAGCTGTACATTTCAATGAAGCATGGTGAAGCCCCAAAATTGCCCTCGCTAGAAGCCTGTGTTTCAGACATAAGGAAGTGGATGGCTGAAAACGTTTTACTTTTAAACTCGGACAAAACAGAGATGCTTGTTCTAGGTCCCAAGAAACAAAGAGATCTTCTGTTAAATCTGACAATTCATCTTGATGGTTGTAAAGTCGTCTCAAATAAAACTGTGAAGGACCTAGGCGTTACTCTTGACCCTGATCTCTCTTTTGACGAACATATCAAGACTGTTTCAAGGACAGCTTTTTTCCATCTACGTAACATTGCAAAAATCAGACATTTTCTGTCCAAAAATGATGCAGAAAAATTAATCCATGCATTTGTTACTTCTAGGTTAGACTACTGCAATGCTCTATTTTCCGGCTACCCGGATAAAGCACTAAATAAACTTCAGTTAGTGCTAAATACGGCTGCTAGAATCCTGACTAGAACCAAGAAATTTGATCATATTACTCCAGTGCTAGCTTCCCTACACTGGCTTCCTGTTAAGGCAAGGGCTGATTTCAAGGTTTTACTGTTAACCTATAAAGCGTTACATGGGCTTGCTCCTACCTATCTTTCCGAGTTGGTCCTGCCGTACATACCAATACGTACGCTACGGTCACAAGACGCAGGCCTCCTAATTGTCCCTAGAATTTCTAAGCAAACAGCGGGAGGCAGGGCTTTCTCCTATAGATCTCCATTTTTATGGAACAGTCTGCCTACCCATGTGAGAGACGCAGACTCGGTCTCAACCTTTAAGTCTTTACTGAAGACTTATCTCTTCAGTAGGTCATATGATTGAGTGTAGTCTGGCCCAGGAGTGTGAAGGTGAACGGAAAGGCTGGAGCAACGAACAGCCCTTGCTGTCTCTGCCAGGCCGGTTCCCCTCTCCACTGGGGTTCTCTGCCTCTAACCCTGTTGCAGGGGCTGAGTCACTGGCTTGCTGGTGCTCTTTCATGCCGTCCCTGGGAGGGGTGCGTCACTTGAGTGGGTTGAGTTACTGACGTGATCTTCCTGTCTGGGTTGGCGCCCCCCCCTTGGTTTGTGCTGTGGTGGAGACCTCTGTGGGCTATACTCGGCCTTGTCTCAGGATTGTAAGTTGGTGGTTGGGGATATCCCTCTAGTGGTGCGGGGGCTGTGCTTTGGCGGAGTGGGTGGGGTTATATCCTTCCTGTTTGGCCCTGTCCGGGGGTTTCTTCGGATGGGGCCACAGTGTCTCCGGACCGCTCCTGTCTCAGCCTCCAGTATTTATGCTGCAGTAGTTTATGTGTTGGGGGGCTGGGGTTAGTTGGTTATACCTGGAGTACTTCTCCTGTCTTATCCAGTGTCCTGTGTGAATTTAAGTATGCTCTCTCTAATTCTCTCGTTCTCTCTTTCTCTCTGAGAACCTGAGCCCTAGGACCATACGTCAGGACTACCGGGCATGATGACACCTTGCTGTCCCCAGTCCGCCTGGCCTTGCTGCTATTCCAGTTTCAACTGTTCTGCCTGCGGCTACGAAACCCCTACCTGTCCCAGACCTGCTGTTTTCAACTCTTAATGATCGGCTATGAAAAGCCAACTGAGAGACCTGAGCCCTAGGACCATACGTCGGGACTACCGGCCGTGGTGACTCCTTGCTGTCCCCAGTCCGCCTGGCCTTGCTGCTATTCCAGTTTAAACTGTTCTGCCTGCGGTTATGGAACCCCTACCTGTCCCAGACCTGCTGTTTTCAACTCTTAATGATCGGCTATGAAAAGCCAACTGAGATTTATTCCTGATTATTATTTGACCATGCTTGTCACTTATGAACATTTTTGAACATCTTGGCATGGTTCTGTTATAATCTCCACCCGGCACAGCCAGAAGAGGACTGGCCACCCCTCATAGCCTGGTTCCTCTCTAGGTTTCTTCCTAGGTTTTCGCCTTTCTAGGGAGTTTTTCCTAGCCACCGTGCTTCTACACCTGCATTACTAGCTGTTTGGGGTTTTAGGCTGGGTTTCTGTACAGCACTTCGAGATATTAGCTGATGTAAGAAGGGCTATATAAAATAAAATTGATTGATTGATTGAATGTAAGCATACTGTGTCCAAAATAAGTATATAGGTTGTATGTTGGGAGCTTTTGGGAAGGAGCACAGTTAGAAAGATATGGCGTATAGAAGCAAACCGGATGGACACCATGAAAATGATCGGAGAGGTTGAGAGTAGAAGAAGTTCAGGAGCAAAAAAAAAAAATATATATATATATATATATATATACATATAATAGAATTATTGTAAAATTAACTCTGTCCATAAAATGTGTAGATAGTAAGTATAGACCGTAAGTAGAGGCCTGGGCATTGTTGTTCACTAATTTACTCCAAGTAGGGAAAGGATGGTGGGGTTGAAAAGTAATAAAGGGGAGTATATATATAAAAATTAAAAAAACATGGGGGATTGGAAGTGATGCAGACAATTACATTGATGGAAGATACAATCTATCTGCAATATTAAGCTGATCCATTCCCCCTGAAAAAAATGTTTTACAGTGGGGAAAAAAAGTATTTAGTCAGCCACCAATTGTGCAAGTTCTCCCATTTAAAAAGATGAGAGAGGCCTGTAATTTTCATCATAGGTACACGTCAACTATGACAGACAAAATTAGAAAAATAAATCCAGAAAATCACATTGTAGGATTTTTAATGAATTTATTTGAAAATTATGGTGGAAAATAAGTATTTGGTCAATAACAAAAGTTTCTCAATACTTTGTTATATACCCTTTATTGGCAATGACACAGGTCAAACTTTTTCTGTAAGTCTTCACAAGGTTTTCACACACTGTTGCTGGTATTTTGACCCATTCCTCCATGCAGATCTCCTCTAGTGTGTTACTTTGGTCCCAGCTCTCTGCAGGTCATTCACTAGGTCCCTCCGTGTGGTTCTGGGATTTTTGCTCACTGTTCTTGTGATCATTTTGACCCCACGGGGTGAGATCTTGCGTGGAGCCCCAGATCGAGGGAAATTATCAGTGGTCTTGTATGTCTTCCATTTCCTAATAATTGCTCCCACAGTTGATTTCTTCAAACCAAGCTGCTTACCTATTGCAGATTCAGTCTTCCCAGCCTGGTGCAGGTCTACAATTTTGTTTCTGGTGTCCTTTGACAGCTCTTTGGTCTTGGCCATAGTGGAGTTTGGAGTGTGACTGTTTGAGGTTGTGGACAGGTGTCTTTTATACTGATAACAAGTTCAAACAGGTGCCATTAATACAGGTAACGAGTGGAGGACAGAGGAGCCTCTTAAAGAAGAAGTTACAGGTCTGTGAGAGCCAGAAATCTTGCTTGTTTGTAGGTGACCAAATACTTATTTTCCACCATAATTTTCAAATAAATTCATAAAAAATCCTACAATGTGATTTTCTGGATTTTTTTTCTTCTCAATTTGTCTGTCATATAGTTGACGTGTACCTATGATGAAAATTACAGTCCTCTCTCATCTTTTTAAGTGGGAGAACTTGCACAATTGGTGGCTGACTAAATACTTTTTTTCCCCACTGTAGATGGCCGGGCAGGGTGGGTGTGGAGCCAGAGACAGCAGGGGTTCAAACTGTAGAACCCAGTTCCTACATTTGAATATAAAAATTGATTTTATCAAACAAAACTATGCTACATTTTATCTCTGGGACCATCAGGATGACAAATCAGAGCAAGATTACTGAATGTTAGTACATTATTTACCTTCAGAGGTGAATGTATCAAACCAGTTGCCGTGATAAGTTTTTTGTTGTTGTGCACTCTCCTCAAACAATAGCATGGTCTTTTCTTCACTGTAATAGCTACTGTAAATTGGACAGTGCAGTTAGATTAACAAGAATTTAAGCTTTCTGACCATATAAGACATGTCTATGTCCTGGAAAGTTTGCTGTTACTTACAACAGTCATGCTAATCACATTAGCGCACGTTAGCTCAACCGTCCCTTATATACGGGACACCGATCCCGTAGAGGTTAAAGTTCCACCGTGAAGATTGACGCAGGCTGCTAACACATATTCAGGAATTGGGGGTGGGAACGTTGTAATGATTTCCATGTGTAGCAGAGAAATAACAACAAATAGGGCACTGACTGACAGCTGTCAGTGTAACTAGCTAGCATGTTAACCTTAGCCAGCTAATGAAAGTAATGTGAGCACCATTTCAGTTAAGACGGGCATACTGAAAGTCAGGAGAAAATAATTATTTCAGAAAAAGACTACCAGCCAACCTGTCACGAGATGAGTCTTAGCTAAACCGTGCCTATACGAGCTGTTGACATATTGAGGGTTGACGAATGTCTGACTCTTGCCGTTTGATAATTCAAGTGAAACTGTGTCCGATTCCAGATATCATTAATATTTGGACATGCACACGGACATTATGAAATAGCTATATTCTTTGTTCTCTATGTTATAATTTCAGCAGGCTAGCTACTGTTTCTATATATCAATGCATTAGGGTCTTTCTATAAATAATGGGGCCAATGTGTGACATTGGGATCAACATTTCAAAATGGTTTGAAACAAAAATAAAGATTTTTATGCAGTTTCACATGTGTACTTAGAGGAATATATGCAAATTAGCCCATAACTCCACCCTTACAACAACATAGGCCTAAGACTATACATCCTTTAAGGAGGGTTCATACAGACATTGACAATTAAAATTCCAGGACTTTCAGTGACTTTGTCAAGTACTTAATTGTAATTTTCAAGGGACTCAATGTTATACAATTGTATAATTTATATAATTGTACATATAGGGCCTAATATAGCAACCAGTATTCAACGTCCATCCATGTCTGAGGACGTCGGGAGATTACGTGGAAACTGGCCCCTAGGGGCAACAGTGAGCGCTGTTCCCTTCAAGTAGGTTTTGGTGTTGTGGGCGGGGCTGGCGGATAGACGTAAGCACCTGCCTCTGGTGCCAAAGGTTGTATGTTCTAATCCAGAGATATAACGTTTTTTTTAAAGATTTTTGTTTTAAGCATATCCCAAACCTTAACCATTACCTTAACCATTCAGAGTTAATGTCTAACCTTACGATTTCAGAGTTAAGGACTAAACATAACCCTAACCTTAAACATTCTGAATGAATGCCTGAACTTAACCTTAAACACGTTTGGAACAACTTTGAAATTTGACATTTGAGAAACATGGATGAACGTCTAATTCTGATGTGAGTTGCAGCTAGAGCATTTTATTGAATATAGCTATGTTCCCCCTTATATCTTAATGTAATTACATGAACAAATTGGCAGATTATTATCAATGACTTGTAACAAGTTGTCCAGCGTAGGAAATCCTCACTCGTACCCTAGTTTATAGAAAGACCCATTATCTAAATTGCGCAGCTATTATCAATGCATTACCTAAATTGCGGCGATTGGTTTTGTAGATCATTATGTAGTTATATTCAAGAGAATTCAAAGATGCACACAATGAACTATTGGCAGCAGTTTCACACTGATTACTCAAGAGGAAACCAAGGGGCCAGGGGGCCAAGGTTCCAGTCTAGAAGTACGGTTTCAACTGCTCTTACAGTTTTGCTTCAGTACTGCAGTTTAACTGACGCGGACCCAGAAATAAGAATTCCATAGACGGCCACATAGAGAAGTCAGATTAGAAAATTCCTAATTAGACACTTTAGTCATCACCTTTGTGCACAAAGCATCCATTGAATTATTCAAATAATTTATCACAGCTGAAGATATAAAAATGTAAAATTCATCCAATGTCTGCCATGTTTTGGGATAATGTGATGATGTCGTCCCTGCTCGCGCTGCTCCCTGTGCACTAGAGCCCTGCACGGGCATACATTTTAAGCCCTACCCACGACGTTCAGGCCCTACCCTACCCAGGCCCGATTACTTCTGCCAAATTTAAGGCCCAGCCCTGCCCGAAATAACTTCCTCCATTAGTAAATCCATTAGATGCTCCTCTCTTTGTCACTCGCAGGCAGCTCGCTCTGCATGCACTCTGCTCATGGGGGCTCTGAGAATGTGAGTATCCATAGCAATGGCTCCTCTGTTCAATGAAGAGACAGGAGAGAGCAGTTAGCTGTTAGCTACTTTTCATCACTCTAAACTCCAACAAAACTCAAGGAACATTATTATTTTCTGTGAAATAATCTCTCCTGTTTTACAGTGCCTTCAGAAAGTATTCATACCCCTTGACTTATTCCACATTGTTGTGTTTCATCCTGAATTCAAAATGGATTAAATTGATTTTTTTCTCACCCATCTATCTACACACAATACCCCATAATGACAAAGTGAAAACATGTTTTAGAATTTTTTTTATAATTTATTGACAATGAAATACAGAAATCTCATTGACATTCCAGGGGCCTTTCCCTAACCGGATCCTGGTCAATGACCAGTATATCAACGTTACCTATGACCAGAGAGTCTCTGTCACTCAACTCACATATATTTTTGAGGTAAGTCTGATCGCTGTAGTTGTAATGTGTACTTAGGTATAGTGTAGTGTTTCTACCGACCATGAACTGGATGGGCTGGATGAACTGGTTCTGTTGAATAATTTCTTTGTTATTGTGTCAACAGCTCAGCATGTTGTCATGCAAGCTTTTACACCTTGCTTAAAGGGAAATGTAAAACATGTTCAACTTCATATTCATAATTTCTAGCACCACCAACATCAACATGTGAAAATGGCGCGTTTCTATGTTTTGTAGTAAAAAAAAAGAAGATAACTGTTTCCAATGACATCATCGACCAATTAGTAGACAATAAGTAGGCAATGCCTACTGATAAATGGTTAAAAATCACGATGCACACTGATGATGCCATTGGAAACACTTATCTTTCTGTCTTTATTACTAGAAAACATAAACGCACCATTTTCACATATGCTGATTTGTGGTGGTGCTGGAGATTATGAATATGAAGTTTGATTTAAAAAAAATATTCCTTTAAAGGGATAGATCGGGATTTTGGCAATGAGGCACTTTATCTACTTCCCCAAAGTCAGATGAACTGGTGGATACCATTTTTATGTCTCTGTGTCCAGTATGAAGAAAGAGGTAGTTTTGCGAGTCAATGCTAACTAGCATTGGCGCAATGACTGGAAGTCTGAAGAAACAGCTAGCTAACGCTAGTTAGCAACTTCCTTCAAACTGCACGCAGATACACTTCCGGTCAAAAGTTTTAGAACACCTACTCATACATTGCAGAATAATAGTGAAGACATCAAAACTATGAAATAACACATATGTAGTAACCAAAAAAGTGTTAAACAAATCCAAATATATTTTATATTTCAGATTCTTCAAATAGCCACCCTTTGCCTTGATGACAGCTTTGCACACTCTTGGCATTCTCTCAACCAGCTTCATGAGGTAGTCACCTGGAATGCATTTCAAACAACAGGTGTGCCTTCTTAAAAGTTAATTTGTGGAATTTCTTTCCTTCATAATGCTTTTGAGCCAATCAGTTGTGTTGTGACAAGGTAGGGGGGGTATACAGAAGATAGCCCTATTTGGTAAAAGATCAATTCCATATTAAGGCAAGAATAGCTCAAATAAGCAAAGAGAAATGACAGTCCATCATTTCTTTAAGACATGAAGGTCAATCAATATGGAACATTTCAAGAACTTTGAAAGTTTCTTCAAGTGCAGTCGCAAAAACCATCAAGCGCTATGATGAAACTGGCTCTCATGAGGACCGCCACAAGAATGGAAGACCCAGATGATACGTTTATTAGAGTTACCAGCCTCAGAAATTGCAGCCCAAATAAATGCTTCACAGAGTTCAAGTAACAGACACATCTCAACATCAACTGTTCAGAGGAGACTGTGTGAATCAGGCCTTCATGGTCGAATTGCTGCAAAGAAACCACTACTAAAGGACACCAATAAGAAGAAGAGACTTGCTTGGGCCAAGAAACACGAGCAATGGACATTAGACCGGTGGAAATGTGTCCTTTGGTCTGGAGTCCAAATTGGAGATTTTTGGTTCCAACCGCCGTGGCTTTGTGAGGCGCGGTGTGGGTGAACGGATGATCTCTGCATGTGTATTTCCTACCGTAAAGCATGGAGGATGAGGTGTTATGGTGTGGGGGTGCTTTGCTGGTGACACTGTCTGTGATTTATTTAGAATTCAAGGCACACTTAACCAGCATGGCTACCACAGCATTCTGCAGCGATACACCATCCCATCTGGTTTGGGCTTAGTGGGACTATCATTTGTTTTTCATCAGGACAATGACCAAACACACCTCTTTTACCAAGAAGGAGAGTGATGGAGTGCTGCATCAGATGACCTGGCCTCCACAATCCACCAACCTCAACCAAATTGAGATGATTTGGGATGAGACGGACCGCAGAGTGAAGGAAAAGCAGCCAACAAGTGCTCAGCATATGTGGGATCTCCTTCAAGACTGTTGGAAAAGCACGGTGTAGGCAGTCATTGTAATTAAGAATTTGTTCTTAACTGACTTGCCTAGTTAAATAAAGGTTAAATAAAATAAAATATATATTTTAAAAAATCCAGGTGAAGCTGGTTGAGAGAATGCTAAGAGTGTGCAAAGCTGTCATCAAGGCAAAGGGTGGCTATTTGAAGAATATAAAATATAAAATATATTTGGATTTGTTTAACACTTTTTTGTTTACTACATGATTCCATATGTGTTATTTCATAGTTTTGATGTTTTCACTATTATTCTACAATGTAGAAAATTGTAAAAATAAAGAAAAACCCTTGAATGAGTAGGTGTTCTAAAACTCTTGACCAGTAGTGTACATGTATTTTTAATCCACGAGTTAATCTGACTCAGGGGAAGTAGTTATAAAGGGCGTCATTGCCAAAATCCCAAACTATCCCTTTAAGCAAGGTGTAAAAGCCTGCATGACAACATGCTGAGCTGTTGACACAAGAACAAAGAAATTATTCAACAGAACCAGTTCATCGAGCCCATCCAGTTCATGGTCGGTAAAAACGCTACACTATACCTAAGTACACATTACAACTACACAGTGGCGTGAATTAATGGAAGCCAAGGGAAGCCAGGCTTCCCCAAAAAATTTACCAAGACAAAAATACATATATAATCTTTTTCGTCTCTCTGTTTCATAATTTGCAAGAGGCTTAATGTATCGCACCGGAGAAGGCATCAGAGCAAGCGAAAAAGCTCCCCTCTGTCTCTGTATGTGTAGCCCATTTATCTGATGCTGTCTGGTCAAAAATAGTATGACATTATTGCCGTCCGTAGCATTGAATGCGAAGGAAGCCAGCAAGCATTCGGCCTCCCTTGATAATAAAATAAGTGAATAATAGCCAATCAGCGTTGAAGTAAACTGAGTGAGCTCAACCGTGAATGGTCCTGGCGCACCAAAAAATAAGTGTCAAGGAAGCCAGTTGGATTTGGCTTTACACTAATCAAGTCACATCAGAAGCCAAACGTCATTGACAGAACAAACTTAAACTGTTGCATCTTGTTGTGTCGTTGTCCTCCCGTGGCTAGCTAGCTAGCTAAAATTGTCCCTCTCCTAAATTAGCCATGGATGAAAATAGGAATTTGGACTTGTGGTTTTAATTAATTCTCCGTACTGGCCAATGATTATAACGGCGATTCTGATCCAACCATAAATTCATACATTGTGCCCCTGGCCTGAGAAGATGGAAGTTCAATAAGTAGCTAGATGTAGTAGGCTAATGTTAACTAGCTGGCTCATCGTTGCCCATGGAAGGAAGTTAGGCTAGCGAGTAAGCATTTTATCCAGGTAGCCTAGGACAACAAAAACTTAAAAGTGTGTACTGCAGGGGTAGGCAACCCAGTTCCTGGAATACCGTAGGTAATTCGTTTTTGGTATCTTTTAGATGTCACTGTATTAGACTAAGCATAGGTGATTTGATGATGTTGAAATGTTGAAGTTGAAATGGTGCTGGAATAGTGGAGGTAGCTCCTATTTTCTTTGCGACGTGCAGTAACTCTCTGTGGTTCCAAATCAATAGGCCTAGTTGTTTAGTAGTCCGAAAATGTCGGAAACATTAACTTGCTTAATCATGCTATAGGTAATGTAACTGTTCGTTACATGCGATATGCTTTGTGGACTTCACCAGAGAGATGTTGCTCTCCGGTTTTGTGATGAAACAAAGGTGAGGTTGAATGTGCCACTGTCTCTTCTTATTGTCTCGGCCTTAGGCCTATATATAACGATGGCAAGGCATATGAATTAACAGATTATAGAGCAAACAACGCAATTGTCACAATCCATAGGTGGTAATTTGGCATCCTATAAGTTGTAATATGGCATTTTTTTCCCCTGGCTTGGCTTCCCAAGGGATTTTACCCAGGCACCGCGACTGCAAGTACAGCCATCAGACTTACCTCAAAGATATATGTGGCTTGAGTGACAGAGATGCTCTGGTCATAGGTAACATTAATATACTGGTCATTGACCAGGACCAGGTTAGGGAAAGGACCCTGGAATGAGACGCCCTCCTCCCCATAAGCCACAGCTCTCGCCCCTAGAGACAGTCTGTAGGCCACGTCCTGCTTGTCCCGGGGATGGATACTGGAACATAAAGTCACTGGTAAACCTCTTGTTCCACATTCTAATACCCACACTAACATACCACTTAGAATGAAGCAATGCATGCATCGTAAGTGGTATGCTAGTATCGATATTGGAATATAGCTTTGTGTTCTCACATTATTCATATGTGAACTGCCTAACACTTTAGAAGAGTACATGCCTATCGACTACTGTGCTATGACTATGTTACTTACCTGACATAAGGAGACATTTCAAAAAGTTGATCCGACCACCCTCTGCAGGTCCCTTTGTGTAGAGCACCTTCAAGTTGGCCACTGTACGTACCACTGTGTAGTTTGTACTATGAACTGGGTGGTTCGAGCGCTGAATGCTGATTGGCATATCAGACCGTATACCACTGGTATGACAAATCATTACTTTTTACTGTTCTAATTACGTTGGTTACCAGTTTAATAGCAATAAGGCACCTCGTGGGTTTGTGGTATATGGCCAATATACCACAGCTAAGGTCAGTGTCCAGGCACTAAGTGTTACGTCACGCTTTAGAACTTAGCTGTGGTATATTGGCCATATTCCACACCCCCTCCTGCCTTATTGCTTAACTATAGTTGATTTGGTAGACAATGTAGATGGACTACACCTGGCATTTCAATAAAAAACCCACTCATTTATTTCATTGATCATCAAATATTAATAATAATAATAATAATAATAATATGCCATTTAGCAGACACTTTTATCCAAAGCAACTTACGATTTGTGCATACATTTTTAGGTATGGGTGGTCCCGGGGATCGAACCCACTACCCTGGCATTACAAGCGCCATGCTCTACCAATTGAGCTACAGAGGACCACAAGGTAATAATGATTATTGCTCATATTGTATAATTCAAAAACACATTTCCCACTGCGTAACTAAATGTAGAATACCATGTGAAAACAAATTATACTAAAATTCAGCTTCAGTGCAATTGTAAACAATCCATAGAGGATATTGGTTTTGTAGATAATTATGTTCAAGAGAATTCAAAGATACACACACTGAAAGACTGCCATCAGTTTCACACTGATGCCTCAAGAGGAAACGGTTAGCATTTCATTTCCAGTCTTGACACTAGTGCATCTTGTTAACCACCACACCATATTTGGGTGGACTAATTCATTCCTAGGAGAGGGGGGTTCTCGTCTCACTGCCACTTGCCTGGCCAGCGGTTGAGAGTGAAGGGAGGTGCAGGTAGAACCCCATCAGCACTGTTAATAGGACATGCCTTAAAGTCACAAGGCCAGTCCCTCAAGCGTAGCGCAGGCCGGCTACATTGTTCATGAAACAGTTAGTGGTGGACAATTGGACGGCGCTAACGCCCCACTGCAGTATGGGAGCTGGGACCCACAGTGACAGAGCATCACAGGGTGCCCTCACCCCTGAGCAGCAAATCTGAGGAAGAAACAGTCTGTTTAAGAAATGGTTTCCCCATATACTTTTCTTTTAGCAAGGTGGAAAAGCATGCATGACAACATGCCGAGCTGCTGACAATAACAAAGAAAGAATTCAGACCCAGTTCATCCAGCCCATCCTGTTCATGGTCAGTAGAAACACTACACCATACCTTAGTACACATTACAAGTACAGCAATCAGACTTACCTGAAAGATATCTTTGGATTGAGCGACCGAGATTCTCTGAGCATAAAAAATGTTGATATACAGGTCAGAGACCAGGATCCGGTTAGGGAAAGGCCCCTGGAATGAGACGCCCTCCTCCCCATAAGCCACAGCTCTCGCCCCTAGAGACAGTCTGTAGGCCACGTCCTGCTTGTCCCGGGGATGGATACTGGAACATAAAGTCACTGGTAAACCTCTTGTTCCACATTCTAATACCACACTAGCTTAGGGCCAGAACGATACCAGTTTCACAATACTCATTAATATTGTGGCAAGGAAACAAAACACAAAGCAGATTTTACTTCTTTAGGAAAACAGCCCTAATGTTGGAAACAAACATCATTATGTTGTCATCGGGTCACATTTATTTATTTTCCAAGCTATAGAACACAATATTTTACATACAGCAGGTTTTTAAAGGAACAAAGAGTTTGGTCTGCTTTGTGTTTTCATTTTTGTCATGGAAAAAATACTGCAATACTGGTATCGTCCCTCTCCTAACTAGCATACCACTTAGGAAGCAATGCATCCTAAGTGGTATACTAGTATCGATATTGGAACGTAGCCTTGTGTTCTCACAGTATTCGTATGTGAACTACCTAACACTTTAGAAGAGTACATGTCTATCGAATACTGTGGTATCCATTCTATGACTGTTACCTGCCATAAGGAGACATTTTATCTCCTAAGTCCATAGCAACGGCCATGAATGTGTTCCTCATACGCAGGTTGGGAGCAAAGCCATAGTCTCCAGTCTGGTGCCAGCGTATGTTTGGAAATCCCTCACTTAAGGAGGCCTTTCTATACGTAGAGAGCTGAGGACAAATATATAGACAGGGTCAATGTAACAGTGTTAGCAGCAGTTGGTAACACATCCTGTTGTGATACATTGTCAAAGCAATGTAGTGATTGCTATTATGTGAGATACATTCACAGGGGATTAGGTGTTGTCACGATTTCATTTGGTGAACAAAAAGGAGAGCAGTTGTTGATAAAGCCAATCAAAATCAAAATGGTTTATTACAAGAATTCAGGGAGAACACCTCCAGAACAGAAGCAAAGAAAAAATCTAACGGGCCTTCTGCAAGAAGGACCTTATCACACAGCACTGAATGTTCTGTAAACACCAGCCGAGAGGCTTGTAGGACATCACAATATCAGCTGATACAGAATCATAGTCACAGATACGTTAACGGTGCACCCTCGGCTCAGTCTGGTGTCAAGCTTTAACCATAACGTTTATGCGCTGCAGTAAGCCTAGCAGTTAAAGCATTGGGGCAGTAACCGAAAGGTTGTTTGTTCGAATCCAGGAGCCAACAAGGTGAAAGACCTCATGTGCCCTTGAGCAAGGCACTTAACCCTAATTGCTCAAGGGTCGCTGTTGATAATGGCAGACCATGATCCGCTTCTCCTCGAACTCCAGAAAACATCTACACCAGTGAAGTAGTGGTGAATTTTTTTTTAAGGCTCCCTATATTTTCTATGCTTTTATCCGTGATAGGTGGTTAAATGCTTGTGCAAAAGAAATTAAATGGTGTTTACCCTCGACTACACCACTGGTCTAGAAAATCTCCACACAGGTGTCCCCAGGCTGTCTCAATGGAACTCATGTTACAGGACAATTTGCTTCGGCACTAACATTCAGACGGTTCTAAAAAGTCACCAGGAAGAGAGGAGGCTACAGAATCATGTTCTCTTCTGTTTAAAGGATCAATGTACATTGTTGCTATGATGTGAAGAATAAAACAGTTGATCTGACTGCCCTCTGCAGGTCTCTTTGTGTAGAGCACTTTCAAGTTGGCCCCTGTAGCACTGTGTAGTTAGTACTATAGTTGATTTGGTTGACAATGTAGATGGACTACGCCTGGCATTTCAATAAAAACAATCTAATATTCATATGTGTCAGCATACTGAATTGTAATTGGATGCATTCTACCGTCGTATCATACTGCGCTATGATTGGTTAAGACCACCTAGGTGGTGAGGTCATCTTCAGATGATCATGGCCAGAGACACATGAACATGCCAGTTATAGCTAGCTAATAAAGAGCTAAGTTTAGAAGAATCCTGTCGTGCTGCATTTTATTATTTTGTACAAAGCATACAAAACAAGATAAACCCACTAATTTATTTCATTTTACTATCATTGATCATCAAATAATAAAACACGATAATAATGATTAACAACCATTGCTCATATTGTGTCATTCAAAAACATTTCCCACTGCGTAAATAAAAGTACAATACAATGTGAAAACAAATTATAGAAAGATTCAGAGCAATTGTAAACAAGCCAAAGAGGTGATTGGTTTTTATAGATAATTATGTAGTTATGTTCAAGAGAATTCAAAGATGCACACACTGAAAAACTGCCAACAGTTTCACACTGATGACTCAAGAGGAAACGGTTAGCATTTCATTTCCAGTCTTGCCACAAGTGCATCTTGTTAACCACCACACCATATTTGGGTGGAATAATCCATTCATAGGAGAGGGGGGTTCTCGTCTCACTGCCACTTGCCTGGCCAGCGGTTGAGAGTGAAGGGAGGTGCAGGTAGAACCCCATCAGCACTGTAAACAGGACATGCCTTAAAGTCACAAGGCCAGTCCCTCCATGCGTAGCGCAGGCCGGCTACATTGTTCATGAAACAGTTAGCGGTGGACACTTGGACGGCGCTATGGCCCCACTGCAGTATGGGAGCTTGGATCCACAGTGACAGAGAGTCACAGGGTGCCCTTACCCCTGAGCAGCAAATCTGAGGAAGAAACAGTCTGTTTAAGAAATGGTTTCCCCTGACACTTTTCTTTTAGCAAGGTGGAAAAGCCTGCATGACAACATGCCATGCTGTTGACAATAACAAAGAAAGAATTCAGACCAAGTTCATCCTGTTCATGGTTGGTAGAAACACTACAAAAATAATAATAATAATAATAAGATGTTGTACTGTCACATACACCGGATAGGTGCAGTTAATTGTGTTGTTTTACAGGGTCAGCCATAGTAGTGCGGTGCCACTGGGGCAAATTAGGGTTAAGTGCCTTGCTCAAGGGCAGATCAACAGATTTTTCACATTGTCCGATCGGGTATTCGACCAGCAACCTTTTGGTTACCAGCCCAACACTCTAACCACTAGGCTAACTGCTACCCCATACCTTGATATGATATGATGATATGCCATTTAGCAGACGCTTTTATCCAAAGCGACTTACAGTCATGTGTGCATACATTTTTACGTATGGGTGGTCCCAGGGATCGAACCCACTACACTGGCGTTACAAGCGCCATGCTCTTATCAATTGAGCTACAGAGGACCACCTTAGTACATATTACAACTACAGCCATCAGGCTTACCTCAAAGATATCTTTGGATTGAGTGACAGACACTCTCTGGTCATAGGTAACGTTGATATACTGGTCATTGACCAGGATCCGGTTAGGGAAAGGCCCCTGGAATGAGACGCCCTCCTCCCCATAAGCCACAGCTCTCGCCCCTAGAGACAGTCTGTAGGCCACGTCCTGCTTGTCACGGGGATGGATACTGGAACATAAAGTCACTGGTAAACCTCTTGTTCCACATTCTAACACCCACATTAGCATACCACTTAGAAGGAAGCAATGCATGCATCCTAAGTGGTATGCTAGTATCGATATTGGAACGTAGTATTGTGTTCTCACAGTATTCATATGTGAACTGCTTAACACTTTAGAGTACATGTCTATCGAATACTGTGGTATCTATTCTTTGACTGTTACTTACCTGCCATAAGGAGACATTGTATCTCCTAAGTCCATAGCAACGGCCATGAATGTGTTCTTCATACGCAGGTTGGGAGCAAAGCCATAGTCTGCAGTCTGGTGCCAGCGTATGTTTGGAAATCCCTCACTTAAGGAGGCCTTTCTATACGTAGAGAGCTGAGGACAAATATATAGACAGGGTCAATGTAACAGCGTTAGCAGCAGTTGGTAACACATCCTGGTGTGATACATTGTCAAAGCAATGTAGTGATTGCTATTATGCGAGATACATTCACAGGGGATTAGGTGTTGTAGTCGGTTAGTCAGTACCTGTACAAATCCAAAAGGGAAGTCTGGTGCCGTCTGCCCCGCTGAACTCTGGTGGAAAGCCATCCTCCAGTCATCAATCATGGAGGGAAAGGAACAGGAGTATTTCTTCTGATTGTACTCTGCATTGGCCTCGCCTATCACAGGGGCCAGGTCAGAGGTCAGACATGTTGTTAATACTGTCTTCAGTTTCTATGCTGTTACTGTATGCTCAAAGATGGGAGAAAACAAATGTGACTCCAAGCTGTTTTACCTTGGTACCAGATAGCTCCTTTGATGGTCATGTTGAGAAGTGGATGGATCATGGCATTCCACAACACAGAGTTAGTCCACACAGACAAATACATTGAAGGTGTATATGGCATGGGGAACCTAGGTGAAAAGAACAGGACATAGGCCAACTGATATCAAGTACCATAGGTGAGACGATGATTTAAAAAGGTGCATGCTACCTGTATAATGTAAAATAGGTGCCTATACACTTACCCCTTAATCCTGTCCAGGTCACAGTGTTGGAGTGCTCGTGGGGAGGACCATGCCTCTACAGGTGTGCCTCCCCAGCAGGACGTCACTAGGCCGATGGGGTACTTCAGCGTCTTGTACAAGTGGCGCCCAAACATCCAGCACACTGCAGAGTAGTGCTTGAAATCCCCACCGCCCAGCAACTCTGTTCAGGGTTCAGGAGGGTTAAGATGAATACCCATTAACAAAATGTATTGATCCTATTTCACAGTCAATTGGCTGACAGCTAGCATTTACATGAAATTTCACATGTAATTTAGCCAATATTAGAGACTGTGTGGAGCCTGTCCATACCTGCTGTGGGGACGGACCAGGGCACCTCCACTCCAGCCAAGTCAGTCAGCTCAGTGTAACTCTGCTCCAAGGTAGCCATAAAGATACGCACCTGAGGGAACTTGGAGGCCAGAGCTAACTCCTCTGATGCATTAAACACCTTGAGGACAAGACATAACCATGGTTATTATTAAAACTATGCAAACTCAGACTTATTTTAACATTGCAGAGTATAGTCTCTGAGAGGTAATCTTTGGAATCATGCAGTACTCACCTGAGAAGTTGTGAAAGCCATGTTGCTCTGTCCCCCACACAGCCAGACATCCCCAAACAGCACATCTGTGAGAGTGATACTGTGGTTGTTCTGGAGGACTGCAGTCACGTTGTAGGGACCGCCAGCTTCCGTTGAGTCAAGGGTCACCCTCCATATCCCTGGGAAGACATCCAAAACCATGCATCAGTGAAGCTTACGCTTATGTCTTCATGTACAAGGCAGAAAAAGTGGGACACTGAGCACAATTAACTTAAAACAATTGGTGCTTTTTTTGTTCTTCACAATTCCTCATAGCTTTTTCCTAATTCTAACAAACGTGTCACTGTCACCTTTGCAGTACGACGTTAACATTTGTTAGAAAAGTAACTTGACAAGAGCTTAGGGTTTTATCAACTCTCCTTGAAATTACAGAAGTTCGGCTAACTTCATCCTCAACTTCATGACATGACTGTATACGCATGCTAAACTAAGGGCATTGTTGGGATCAGTTAGCTCACCGGCAGCCACACTGACAGCAGGTGCTTTGTTAGTGACTGGTCCTCCTGATAGAAAGACTGTGACCTCAGCATCATCGGGTCCATAGCCCCACAACACAGCCCTCTCTGGGGCCTTCTGCAGAACCATGTGATCGCCATAATAGGAGGCAAAGCGGAACCCGCCATCTGGAAACAAAAATGATAACATTATTATTATGAATCTACTGTATTAGAAAATATATATTTCTCCCACAGTCAATATTCAAGGAAATTAAACTAAATCATATTACGCATATTCAAAGTTAGACTGTCAAATAACATTTAATATTATCTTGACACATTGACCAGTTCACCGTTGCCTTGACAGTACAATTAATCATTCAATGTAGCTACAAACAATGATCCAATATATCAAACCTCTAGGCTACAGTTGCCACATCCTTTTAGAAGGAATAAAATAATCATAGCTACAGTTCTTGACTGATTCATGTTGTTGACAGCTCATGCTGCACATTCTGACAGGTAGACCCATAGAGATCCTATTAAATTACTCGAGGGGCTATGTCATAAACCCTCAAAGTCCAAAATGGTAGCCATCTTGGTCAGGGAGAGATCCAAAACTAGTCTAATTGGAATGAATGGCAGTAGAGGCATAGGTGATGCATTTCCTGCTTTTACTTAAGCAGGAAAATAAAAGTAAAGCATGTGATGTACCAGAAATGTAATGGAATTATAGTCAACCTAAAATATTGTCAATTATATATACAGTTTATACATGTTTTTACCAATTATCTGTATAAAGTTATCTTACTTTTGTTTTCTTGGAAAGCTCTGAGTGCTATTATACGATAGAATATTAGTACTGGTTTCATTTACATTCCAATAAAACATACATACAGTGCATTCAGAAAGTATTCAGACCCCTTCCCTTTATCCACATTGTTACGTTACAGCCTTATTCTAAAATTGATGAAATTATTTTTTTTCCATCAATCTACACATAATACCCCATAATAACAAAGCGAAAACAGGTTAAGAATGTTTTGTAAATGTATTAAAAATAAAAAACAGAAATACATTATTTACATAACTATTCAGATCCTTTGCTATGAGACTCAAAATTGAGCTCAGGTGCATCCTGTTTCCATTGATCATCCTTGAGATGTTTCTACGACTTGATTGGAGTCCATCTGTGGTAAACTCAATTGATTGGATACGATTTGGAAAAGCACACACTTGTCTATATAAGGTCCCACAGTTGACAGTGCATGCCAGAGCAAAAACCAAGCCATGAGGTGGAAGGAATTGTCCGTAAAGCTCCGAGACAGGATTGTGTCGAGGCACAGATCTAAGGAAGGGTACCAAAAAAGTTCTGCAGCATTGAAGGTCCCCAAGAACACAGTGGCATCAATCATTCTTAAATGGAAGATGTTTGGAACCACCAAGACTCTTCCTAGAGCTGGCCGCCTGGCCAAACTGAGCAATCGGGGGAGAAGGGCCTTGGTCAGGGAGGTGACCAAGAACCCGATGGTCACTCTGACAGAGCTTCAGAGTTCCTCTGTGGAGATGGGAGAACCTTCCAGAAGGACAACCATCTCTGCAGCACCACCAATCAGGCCTTTATGGTAGAATGGCCAGACGGAAGCAACTCTTCAGTAAAGAGGCTTCAGTAGGAGCGGCGTCGGGACAAGTCTCTGAATGTCCTTGAGTGGCTCAGCCAGAGCCCGGACTAGAAACCGATCAATAACTGGTTGTCCCACCTTTAGCTGCAATGACTGCAACCAAATGCTTCCTGTAGTTGTTGATCAGTCTCTCACATCGCTGTGGAGGAATTTCGTCCACTCTTGCATTCAGAACTGCTTTAACTCAGCGACTTTTGTGGGTTTTCAAGCATGAACTGCTCCTTTCAAGTCCTGCCACAACATCTCAATTGGGATTAGGTCTGCACTTTAACTAGGCCATTCCACAACTAATTTTTTGGGGGGTTTTAACCCCTTTTTCTCCCCAATTTCGTGATATCCAATTGCGATCTTGTCTCATCGTTGCAACTCCCCAACGTGCTCGGGAGAGGGGAAAGGTGGAGTCATGCGTCCTCCGAAACATGACCCGCCTAACCGTGCTTAACACCCGCCTGCTTAACCCGGAAGCCAACCGCACCAATGTGTCGGAGGAAACACCGTTCAACTGACGACCGAAGTCAGCCTGCAGGGGCCCGGCCCACCACAAGGAGTCGCTAGAGTGCGATGAGTCAAGTAAAGCCCCCCCGGCCAAACCCTCCCCTAACCCGGACGACGCTGGGCCAATTGTGCGCCACCCTATGGGACTCCCAGTCATGACACAGCCTGGGATCGAACCCGGAACTGTAGTGACGCCTCAAGCACTGCGATGCAGTGCCTTAGACCGCTGCGCTACTAGGGAGGCCCTAATTTGTTGCTTTTTAACCATTTTCATGTAGACTTGATTGTGTGTTTTGGATCATTGTCTTGCTGCATGACCCAGCTGCGCTTCAGCTTCAGCTCACACAAGGATGGCCTGACATTATCCTGCAGAATTCTCTGATACAGAGCAGAATTCATGGTTCCTTCTATTAAGGTAAGTCATCCAGGTCTCGAGGAAGCAAAGCATCCCCAAACCATCACACTACCACCACCATGCTTGACCGTTGGTATAAGGTTCTTACTGTGGAATGCAGTGTTTGGTTTTCGCCAGACATAATGGGACCCATGTCATCCAAAAAGTTCACTCAAGTTAGCCAAAAAGCACATGGAAGCACCTGGATGATCATCAACTCTTGAAAGAATGTTCTATGGACAGATGAGTCGAAAGTACAAACTTTTAGATGACATAGGTCCCATTATATACAACTCCTATCATCAACTGATTTGAGCCAGTGTATGGCTGTGGATTGACTGCACTGTATGAATGGAAGGTTGGCATATTGGCAGTTAATTTGAAAAGGTGTATGGAATCATTCCTCAAACTGTCTGGCTAGTTAACACACATACAGTGCACATACATTCTTCACATTCATTGTTTTACACATTATCTTATCATAACACTGGCAAATCATGGTTGACCAACTCCCTGACTAACATGGCTGACCTTTGGACCATCCTAAGAAGGTTCATGTACGTTCTAGTATTCTAATTCCTAATTCTATGGGTAGACCACTGCAATCAAAATATGGATTAAACAAGAAATTAACACTCACCAGAGGCATACAAGGATCCTAAAATAGTCAGAAACCACAAATATATCCTCACACGCATTGTCTAACTTGACTTGCTACATTACAACGCAAACAATTTAGTAATTGCTTTTTAAACGCTAAATGTCACGTGACTCTAGTTAATATTTCATCTGGAACATTAAAACGCTGTTTCTAATAACCTCCAGAAGACCATTGTGATACAGATCAAAGTCTGTCGCTCACACATGTTCACATTGATAATTATCAAGCTCGCTACAGTACTGTTTATCATAGGTCGGCAACTTTTGTTGCGCTTTGTAGAGGGGAAAAAATGCACAAACTACAGCTACTGCGAAGGACAAACAGTGCGACGGTGAAAACGTTCTGTTAGTAGCCTACAGCTTCATTGGTTCACATCCAGCTCTGGATGACAGAGACAGACAGTTGTTGAATCCTCCGTTAAGTGCCTCAATAGTGTGTGAGTGCATCAGACAAATGTTGCATGAAAATAAAATTGTATGACCATCATGACATATTTTGACGCAAATTATTAATGTTGGCTATCGTAATAATTTGAGAATCTTGGATGAAAGGGGGGAGTAGGGTAGCTATAGCAGGTTATTACTGTTGCATCTAGATTGGTTGGCTGCACATGTTTCTTCCAGTTAATATTGAAATAGTGAGACTGTGGTTATTGCACAGTAAAACAGACTGAAAAAGTCAAAAGTAACAAATGAGAAACACAATATTCAAGTGTTTATGTAATACATTTTTTTTTTTACACACTGGTCTTTTGTGAAGACAAATGAACAGGGCATGATTTACTGGCATGCATGTAGTTAAAATAAAGTTCCCATTCAGCAGAAATTAGTGATGGATTATAGGAACATAATTGAAAAGATGTTGCCTCGGGTGGCGCGATGACAAACGAGAGAATTACACTTCCTATGTTCAGCTCCATGAAAAGGCTACACATAGGAGTGATTAGTTTCCCGGACAATTATGGACTTTATGTTTGTGACGGTCATTTCACAAACTGACAAATACCATAATATCAAAGGAGTTGTTCTCCAGAGAGAGAGGTGCTAGTTAGACTACATGTGTATGTCTTAATTGTCCTCTTGGCATTTCTACTTCACAAACAACTAGGATATCTGCTGAAGATGATTTTTTTTCTGCTAGCATTAATTCATTTGTTTACTTTAATGTCCCTGTATGTTGTTAGAGTGCTTCATGCTTGGCCGTTCCCCAACAGACGTCGCTGATTATTGGTCTTGCTGTCATATCAAGCTACAAGCTTGTCAGCACACCTGCAAACCACTTCTAACTGTAGAGTTACAAAACACGTGTAATTCAAATACTGCATAGCCTACCATCATGATAAACAACACACTGTAAAAAGGAGGATTTTTTTTTTCATACAGTATCTTCATACATTATCTCCTCAGAGGATTATACATGTCTGAGAGACCCTGTGTGTTCTCTTAGATTTTAATATATGTATGAATAATTGGATTTTCATTAACAGAGTGCTTTGAATGTATTTCTTTGTCTGAGCCTGACTATAATCTGTCTATTCAGACTCATCTTGTTTTTCTACTCCCACACATTTAGAGATTCGGTAGTGCTAGCACACACATCTGTGTGTAGGAGGCATGTGCACACTCAGAATGCCTGTACTGTACTGTACCATAAGGTGCTAATAATATGCAGACAAAATACACATCCTTTCAGACATGCCTTTTTCATACATGTGTTTTTCTTATAATAGAAAAGGGCAAGTGCACAGCTGCAGACAGTTCCTCCTAATTCTATTTGGTACACCAACATCTATGGTTTTCATACCTAAGCCCCTGGAAATAATAATTGTATACAGCAGTGAAGGCTCCTCAGAGGAGAAAGGGGAGGACCATCCTCCTCAGTGAATTTTTTTTTTTTTTTTTATAGTGAAACATTAAAAAAGTTATCATTTTTAGGTAACATTTGAGTATCATGTAGTAGCCTAAACCTATCGATGTTACATTGAACTGGGTGAATGGAATATGAATGCCAGTCATCCAATATGCTGTAATACAAGTAAGGCCATCTTCATTTAAAAAAATGAGTATTCCTCCCTCACCTTAAATGGCACTGACCACCACTGGTATACAGTATATGTTTTATGGAATTTCCATTCAATACTGTATCTCTGGCAGATACACTTTATTTGATAATTGGACATTATCAGTCCTGACATCTGCACTCAAACGCTGTCAGATACCATATGGACAACCAATGCACTTCCTCCTCTAGCATTTACCATATCTGATACTGCAAGACTGTTAACCCTACCTTCCCGTGCATAGAGCTACCCTTTGTCTAATGATACACGTCTCTATGGCCAGTAAATTACTGATGATCACTTCAGTGTATCACTTTTTTTCCCCATGTCACACAAATTAATAACCGTAATTAGTGATATCTGGACAACATGTGTAAAGGGAATTTTCAGGTGAACCAAAAGGAGAGAAGTCGTTGATAATAAAAATCTATCCGGTTTAATACAAGAATTCAGGGAGAACACAGGCCCTTTATTTTCTAATCAGACAGTACTGAATGTTCTTTAAACATCAGTCTGAGAGGCTTATACCATCTGCCCTTTTGCCCTCCTATGAAAAAAGTGCCCTTTTGATTGGTGGCAAAAAATAACGTTTTTTTTTTTTTTTTGTCTCTTTTCTCTCTTGTAACTTTAAATTCAACGAATTGCCTATCAAACTAGATGATTTTTCCTAACTCTTGATTCTTGAAAATATTCCCCTCTCGCACCTTTCTGCCACCTTTCCTTCTACCCCCCCCCCCCAAAAAAAAAAAAAAAAAAAAAAAAAACATTGTAAAATGGTTATCCCACTGGCTATAAGGTGAATGCACCAATTTGTAAGTCGCTCTGGATAAGAGCGTCTGCTAAATGACGTAAATGTAAATGTAAAACTGTGAGTGCAGTAGTGTGTTGCTACCAATAACTGTATATTAGCTTCGTTGCAACCAAAATAGTTTTCATTGGGCTGGACTTGGGAAGTGGAGACAAAAAAGAACCCTATTACAATATAGCCAGCTTTACCTCCCCAAAAAACTTTTCCTGTCTACAAAGGCAAATCTATAATCTGAAAGGAACTCTACTTACCAGCCGTGAAGTGAAATGTGTCCCTCGCTATCAAAACATTTGTTTATCCAGGTTGGTCTTCCTCTTCGGCATTATGGCAGTCCGCAAACAAATGTCATAGGTGCATGCCACCACCTAATGTATTGGCTGTGTGTCAGTCTACTATTCTGTAGTATGAATTCATTACACTTTGTGAACAAATTGCACTACCAACTAACCCTACACCCATTAAAACCTCATCACTACATTGGCCTTATCTAATCCTACACCAGGCTGGCAGCCTGGGAGGATGGGACACTATCATTCAAAACACCTTGTAACTCCTCTGCAGTACAATCTCTATGTTTTGTGGAAAAAAATATATCTTTCCAATGACATCATTAACCAATTAGTAGGCAATGCCTACTCATAATTGGTTAAACTCACATGATGCACACCGATGATGTCATTAGAAACGCTTATCTTCCTCTCTTTTTCCCCGCAAAACATAGAAACGTGCCATTTTCACATATGTTGAGGTGGTGCTGGAGATGATGAATATGAAGTAAAACATTTTTTTGAAATTGTCCTTTAATGTCAGGAATATTGAATACCAATTATTTTAGTGTTACATCTATTTAAAGCATTTATTAGGCATACACTGTATACTAATAAAGTAGACTACAGTTACAAAATATATATTATATATGCCTATGTGTATTCACAGAAAACATTTGACAACATTTTATTTTTACATAATAATGCAAGTGTAATACTATAAACTATTTAATGTATGTATTGATTTTAATATCTAATTAACTCATGCAATTACAGCTTCATCCTGGACAAAAACATTTTGTGATTATTGTAAGTCCCTTGAAAGCACTGATGAAGGACCAGGTCCAAAGTTGGGGTTAGGGCAGCAGCTGTCAACAAAGACATGACAAGGATACAACAAAAAGTATGTTGGATAAAAAAAATATATATATATATATATATGTTAAAATAATAAGATGCTAAACATAAACGTTTTAGATTATGCCTCTTTAATACATAAAAAGAGAGCAAGAGAGATATTAAGGAGATAGGGAGGATTTAATTCTCTCTAACTTTATTGTATATTCCATCAGGTATCCTTGATGGAGAGGTCACTCATTCATATCTCAATCAAGAAAGGTGTATCGCCGGACATCTCAAAAGAAGTGCAGTGGTTGCTGGAGGATCTGGAGGAGTCAACGAGGAACACAAAAAATACTCATTTATTGCAGGAAAGTCTGCATGTGTTAAATCATGCAGTAAATCAATTTAAATGGATATTTTGGGATGTTGGCAATGAGGCCCTTAATCTACTTCCCCAGTCAGATTAACTCATGGATACCATTTTTATGTCTCTGCGTGCAGTTTGAAGGAAGTTGCTAACTAGCACTAGCACAATTGCTAACAAGCGTTGCTAATAGATACCCAAAGACTTCCAGTTATTCCACTAACGCTAGTTAGCATTGGCTCGTGAAACTACCTCTTAACTTCCTTCATAGTGGACACAGAGACATAAAATGGTATCGATTAGTTAATCTGACTCTGGGGAAGTAGGTAAAGGGCTTCGTTGCCAATATCCCGAAGTATCCCTTTAATGCAAAGCCCTTAGGGTTTATGAAAAAAATGCATGTAATTCATTAAGTAAACATGTAAATATGTCTAATTTAAGTATTAGTTACGATAAACACATATCTTTTTATTTTAATAAGTTACAATGCTGTAGATTTATTCAGTTTTTCGAAAATATTTATTTCATGTGTGCAGGACTGCCACATCTGTGACCAGAGTTTACGGCAAGCTGATGAAAGAACTAAGAGATGGGGCTTGGCTCAATGGTAATAGCATACAGGAGCACAAGCTTGTCGTCATGTACCACAACCATACAGACCCTCGCACTCCACAGTTGTGGAAAAAGTACTCAATTGTCATACTTGATTAAAAGTAAATGCTACACATCAAATTCCTTATATTAAGCCAACCAAATGGCACAATTGTCATTTTTTATTTTATTTTACGGACAACCAGGGGCACACTCCAACACTCAGACATAATTTACAAACGCAGTATTTGTGTTTAGTGAGTCCGCCAGATCAGAGGCATTAGGGATGCTTTATATTGATAGGTGTGTGAATTGGGCCATATTTCTGTCCTGCCTGAGCATAATTAAATACTACATCCCCTGAAGATTTCCCCAGTAGTTCACTTAATCCTGGCTCTTCAACCCCATTACTCCTCAAATCTAATAACAATCGCTCCCTTTCTCTCACATATTTCTGGCACTGAAATAGAACATGTTCCACTGTCTTCATCATCTCCTGACAATGATCACACCTCCCAGTCTGATGTTTCCCCACCACTTTCAATGTACTATTTAGCCTTGTGTGTCCCATTCTCAGCCTTGTGACTACACTCTCCTCCCTTCTCTCTCGGCCTGAGGACCTCCCTGCCCCCACCTTTTCCTGGATCTTATACAGGTGTCTTCCCTTACTCTCCCTATTCCACAACTCTTGCTACTTATTTTTAACCACTGTTCTTATTAATCCCTTGGCTTCTGCTTTACTGATTGATAGTTCCATCTCAACATTAGGATGTTTAAGAGCCTGCTTGGCAATAATATCCACTTCCTCATTACATTTACATTTTAGTCATTTAGCAGACAGTCTTATCCAGAGCGACTTACAGTTAGTGAGTGCATAATTTTTTTTTTCTTCATATACTGTATATATATATTTTTCATACTGGCCCCCCGTGGAAATCGAACCCACAACCCTGTAGTTGCATGCGCCATGCTCTATCAACTGAGCTACACAAGACATTCCCCTTTACTCCCACATGAGCTGGTACCTAGAGGAACATCACAAATAACCCCATCTGTTTCACCCTATACAATCACTGCAAAACCTCATACAATATATCCTGTCTGCTCTGAGACACACATTCATTTAAGCTCATCAGTGCTGCACAGGAGTCAGAGCAGATGACTACCCTGTCTGGCCTCACCACCTCCACCCACTCTGCAGCCAATAGTATGGCCAACAACTCAATTGTGTAAACGGATAAATTATCTGCTTGTGCTTGTTTATACTGAATCAGGTGCTGGTAATTATGGGACCTTTTCAACATTCTGAAAGCGCTGCTCCTACTCTTCACTGCTTCTCTACACTCTTCACTCCACCAGGGGACTGTGTTACCCTTTCTCCCCCCTGTCCCCATAGGAATCACCTGCCTTCCAGCCCCTACTATTGCTGCTCTTATTCCATCATTGACGATTTCTATATCTGAATTAAGATCTACCTGAGACAGCTCCTGTTCACTCAACTCCTGAAACTGACCCCACTCTGCTTTCCCAAATATCCATCTCCTCAATCCATTTCCTACTGATTCTTCTTCCCTCAATCCTACAGTACACATGATAGGATAGTGATCACTACCCACTGTAGATTCCTCCAAAACCTCCCACCTACATCTGCCTGACATTGAACTTGAGATCAAAGTAAGATCCAGAGCTGATTAATTTCCAGTTACTGGGTCAATCCTGGTTCCCCAGCCGTCCATTAAGACTCACAAGCCCTTTCTCATCCAGTAGTTCCTCCAACACTTGTCCGTTTACATCAGTCCGTAACACTCCCCAGAGCGTACTATGAGCATTAAAATCCCCACACCACATTACCCCTCCTATCTTGACCTTCTACATTCCCAAGGGCCAGCAACTCCAGTCTCTTACACGGGTTGTAAAAGTTCACTATTACCATATTCACCCCTCCCAACCACACCTCTACCACTACATAATCCTGTTCCACTCCCTCTCCCACATGGCTGTATGGGATCCCCCGCTTTATAAAGGTAGCACACCCTCCTCCTCCCCCTATGGACTACAACATAACCTTGTAATACAAAATCTAGAGTAGGTTTTAGCCATGTCTCCTGGAGACATATCACATCAGGTTTAGCTGGTAACTCCTCAAGAAACAGTTTGAACTCTTGCCCATTAGCCATCAAACTTCTGGCATTCCATTGAAGGATTAACACCATAATGCAAATTAACCAATACATGATTCCTGGCTGGACTGATTCTCAATCTTATTGAGGTCATCCTGTACATTTTCCCATGTCAGTCCTGTAATTCCAAGATACCTCACTGCCTGCTCCACTATGATCTTTATCTTCTTAGTCCTCCATTGTGATTTTTCTGTGCAATTGATTGCTGCTGTCACAAATGTAACAACCTTCCTCATGTCTCCTACCAGTCTTGTGTTCTCCCCCATTCTGCTCCCTCCATCATGCCCAACCTGCATCTCAATCTGTCCTGGAGTACCTGCTTCTAGGTGCCCCGATTGTTTCTGTGTGAACTACCTTCACTGCCTCTGCAAAACGAGATGTTACGCTCACTCCTCACCTGCTGCACTTCCACCTGTCTTTTCATCACTGAACAACCCCCATACGCTACACTATGGGCGCCCCTACAGTGACAGCACTTTAACTGGACCCCATCTCCACATTCCCCATATGCATGTTCTCCCCCACACTTCGCACATCTCCTTTTGCCTTTACACACCGCGCCACTTGCCCAAACCTATGACAGTTATAGCAACGCAATGGTTTCGGAACATATGCTCGCACATAGTAACTCATATACCCAATCCTAACTTTCCCTGACAATACCAGATCCTCAAAGTTTAGTAGCACTGACAAGCTATCCACCTTCTTCCCATCTCGTGTCATCTGGAGGCGCTTTGCCTCAATAAGAGAGCCTCCATTCAAGTGGTCCTTTATTTCTTGCATGTTAACAATTTCTGGAACTCCTGTAATAACTCCCTTCACCCACTTCCGTCCAGTTTGATCCGGCATGCTACTATCAACCACACGTTTACATACCTGCTTGAGTTTGAGCGGCTTCTCATACTGTTTAACATTGAAACACACCACCACCAAACTTCCATCACAAAGAACTTTAGCAGACACAACCTCTCCTACTTTACTCTCCAAATCCCTAGCCAACGCGATCGGACTCTCCGCCGTGACTCCACCTTGATCCTTAAATTTCACCAACACCTTGAACTCCACTTCTCTCAGTACAACACTGCGACCCGAACCTCCCTCGTCACTACACTCCTCTGACAAGACCTGCAAAGGCTACTCAGGCTTCCTCTTATTCTTAACCTTTACTCTTACTATACCACCACCTTTTTCCACTCCACCACTACACTCCATCCCATCCTCCTTAACTCCTAACCTCCCTACCTTTCCATCCATCTCTGCTCCAGTCACAGCCCAGTGTTGCTCAACCACCTCCACCAGATTTCCTCTCTGTTTCGTTTATTTTCGTTCAAATCTATTAACTTAGCAATATTGAATAATCGTCGTTTATCTATCCTAATTCACCAAACGCGGACAGCTTCTCAGCTGTTGTTTCCCCAGAAGCCTCCCTGTTTCCGCTCCCTTCCGCTATCCTTCTACCCAGGGGAGACGCCCACAAACTTGCCTGTTTTCATACTTGACCATAGAGTTTGCTAGAGGGCACACTTGACACGAATGCCCTCTTTCCACCTCCATGCCCCAGACTGGGGGAATTCTGAACAGTAAGGCAGCACAATGTTTAAAGTTCACATTTTGCCTTTAATCTAAACATTTGTCTCAGATATGGGGCCCAAGTTCATCACATGGTACCTGGCTGTGTGATTGAGTGGGTAAAATTCCAAATACATGTGCCATCTTACTGCCCCAAAAGTCGGTGGTTCAATTCCCGATTCTGTTTCTAATCTGTCTAAACAAAGCACAGAACAAATAAAGGTGGAATTCCTAGATTTGAGTTGATTTAACTTAAGTCCATGTTTTGTTAAGTCTACTTATCTCATGTCTGAATTGGGCCCCATGTGCTGAATGTAACAAGGGTGGTTCAGCACAACTGTTTAGTCCTGAAGACTGGCTGAGTGGACTAAGGCAGCATCTTGAGCAGGAGACCCGAGTTGACAACTCACATGAAGGCCCACTTTATACATGTTACCCCTGCTGGAGCTTATATAGCCCTGATCATTTTGATTGTAACATCATTTATATATAATATCACAGTGGGCCTGGCAACTGTAGCCTATAATTCCTGCCATTCAATTCCCAGTGTCTTCTTTAAAATGTTAATTAAAATATTGAATCATCATCAATCATTATTTACGCTATAAACCATTGGCATTTCAAAACCATTTGATTGTATGAGAGACATTGTCTGCCAAAACATGCTTTTTGTGTTTTGACGCTGCCTTTTACATGCACTGAAACACCAACAATGGTTTTCACAAGGCTCTCTTAAAAACACCAATATTCAGACTGAAGAAACCTTTTCGGTGTTTTGAAATACATTCAGTGTATTATAACACTTACATTGGGTTTACATTCAAACGCCCTCCAAACGCCAGATTTCAGCTTAGGTGTACTACTTTTCATGGTTTCACTGAACAATGACGGTGTTTTGAGTTTTAACAGTATAGCTTTCACCTGGGTTCACCTGGTAAGTCTATGTCATGGAAAGAGCAAGTCTTCCTAATGTTTTGTACACTTCCTAATGTTCATTCACTATGGATTAAGAGTGACAGAATTGACTGTTAATTTTTTTGTTTATTCTACTGTAATACAAAAGTAATTGTTGATTTTATGAGTGGCGCAGTGGTCTAAATCAAATCAAATCAAATCAAATTGTATTGGTCACATGCGCCGAATACAACAGGTGCAGACATTACAGTGAAATGCTTACTTACAGCCCTTAACCAACAGTGCATTTATTTTTAACAAAAAAAGTGTTGAGAAAAAAAAAGAGCAGAAGTAAAATAAAGTGACAGTAGGGAGGCTATATATACAGGGGGGTACCGTTGCAGAGTCAATGTGCGGGGGCCACTAGAGATGCCACTAGAGATCCTGGTTCGAATCCAGGCTCTGTCGCAGCCGGCCGCGACCGGGAGACTCATGGGCGGCGCACAATTGGCCCAGCGTCGTCCAGGGTAGGGGAGGGAATGGCCGGCAGGGATGTAGTTCAGTTGATAGAGCATGGCGTTTGCAACGCCAGGGTTGTGGGTTCGATTCCCACGGGGGGCCAGTATAAAAAATATATATATATATATATATATATATATATATATGTATTCACTAACTGTAAGTCGCTCTGGATAAGAGCGTCTGCTAAATGACTAAAATGTAAATGTAAATGTAACTCTTACTCCCATGTTAGGGAGTAGGAGTTGGCCCAGTAGATTTTGACATTGAAGTGCAGCCTCCTTCGAGTTGTTTTTTTGTAAGGATAAAAGAAAGAAGTTAAACATAGAATGATCATGTTAGAAAAAAGGCAGCAAAATCAAGTAAAAGCTACCATTTTCTTATTATAACTGTCTATACTTTGCTGTTGTTGATAGTAATAAAAGCTTGATATGTACACTACCGGTCAAAAGTTTTAGAACACCTACTCATTCAAGGGTTTTTCTTTATTTTTTGCTATTTTCTACATTGTAGAATAATAATGAAGACAAAAATCTGAAATAACACATATGGAATCATGTAGTAACCAAAAAAGGGTGAAACAAATCTAAATATATTTTTTATTTGATTCTTCAAATAGCCACCCTTTGCCTCAATGACGGCTTTGCACACTCTTGGCATTCTCTCAACCACCTTCATGAGGAATGATTTTCCAACAGTCTTGAAGGAGTTCACACATATGCTGAGCACTTGTTGGCTGCTTTTCCTTCACTCTGAGGTCTGACTCATCCCAAACCATCTCAATTGGGTTGAGGTCGGGTGATTGTGGAGGACAGGTCAGATGATGCAGCACTCCATCACTCTCCTTCTTGGTAAAATAGCCCTTACACAGCCTGGAGGTGTGTTGGGTCATTGTCCTGTTGAAAAACGAATGATAGTCCCACTAAGCCCAAACCAGATGGGATGGCGTATCGCTGCAGAATGCTGTGGTAGCCATGCTGGTTAAGTGTGCCTTGAATTCAAAATAAATCACAGACAGTGTCACCAGCAAAGCACCTCCACACCATAACACCTCCTCCCTCAATGCTTTATGGTGGGAAATAAACATGCAGAGATCATCCGTTCACCCACACCGCGTCTCACAAAGACACAGCGGTTGGAACCAAAAATCTCCAATTTGGACTCCAGAACAAAGGACACATTTCCACCAGTCTAATGTCCATTGCTCGTGTTTCTTGGCCCAAGCAAGTCTCTTCTTCTTATTGATGTCCTTTAGTAGTGGTTTCTTTGCAGCAATTCGACCATGAAGGCCTGATTCATACAGTCTCCTCTGAACAGTTGATGTTTAGATGTGTCTGTTACTTGAACTCTGTGAAGCATTTATTTGGGCTGCAATTTCTGAGGCTGGTAACTCTAATGAACTTATCCTCTGCAGCATAGGTAACTCTGGGTCTTCCATTCCTGTGGCGATCCTCATGAGAGCCAGTTTCATCATAGCGCTTGATGGTTCTTGCGACTGCACTTGAAGAAACTTTCAAAGTTCTTGAAATGTTCCGTATTGCCTGACATGTCTTAAAGTAATGATGGACTGTCGTTTCTCTTTGCTTATTTGAGCTGTTCTTGCAATAATATGGACTTGGTATTTTACCAAATAGGGCTATCATCTGTATACCACCTCTACCTTGTCACAACACAACTGATTGGCTCAAACGCATTAAGAAGGAAAGTAATTCCACAAATTAACTTTTAAGAAGGCACACCTGTTAATTGAAATGCGTTCCAGGTGACTACCTCATCAAATCAAATCAAATCAAATATTATTTGTCACATACTCGTGTTTAGCAGATGTTATTGCGGGTGTAGCGAAATGCTTGTGCTTCTAGCTCCGACAGTGCAGTAATATCTAACAAGTAATGTCTAACAATACACACAAATCTAAGTTAGGAATGAATTAAGAATATGTACATATATGGACAAGCAATGTCAGAGCGGCATGGACTAAGATACAGTAGAATAGTATAGAATACAGTATATGCATATGAGATGAGTAATGCAAGATATGTAAACATTATTAAAGTGGCTAGTGTTCCATTTCTTAAGGTGGCAGTGATTTCTAGTCTATGTCTATAGGCAGCAGCCTCTAATGTGCTAGTGATGGCTGTTTAACAGTCTGTTGGCCTTGAGATAGAAGCTGTTTTTCAGTCTCTCGGTCCCAGCTTTGATGGACCTGTACTGACCTCCCTTCTGGATGATAGCGGGGTGAACAGGCAGTGGCTCGGGTGGTTGATGTCCTTGATGATCTTTTTGGCCTTCCTGTGACATTGGGTGCTGTAGGTGTCCTGGAGGGCGGGTAGTTTGCCCCCGGTAAAGAGTTGGGCAGACCGCACCACCCTCTGGAGAGCCTTGCGGTTAAGGGCGGTGCAGTTGCCATACCAGGCGGTGATACAGCCCGACAGGATGCTCTCAATTGTGCATCTGTAAAAGTTTGTGAGGGTTTTAGGTGCCAAGCCAAATCTATTTTGCCTCCTGAGGTTGAAGAGGCTCTGTTGCGCCTTCTTCACCACACTGTCTGTGTGGGTGGTCCATTTCAGTTTGTCAGTGATGTGTACGCCAAGGATGAAGCTGGTTGAGAGAATGCCAAGTGTGTGCAAAGCTGTCATCAAGGCAAAGGGTGGCTATTTGAAGAATCTCAATTATAAAATATATTTGGTTTTGTTTAACACATTTTTGGTTACTACATGATTCCATATGTGTTATTTCATAGTTTTGATGTCTTCACTATTATTCTACAATGTAGAAAATAGTAAAAATAAAGAAAAACCCTTGAATGAGTAGGTGTTCTAAAACTTTTTACCGATAGTGTACATAATTCTATGAATTCTACATTGGTGTTTGCTGTGCTATTACACATGAACAGAAAAAAGCTAATCCTTTAATCATTTTGTTGAGTGGACTTGTAGTAATGTAGCTGCTTGCAAGGTAGTTGGGTAACACTTCATTTTAAGGGGTCCTTATTGCAGTGTAATTACACTGTAAAAAGCATTGTAGTTAATTTTAATAACTCATAATTACACTGTAATAACAACATGTAACTGGTGGTTATTGTAGCCTGTAATTACAGAGGTGTAGCAACGAATGCTTGTTACCATGCTTGTTACAAATGGGCAAGTTTCCACTAAATTCACCAATTTATAGTGTTTACACTCGGGAAACTGTACAGATTATTAGGCTACAGATGAAATAAGTAATGATGAACTTCACAGGATGGTGAAAGTGCACAGTGATCTTGATGCTCCTTTCCAATAAATATCGAGGGTCTTATTCTGGTGAAATGATGATCGATGCTTGACTGCCATTTGACAAATACAAATATTCTTATCTTATCCATAATACTCTCATCATGTAGACTAGCCTACCCGCACAGCCTACACGCACTGTATCTGCAAGCTGTTGGCTAGAGTGCAGGTGCCAAGACCAGAGTAGGCACATTTGCTATTTAACGCAAAAGTTTTTGTGACAAAACTATTGGTAGAGTTGAAAATGAGATGGAAACACATTGAACTTTATATTTTTACTCGGTACATGAAAACTTAAGTGAAAAGGTACATTTTGTGTGCAGTCATAATTTTCCCCAACAAGTCCATTTGGTGGAAACACCACTGGTTGGAAAAAGCGCATATTTTCTGTATGCGGATTCTAGAATATCCGCATTAACATCTGTCGCCAATTGGATGGAAACTTACCTAGTTGTTGCTAGCACTTGCCCCCCAAAAGTGTATCATCTGGGTTAACTTGGTTAAGTTTACAAAAACAGATAAGATGTAGGTCAATCTCACTGAATGGGGTCTACCATACGTGTGTCATCCTCAAGTAGGTGTACTTACTTGTAATTAATGTACACTTTATATAGTACATTACCCATCCTGACAACCCTGGCCCTCATTTTAAGGCTTCCGGAAGCAACATCCAAGTGGGAGGATAAACACACTAGTACACCACAGAGTACATCTAATATCTGCATAAGTACAATGTAATTACTAGGTGTAACACAGGATTTAGCTAGTGTGTCTTGAGGGGCACTTAGGTGTAATTAATGTGCACCTACAAGTATGTTACCCATCCTGACAATATAATCGTCAGCTTCTGAAAGCTCCATCCAAGTGATACAATAAACACCTTAATACATCACAGAGTACATATCTGTAATATCTGCATGAATACAAGGTTGTCGGTAGTTGAAACACAGGATTTAGCTATTTAAAGTTAAGTGTACATTTCTATATAATTACTACTCATTACCAAGTTAAAATGCCTACAAACAAAAGATGAGCTTCTCCTTTAGTCAACTTTATTGCAACGTAAAAATAGCTTACATTTCTTACAAAATTACAATTATTTGTATTGTTAGATTAATAATTAGATTAATTAGATTAGGCCTACTTAATAACATAAAAATAACTATTCTAGTGGTGGTGAATAGTAGTCTTGATTGCTAATTCAGAAAAACGGGAATGTATTTTTCTTCATTTCTAACATTACAAATAACAATGGAAATCAACAACTCTGTCCCTATCTTCATCTGTTTCTTTGTTGTAATCATCTTCCCATCTTGGAGTCTGAGACCTTGTGGGATTCTGTGGGAAAGAAGAAGAATGTAGCTATGAGATTTTACATTAGCCTATACTAGTTATTATAATCTTCAATTCTATAGTTTAGGCCTGCTACCTAGCTAGTTGTTGTTATCCAGCTAGCAATAATAGTGCTTACTAACACTAATAAGTTAGCTAGTGTTTAGCTACATTGAAAAGGAACGTTAGTTACTCATAGTGTGTTGACACAAGTGGCTAGCTAGCTAACGTTAACATGCTGGTTGTGTCTCACGTTATACCCTTGGGGTAAGGATACCCTGAGAACAAGGTTGAGGGAATATAAGACCATCAAGCCCAGCTAACGTTAGCTAGCTAGTTAGCTAGAGAGTAGCAACAATAGCATAGCTATTTGCCAGCTTTAGGTAGCTAGATAGTCAAGGTTAGAAAACTAGCTAGCTAGCGTTGCTAGCTAATCTAAAAAAAAAACTATACAGATTGCATGGACAGTCTATTCTGTAGATAGTAGCTAGCTAGTTGGTAGCCCTAACAAAAAGGCAGGAGAAGCTAACGTTAGCTAGTTACAGTTAACTAGCTAGCCAACACTAGGCTAGCTAGCTAGCTGGCAAATGCTAACCAGCTAACTACCTATGCTAAATCGTCCAGCAGAATTCACGTATACAAAAAGCTAAACAAATTGCATGGAAAACTTACTTTCTATCTTTTGTGTTAACGTTTTCGTCTTGTCTACAACCAGTGGTGTAATGGTGCCTAGAGAAGTGGGTAAACTCGAATTTTGCCCAAAATCTTCCAAGCGGCCCGCCCGGCGAAGGAAAGGCGCACTGTGTCATAAAATTGACCTACAATTATGAATCCCACATTGGTCTTTCACAGTCATTCAAAGCTGTACTGGGCAAGTAGACTAATAGTAGGCCTACTACTGAAATCAAATGACATTGTATTTGTCACATGCGCCGAATGCAACCTTCCCGTTAAATGCTTACATACAAGCCATTAACCAATAATGCAGTTCAAGAAATAGAGATAAGAAAAGTAAAAAAATAAAATAAAAAGTAACACAATAAAATAACCGAGTCAATGTGCCGGGGTACAGGTTAGTCGAGGTAATTTGTACATGTAGGTAGGGGTAAAGTCACTATCCGTAGATAATAAACAGGGTTTAGCTGTAAATAGTAGCTGTCAATGTATTTCGTATTATTTTATATTGTATTTTTTGTGTGATTTCTGTTGGTGTTCTTTCTTAAAACTGCATTGTTGGTTAAGGGCTTGTAAGTAAGCATTTCACTGTAAGGTCTACACCTGTTGTATTCGGCGCATGTGACAAATACAATTTTATTTTATTTGAAATAGTCCAGGTGGCCATTTCATTAGTTGTTCACCAGTCTTATGGCTTGGGGGTAGAAGCTGTTAAGGAGCCTTTTGGACCTAGACTTGGCGGTCCTGTACCGCTTGCCGTGTGGTAGCAGAGAGAACAGTCTATGACTTGGGTGACTGGAGTGTTTGACAATTTTTTGGGTCTTCCTCTCAGACCGCCTAGTATATAGGTCCTAGATGGCAGAAAGCTTGGACCAAGTGATGTACTGGGCAGTACGCACTACCCTCTGTAGCGTCTTACGGTAGGATGCCGAGCAGTTGCCATACCAGGCGGTGATGCAACCGGTCAGGATGCTCTCGACGGTGCAACTTTAGAACTTTTTGAGGATCTGGGGACCCATGCCAAATCTTTTCAGTCTTCTGAGGGGGGAAAGGTGTTGCCGTACCCTCTTCACGACTGTCTTGGTGTGTTTGGACCATGATAGTTTGTTGGTGATGTAGACACCAAGGAACTTGAAACTCTCGACCCGCCCAGCTACAGCCCCGTCAATGTTAATGTGGGCCTGTTAGACCCTCCTTTTCCTGTGGTCCACGATCAGTTCCTTTGTCTTGCTCACATTGAGGGAGAGGTTGTCTTGGCACCACACTGCCAGGTCTCTGACCTCCTCCCTATAGGCTCTCTCATCGTTGTCGGTAATCAGGCCTACCACTATTGTGTCGTCAGCAAACCTAATGATGGTGTTGGAGTCGTGCTTGGCCACGCAATCGTGGGTGAACAGGGAGTACAGGAGGGGACTATGCACACACCCCTGAGGGGCCCCAGTGTTGAGGATCATCGTGGCAGATGTGTTGTTGCCTAATAATATAATAATAATATGCTATTTAGCAGACGCTTTTATCCAAAGCGACTTACAGTCATGCGTGCATACATTTTTACGTATGGGTGGTCCCGGGGATCGAACCCACTACCTTGGCATTACAAGCGCCGTGCTCTACCAGCTGAGCTACAGAGGCCTACCCTTACCACCTGGGGGGCGGCCCGTCAGGAAGTCCAGGATCCAGTTGCAGAGGGAGGTGTTTAGACCCAGGATCATTAGCTTAGTGATGAGCTTTGTGGGCACTATGGTGTTGAACGCTGTAGTCAATGAACATAATTCTCATATAGGTGTTCCTTTTGTCCAGGTGGGAATTGGAGTGCGATAGAGATTGCGTCATCTGTGGATCTGTTGGGGCGGTATGCGAATTGGAGTGGGTCTAAGGTTTCCGTAATGATGGTGTTGATGTGAGCCATGACCAGCCTTTCAAAGCACTTCATGGCTACCGTTGTGAGTGCTACGGGTCGGTAGTCATTTAGGCAGGTTACCTTCACTTTCTTGGACACAGGGACTATGGTGGTCTGCTTGAAACATGTAGGTATTATAGACTCGGTCAAGGAGAGTTTGAAAATGTAAGTGAAGAAACTTGCCAGTTTGTCCGCGCATGCTCTGAGTACATGTCCTGGTAATCCGTCTGGCCCCGTGGCCTTGTGAATGTTGACCTGTTTAAAGGTCTTGCTCACATCGGCTACGGAGAATGTGATCACACAGTCGTCCGGAACAGCTGGTGCTCTCATGCATGCTTCAGTGTTGCTTGCCTCGATGCGAGCATAAAAGTCATTTAGCTCATCTGGTAGGCTCGCGTCACTGGGCAGCTCGCGGCTGGGTTTCCCTTTGTAGTCCGTAATAGTTTGCAAGCCCTGCCACATCCGACGAGTGTCAGAGCCAGTGTAGTAGGATTCAATCTTAGTCCTGTATTGACGCTTTGCCTGTTTGATGGCTCGTCGGAGGGCTTAGCGCAATTTCTTATATGCGTCTGGATTAGTGTCCTGCTCCTTGAAAGCGGCAGCTCTAGCCTTTAGCTCGGTGCAAATGTTGCCTGTAATCCATGGCTTCTGCTTGGCATATGTACGTATGGTCACTGTGGGGACGACGTCGTCGATGCACTTATTGATGAAGCCGGTGACTGAGGTGGTATACTCCTCAATGCCATTGGATGAATCCCGGAACATATTCCAGTCTGTGCTAGCAAAACAGTCCTGTAGCATAGCATCTGCGTCATCTGACCACTTCCGTATTGAGTGAGTCACTGGTACTTCCTGCTTTAGTTTTTGCTTGTAAGCAGGAATCAGGAGGATATAATTATGGTCAGATTTGCCAAATGGAGGGCGAGGGAGAGCTTTGTATGCGTCTCTGTGTATGGAGTAAAGGTGGTCTAAAGTTTTTTTCCCTCTGATTGCACATTTAACATGCTGGTAGAAATCAGGTAAAACTGATTTAAGTTTGCCTGCATTAAAGTCCCTGGCCACTAGGAGCGCCGCTTCTGGATGAGTATTTTCTTGTTTGCTTATGGCCTTATACAGCTCGTTGAGTGCTGTCTTAGAGCCAGCATTGGTTTGTGGTGGTAAATAGACGGCTACGAATAATATAGATGAAAACTCTCTTGGTAGATAGTGTGGTCGACAGCTTATCATGAGGTATTCTACCTCAGGCGAGCAATACCTCGAGACTTCTTTAATATTAGACATCGCGCACCAGCTATTATTGACAAATAGACACACAACCCCACCGCTCGTCTTACCAGACATAGCTGCTTTGTCCTGCTGATGCATGGAAAACTTCATGGAAAACTCTACAGCTCTATATTATCCGTGTCGTTGTTTAGCCACGACTCTGTGAAACATAAGATATTACAGTTTTTAACGTCCCGTTGGTAGGATAGTCTCGATCGTAGATCATCCAATTCATTTTCCAGTTATTGCACATTTGCCAATAGATCGGATGGTAGAGGCGGTTTACCCACTCGCCGGCGAATTCTCACAAGGCACTCCGACCTCCGCCCCCTGTATTTCCGTCTTTTCTTCACGCGAATGACAGCAATTTGGGCCTGGTCTCGGGGAAGCAGTATATCCTTCGCGTCGGACTCATTAAATAAAAAATCTTCGTCCAGTTCGATGCGAGTAATCGCTGTTCTGATGTCCAGAAGCTCTTTTCAGTCATACGAGATGGTAGCAGCAACATTATACACAAAATAAGTTACAAACAATGCGAAAAAACTAACAAAATAGCACAGTTGGTTAGGAGCCCGTAAAACAGCAGCCATCCTCTCCGGCGCCATTATTCTATTTCCTCCAAGGTTGTCAACTGAGTCAGAAATTCACAGGTTTTTTCCAATTTATTCAGGTTTTTGCTTTCAAAGTCCATAACAATGCTAAAACCACACCAGGAGACCACTTTTGAGGTCTGGGAAAAATCTAAGAAATCTGGAGTTTTGAGTGTAGTTACCCTTTAATTCAAGTGTGCACTATTGTTTGGTTAGTGGTGTTTCTGTAGCAGGTGAGATTGAGTTTGCAAAATAAATGGCTACTGGACTGATGCAAATAATCATGATATCATTCTGCCAGCTAGGCATAGGCTACTTTGTAGCTAGTTAACATTTAACTGAGAAGGTTTTTTGGGAAGTCTTTCCATCTGCCAGAAGTTGGTTAGGTCTATCATTAGCATCACTATATTTTTCCTGTTCTTTAATTGTTTGAAACCTGGACGTTACTTCATATTATCAGGCATGTCTTACCTTGCTTCAGAGTAGCCTATAGCCAAAATCCCACCATAGAAATGTGGAGGCAATTATTTGTATAAAGACTTAATAATAATAATATGCCATTTAGCAGACGCTTTTATCCAAAGTGACTTACAGTCACATTTACGTCATTTAGCAGACGCTCTTATCCAGAGTGACTTACAAATTGGTGCATTCACCCTATAGCCAGTGGGATAACCACGTTACAATATTTGTCCTTTTTCTTTTTATAAATGTTTTTTCCCTCTTTTTATTATTTTCATTAATTTTTTTATTTTTTATTTTTTTTAATTGTTGTTTTTTGTTTTTTTGTGTGCATACATGTGTGCATACCTTTTTTTTTTTTTTTTTAACGTATGGGTGGTCCCGGGGATCGAACCCACTACCCTGGCGTTTCAAGCGCCATGCTCTACCAATTGAGCTACAGAGGACCACTCACTTCTTCATATGAGTTCTCCTGTTCTATTTGGTTTTCTTTAAACTTTCTCTCATTGTCTAGCAGCCAAAGGCACAATAACAGTCATAATAGCAACCCATGATAGTTGTTTCATCTTTAAATCCCCCCTATTTTTACATTTCTAATGGATATCTCCATCTCTGTCCATGAAACCGCTCACATGTGCAGTGCGCATTTTAGAATGGTGTTTTGAAATTGTATTTTGGAACATTTACAAGTAGGCCTACCGACGTGCGTACATTGCTGCACCTAAAATGTGAGGAAATAATAGATTATCAGTATTTGAAGCTAAACATTCTGATCTGTTCCATCAGCCTTATTCATTGATATGGTGAATACCTCCACTACACTACTTTGATACATATCAGTGGGTATTAAGAAGTGAGTATAAGCAAGGCCCACTGAAAAATAAGTGGGTATATGGCGAATACCTGCGTATACCGTCCACTACACCACTGTCTACAACATTTACTTTCTTTCGCGGCAATCTCTTATGTCTGGATTTTGCACACTGACATTATTCTTGACCCTTTCTTTGCGAAATGTCACAGTGTCAACTAATTTGGTCAGTTTAAGGTCGTCCTTATTTCGAGCGTGTTGCGCAGATGGGTAGATGTTGTCATGATGGCTTAATTCCTGGGATAAATAAATAACTCTACCAATGTATCCGATCAAAAAGTGAGAATGTTCGTCAACAGTGAAACCCTTGCAAGGTTACATGATGGAATAAGAGTTGGTTTTATGAACATTTTAAGTGCACTTATAAACCATTATTCAACCAAGCTTAATAGGCTTACAATTTGTCAAGCATGAATGACTATCTCACAATTTTAACCAAAACTGTTTATTAATTTGTCATTAAAAATAAATACATTGATGGTTAAAGTAATTTACCCATTGTGAAATGCACCTTTAATTGATTTAACAATTATCAGTATTTTTTAATGTGAACCGTTTGTGAATAATTTTTTGCCATTGGGTCATGGCGTCAGACTCCAGAGCCCTTTATTGCAGAGTTGTGTCAATGATGTAGTGGTTTTCAGTTGGTTAACACTTATCATATGGTTTGTGCAGGCTGAAATAGGGTGCTTTAGGATATATGGTTGGGATGCTATCAGAAACATTTGTAACAAGCATGGTAGCAAGCATTGGTTGTTACACCTCTGTAATTACAGACTGCAATTACCACTAGTTACATGTTGTTATTACAGTGTAACTATGTTTTACTACAATTAATTACAATACTTGTTTCTGAAGACCATTCTTCACAGTAGGTTTTGATATTATTAAATGTGTTACACTTGTTTTCTCTACTTGTAAGGAATTTCTTAATCTCAAGTGTAAGACCATGTCCGATTCAAATGTAACTCAATGTTCTTTGTGGATAGGAACCATTCTAAAGAACCCTGAAACCCGGGATTCCACAGATGATGGCACTGATTCAGGTTGCTGGTTACCTGAAGGCGACGCACAGGGGAGAGGGATCCGCTGCAGTGAGGGGCAACTTCAAGTCTCGGACCACCTGTCTGAAAGCCAGCCTTTACCCCCAAGCCACAATACTGTTTCAACAGCTGAACCCTGGGCTGACTACTGCACCCTACCACACACTTTTTTTTATTTTTATTTTTTATTTCACCTTTATTTAACCAGGTAAGCCAGCTGAGAACAAGTTCTCATTTACAACTGCGACCTGGCCAAGATAAAGCAAAGCAGTGCGATAAAAACAACACAGAGTTACATATGGGGTAAAAAACATAAAGTCAAAAATACAACAGAAAATATATATACAGTGTGTGCAAATGTAGCAAGTTATGGAGGTAAGGCAATAAATAGGCTATTGTGCAAAATAATTACAATAGTATTAACACTGGAATGCTAGATGTGCAAGAGATTATGTGCAAATAGAGATACTGGGGTGCAAATGAGCAAAATAAATAACAATATAGGGATGAGGTAGTTGGGTGGGCTAATTTCAGATGTGCTGTGTACAGGTGCAGTGATCGGTAAGGTGCTCTGACAACTGATGCTTAAAGTTAGTGAGGGAGATAAGAGTCTCCAGCTTCAGAGATTTTTGCAATTCGTTCCAGTCATTGGCAGCAGAGAACTGGAAGGAATGGCGGCCAAAGGAGGTGTTGGCTTTGGGAATGACCAGTGAGATATACCTGCTGGAGCGCAGACTACGGGTGGGTGCTGCTATGGTGACCAATGAGCTAAGATAAGGCGGGGATTTGCCTAGCAGTGATTTATAGATGGCCTGGAGCCAGTGGGTTTGACGACGGACATGTAGTGAGGACCAGCCAACAAGAGCGTACAGGTCACAGTGGTGGGTAGTGTATGGGGCTTTGGAGACAAAACGGATGGCACTGTGATAGACTACATCCAATTTGCTGAGTAGAGTGTTGGAGGCTATTTTGTAAATGACATCGCCGAAGTCAAGGATCGGTAGGATAGTCAGTTTTACGAGGGCATGTTTGGCAGCATGAGTGAAGGAGGCTTTGTTGCGAAATAGGAAGCCGATTCTAGATTTAATTTTGGATTGGAGATTCTTTATGTGAGTCTGGAAGTTGAGTTTACAGTCTAACCAGACACCTAGATATTTGTAGTTGTCCACATACTCTAGGTACGACCCGTCGAGAGTGGTGATTCTAGTCGGGTGGGCGGGTGCTAGCAGCGTTCGATTGAAAAGCATGCATTTAGTTTTACTAGTGTTTAAGAGCAGTTGAAGGCTACTGAAGGATTGTTGTATGGCATTGAAGCTCGTTTGGAGGTTTGTTAACACAGTGTCCAATGAAGGGCCAGATGTATACAAAATGGTGTCGTCTGCGTAGAGGTGGATCTGAGAGTCACCAGCAGCAAGAGCGACATCATTGATATACACGGAGAAAAGTGTCGGCCCAAGAATTGAACCCTGTGGCACCCCCATAGAGACTGCCATAGGTCCAGTTTCTGTACACACTGAAATCACTTTAGTCTACCGGACCAATTCAATAGTTATGTCACCTTACTGCACTACTAATGTATATACTATCATATAATTATATGCTGCTACTGAACTTTACCTTGTTCCACTCACATGGGCAAACAATGTCCATACTAAAGCCAATTCCTAAAGGCACATTTTTTCTTCTTGTACTTGATTTAGTTTATTTATTATTTTTAGTACATTAAATATTTACAATGTCACTTATTTGATTGCTTTCCTATGCTATACTGAACAAAAATATAAACGGAACATGTAAATTGTTGGCCCCATGTTTCATGAGGTGAAATAAAAGATCCCAGAAATGTTCCATACGCTCAAAAAGCTTATTTCTCTCAAATGTTGTGCACAAAGTAGTTTACATCCCTGTTAGTGAGCATTTCTCCTTTGCCAAAATAATCTGTCCACCTCACAGGTGTGGCATATCAGAAAGCTGATCATTACACAGGTGCACCTTGTGCTGGGGACTCTAAAATGTGCAGCTTTGTCACACAACACAATGCCACAGATGTCTACATTTTTCAGAGAGTGTGCAATTGGCATGCCGAATGCATGAATGTCCACCAGAGCTGTTGCCAGAGAATGTTCATTTCTCTACCATAAGCCACCTCCAACATCGTTTGAGAGAATTTGGCAGTATGTCCAACCGGCCTCACAACCGCAGACCACATGTAACCATGCCAGCCCAGGACCTCCACATCCGGCTTCTTCACCTGCGGGATCGTCTGAGACCAGCCACCCGGACAGCTGATGAAACTGGGTTTGCACAACAGAAGAATTTCTGCACAAACTGTCAGAAACCATCTCAGGGAAGTTCATCTACGTGCTCGTCATCCTCACCAGTGTCTTCATCTGACTGCAGTTCGGCGTCGTAACCGACTACAGTGGGTAAATGCTCACATTCGATGGCCACTGGCATGCTGGAGAAGTGTGCTCTTCATGGATGAATCCCTGTTTAATATGCCATTTAGCAGACGCTTTTATCCAAAGCGACTTACAGTCGTGTGTGCATACATTTTTGTGAATGGGTGGTCCCGGGGATCGAACCCACTACCTTAGCGTTACAAGCGCCGTGCTCTACCAGCTGAGCTACAGAGGACCACAACTGTTTCAACTGTACCGGGCAGATGGAAGACAGCGTGTATGGCATCATGTGGGCAAGCGGTTTGCTGATGTTGTGAACAGAGTGCCCCATGGTGGCGGTGGGGTTATGGTATGGGCAGGCATAAGCTACGGACAACGAACACAATTGCATTTTAACGATGGCAATTTGAATGCACAGAGATACCGTGACGAGATCCTGAGGCCCATTGTCGTGCCATTCATCCGCCGCCATCACCTCATGTTTCAGCATGATAATGCGTGGCCCCATGTTGCAAGGATCTGTACACAATTCCTGGAAGCTGAAAATGTCCCAGTTCCTCCATGGCCTGTATACTCACCAGACATGTCACCCATTGAGCATGTTTGGGATACTCTAGATCGACGTGTACAACAGCGTGTTCCAGTTCCCGCCAATATCCAGCAACTTTGCACAGCCATTGAAGAGGAGTGGGACAACATTCCACAGGCCACAATCAAAAGCCTGATCAACTCTATGCGAAGGAGATGTGTCGCCAGATACTGACTGGTTTTCTGATCCAAGTTTCTGTGACCAACAGATGCATATCTGTATTCCCAGTCATGTGAAATTCATAGATTAGGGCCTAATTAATATATTTCAATTGACTGATTCCCTTATATGAATATTTCACTGAAATTGGTGCATGTTGCATTTATATTTCTGTTCAGTGTACTTATTTGATTACTATGTCATTTTGTCGCCATTGCACTGTGTGAGAAGCCTGCAAGTACATGACAATAAAATTAGATTAGATTTGACTGGATCCAGGTGACCAGCACTGGCTGGCACTCATTATCTGATATATTTTGCACACATAATAATTTACCATAGATTACTTTTCCACAAACCTTTTGCAAATGGACATGGCATCCAATGTATCCTAAACAAATCTATACATCTATTATAAAAAATATATATAGTTTCAATGGGGAGTGCCGCTGGTTTGATGATGAAAAGGCGTCTTGCCTCCTACTGGCAGCTGTAGTGTTGCCGGTCTGGAGAAGGGCGCGTGGGCTGTGTGAGGAAAACCACACGTGAACGGCAGGAGCACAGCCGATGCTTGACAAAGCGGCCTATCGCGGGTGCCGGTTAAGTAGGCGATGGGCAAAAAAGCTGTTGCACGGTGCTCGACCACTCTGGAAGGACGTCGGCCTCCAGAATGCTCATTGCTAACTGTAGTAGGTTACTTTGAGGTGCTAGCATGTGTTATCTCTTACGGTCAGGGACAGGGCAAGGGGCAACTGCAGTTCGACTGTTTGTCAGTAGCAGAACAAATTCATATCAAGGTCTGTGCACAGCCCTGTCTGGCATCAATCACTATCAAACGATATGAGAACAAGTTCAATCCATAACATGCAGTAACAAGACTAGTGACCATTATCAAAACATACACAAATGAGTCTCACAAATACAGAGCTGGAAATCATGTATAACAGAAAGCGAAAAAACATAAATATGCTAAGCATTGTGTAAATGACTCTTAACTGAATATAAACTTTAATTACACATGATTTCTGAGGACCAGATGTGTACTTTTCATTCAGAAGTTTTGGATAATTGCATGGTAATTACTGTACATCATAGCAATTACACATTACTGTCTGACATGGTGAATAGAGAGAGCACATGCAAGACCCTTGACTTTGATGGATTCAAAAGCACCATGGCATGTTAACCCTTAGGTGCAGTTAACGTTTCCTTTAGCAACTGTATCATATGTATTTATCTATGATATTTGATGTGAAGTGATTGCATTATGATTTTTGATGGACTACTAATTGTGGCTAGAAATATCTTTGGTGGATACAGTCATTGTAGTGGCTAAATTGTCCAATATAATTGTCCCAATGCAATTTCCATTCTAATCCTTTAGCCACAATGGAGAGTGATGAAATGTTAGTCTTGAAGCATACAAATCCAATGTCCAGAGTTTGATTCAAGTTGAAAAATAATAATACATTTATTTGTCGTTCTTCTGGATACGAAAATGTAAAGAAAATTCTACCAAAACAAATTCTGATCATTAAAACTAAAGAAGCAAACAGCATGGTAAACATGGTCTGTTATGGTCAAAAGACTGTGCTGCCATTCCAGTCACTCCCCGTAGGCCTTGGGGCATGTATGCCTTTTAACTGTATTCTCCATTGGCCTGTAGAGGGGGTACACACACTTGACAGAGGATTAGTGGGAAACACTTATACAACTGAAATGCATCATGAATTGGAAACATACAAATATACAATATTACATTTACATTTTAGTCATTTAGCAGACGCTCTTATCCAGAGCAACTTACAGCTAGTGAGTGCATACATGACCTATTTGGCTCCCACAGTCATCCATAACAATTCCAGTTGAAAACAGTCTTCTTTTCAGTTTCATTATTTCTTTAAGCACAAAAGAAGAGATCCAGTAATACATCAGATTAGTGTATGACATCTAATTAAAAAGGAGAATTGAATTAAAATCAATATGAGATCTATTCAGTGGTGTCAGTGACCTCAAACTGCAGTCTCCCATCCAAGGAAAATGGTATGACTTTGAATCAAGATTTATAGAACTTCTTGTTTCACATCCAGCATTAGTTTAATGTGTTGAGTACAGACATCTTGTGACATCATTCTGAAGTGTTTACATGTGTTCAAGATTAATGGTATCATGATTGAATGCCTTGAAATCTTTGAACCAGATGCATAACTTAAAACCTGCCCATGGACAGCAGTTCTCCCATGCTCCAGTTTTGCACTTTCCTTACAACTGTACAGACTGCCTAACTCAAACGGATATGACAGTAGGCCTACATTCCATGTGAATAATGTGGGAACACTTCCCACTACATGCCAGAAGCCAAATCAGCCAAATCAGTGTTCATATTAGATCGCTGAAATTGGTTTGAAAAATAGCCGTTCCTCCTCTAGTGGCCCGTGGAATAGGCTAGAATGTTCCTTCACATTTTACAGCTAATTTCACATGGATGAGATGCAAATGCGTTTGTGGCTTCATGCGCAAACCCAAGATTAACGGGCAACGTCGCGGGTTTAATAACACAGCAGCTCTAATACATCATGTGATAAATCCCACCAATTAAAGCCTCCATTTAGTTTCTCCACCATGTCTATACAGCATGCCATGCCTGGTATGTATCTGTAGCAGGTGAAACACTGCACTGCCTCATGTTGAAGACAGCCTGTCAGTGGACTGGACACATTAGCGTCAGTCAGACACACTGCTGGTTTGATAAATGGCCTCAACATGGATACACACATGGATAAGCTATAAGGATTAAATATAGCTACACTATCAACAGACTGAGGGTAAAGAGGGGCTGTTTATATTTAAAGGGGAATATTTTTCTAATGTTGCGCCTTTCGACAGGTTACAAAATCATCTTTATTCAGAACCAAACATAGATTTTGCATTTACACTAGTAAGACTAGAGGAACAGTCGCTTTCTCTAACCGGCTCAAAAGTCCATCAACAAGAGTTGTTGGACATGCAAGGAGCAAACTGAAAACTGTGATTGTCATTGCATACAGGTTAAAGGGAATTCAGCAGGTAATAGAAAATAACTTATTTACACTACATTACCAAAAGTATGTGGACACCTGCTCGTCAAACATCTTATTCCAAAATCATGGACATTAATATGGAGTTGGTCACCCCTTTGCTGATATAACAGCCTCTACTCTTCTGGGAAGGCTTTCCACTAGATGTTGAAACATTGCTGCAGAGACTTGCTTCCATTCAGGCACAAGAGCATTAGTGAGGTTGGGCACTGATGTTGGGCAATTAGGCCTGGCTCGCAGTTGGCGTTCCAATTCATCCCAAAGGTGTTTGATGTGGTTGAGGTCAGGGCTCTGTGCAGGCCAGTCATGTTCTTTCACACCGATCTCGACAAACCATTTCTGTATGGACCTCGCTTTGTGCACGGGGGCATTGTCATGCTGAAACAGGAAAGGGCCTTCACCAAACTGTTGCCACAAAGTTGGAAGCACAGAATCATCTAGAATGTCATTGTACGGTGTAGCGTTAAGACTTCCCTTCACTGGAACTAAGGGGCCTAGCCCGAACCATGAAAAACAGCCACAAACCATTATTCCTCCTCCACCAAACTTTACAGTTGGCACTATGCATTGGGGCAGGTAGCGTTCTCCTGGCATCCGCCAAACCCAGATTCGTCCGTCGGACTGCCAGATGGTGAAGTGTGATTCATCACTCCAGAGAACGTGTTTCCACTGCTCCAAAGTCCAATGGCGGCGAGCTTTACACCACTCCAGCCGACGCTTGGCATTGCGCATGGTGATTTTAGGCTTATGTGCGGCTGCTCGGCCATGGAAACCCATTTCATGAAGCTCCCGAAGAAAAGTTATTGTGCTGATGTTGCTTCCAGAGGCATTTTGGAACTCAATAGTGAGTGTTGCAACTGAGGACAGAGGGTTTGCACGTGCTGCGCGCTTCAGCAGGATTTGTACGTGCTATGCGCTTCAGCACTCAGTGGTCCCGTTCTGTGAGCTTGTGTGGTCTACCACTTCCCAGCTGAGCTGTTGTTGCTCCTAGACATTTCCACTTCACATAAACAGCACTTACAGTTTACCAGGGCAGCTCTAGCAGGGCAGAAATTTGACTAACTGACTTGTTGGAAAGGTGGCATCCTATGACGGTGCCACATTGAAAGTCACTGACCTCTTCAGTAAGGCCATTCTACTGTGAATGTTTGTCTATGGAGATTGCATGGCTGTGTGCTCAATTTATTTTACACCTATCAGCAACGGGAGTAGCTGAAATAGCCGAATCCACTAATTTGAAGGGATGTCCACATACTTTTGTTTATATAGTGTATCTAGAGGGACTTATCCATCTGTCCAATCCAAAAGTTATCATAGCCTGCATCCTGCCAAAGGCAACATGATTTACTGCTGGCAAATTAACAAAGAATAGTGTTCACCACATCCTCTTTAGGACCACGTATTTCATTAAAGTTCCACTGAGGATTATGACTATATGGGTAAACATGTTCTTTGTAATATCATAAAGGAATGTGGATAGCTTAAGGGACACTGAGAAAATTATTATTATTAATGACCTTTTATATTTCAATGGCAAGCCACAAGAGAAGACTACATTGATGTGAGTCCCCAGGGAACTATTTTGAGTGAGGGACTATCAATTGAATAAATAGCAGCGTCTGACACATCAACTATGAACCCTGCATTCAGAACACATGCATACATTCATTTATAAGTTGTGCCACACACAAATCAATGGAAGTTTTGAGATGTTGGATGACAGAGAGTTGTTAAAAACCATTTCTTGTCCTTCCCATCTTTATATTACAAAGCTATAAATCGGATGAACAACAATCGGTGGCAGATACATTAGCTACTGTATACCTCAGCATCAGTTTGAAGAATATGTCATTGGCCAAGCATCAATAACCAACTTTCTTTTTCCTTTATTATTATTGTATTTTTTTACCAAACATGTACTCTGCAGTCCTGTTGCCAACAACCCCCTCTCTGCTCCAGGGAAGAGGAGAGGGTAGAGCTGCAATAGATTGTCAGGTAGATAATTAGAAGTTGGCATGCACAAGGGGAAGGAAGATGTGAGGGAAAGGTGTTATTTTCTTTCTACACCCACGTCTATGCACAATTTATTAAGGAGTGGTTTCCTGACACAAGATATTGAGTTCAAAAATGTTTTTAAGGCTAATTTTCTCCATGGTAGTGCTTTTGTTAGCACTTAGATGAAGTGTAGGCCACAGTATGAAGTAATGTACTTGAGCTCATGAGGCTTATATGGGCACTGTTGAGACTTTACATAAGCAAGAAAAACGTGGACTTCAAAGGCACCAGTTTATTGAGAGTCCACCCTTACAGCAGGCTCTGATGGTTGGAGTACTTGTAGGTCTAAGAAGTAGCCAAAGTAGGGTAGAACTAATGCATCTCTATCAAGAAGGATTTATTAATAAGGGTTATTTTTCTCAACAGTACAGTCTGAAAGGGTTTTAAGTTCAGAGCTAAAATATATTTTGAAATCCTTGATTATCTATGTATCTCAACGTTATGGGCATTAGACAAACTGTATGTCATCAAAAGGAAACCCCTCAGGAATTACAACTCTATTCTTTCTTCCCTGAGTCCAAAAAAAGAAACATCTCTTTACCCCATGTATTATTAATAGACTGCATCAAAGGCAGTGGCAATTAGGTTGGGTGGCAAACTTACTGCTACTATTCCTTAAAATCACATTGTCCCTGTGCTGGATGATAAATGATTCAGTGCTTTAAAATATAAAACAAGCCTAGGGGTATTAATAAAATAAATAGCTGTGCAAACAGCTGAAGCAGCCTCTTTTCTTTCTGTTGCACCCCATTAAACATGCAGGGGACACATAGTACTCACATCGGTGAATTATGCAAGAGTGGGCATGGAAAGGCATATTATATTTGTATTTGAGCAGAGAGAGGTGCGACAGGCTACTGAGATCTGAGGACTCTAGGAGTACCCTAGACCAGCAGGTGGCACTGTAACAACAGTAAATAGGTATTACTGTACTGTGCTGTACCACCTTAGTCAAGGTGGGATGGGGGATGGATTCTAATCAAGGCAGAGCAACACTTAAGGAGCTGCTGTCTTTGCATTCAAATTTAACTGACGCCTCTCAACAGAAACCGAGTTTCAGAGTGTAAGAGATGACAAGAGCCAAAAAACAAAACAAAAAAAATGTCACATGCGCTGAATACAACAGGTAGACCTTACCGTGAAATGCTTACTTACAAGCCCTTAACCAACAATGCAGAGTAAGAATATATTTGCTAAATAAAAATAAATAAAAAAAGTAACATAATAAAATAACAATAGCGAGGCTATATACAGGGGGTACCGGTACCAAGTCAATGTTAGTTAAGGTAAATTGAGGTAATATGTAATGGTAGGTAGGGGTAAAGTGACTATGCATAGATAATAGACAGCGAGTAGCAGCATCGTAAAAAAGGGAGTCAATGCAAATAGTCCGGGTAGCCTTTTGATGAACGGTTCAGCAATCTTATGGCTTGGGGTTATTTGAATGGGAGACACAAAGGCTATTCAAGCTATTGGAATAGTTTTAAATAAGCATCATGAATATTGAACATTACCCTGTCTTTGTGTAAAGGAATTAAAACAAATGCCAGCATTTCAGCTTATATAAATGGTTCCCAGAACCCCTGTTGTTCGCTAGTGACAGCATTATAACTTATTGAAGATTTCTAGGCCGAATCCAAGGCAATCAAATTCCTCATTCACCTAACAAGCACAGAGGAAGCTGGCAGATTTTTATTTATTTTTATTTATTTATTTATTTAACCTTTATTTAACTAGGCAAGTAAGTTATGAACAAATTCTTATTTACGATGACGGCCTATACCGGCCAAACCCGGACGATGCTGGGCCAATTGTGCACCGCCCTATGGGACTCCCAATCACGGCCGGTTGTGATACAGCCTGGAATCGAACCAGGAGGCATTTATTAGGAGTCATGTATCCATTACTGTGAGAGTGGTTGCCTTGTTGATGAGTCAGGTCTATGTACACAAACAATTATGTTTGTGTACATAGACTTCACAGCGTGCCGTTGTGCACCTGCAGAGACTTGAGGGCTGGAAGAGTAACTTGAGGGCTGGAAGAGTAATTGCTTCACACTCCTAACCCTTGATGGAATTAAGGCAATAAAAGTATGAGGCACGGTAAAGGTCATGCGCCGCCCGGAATTAGCCCGTATTCCAATTTTGCTTCAGATCCTGACTCCTGCTGTTTAGAGTCAGGCAGGGTCATATCCACTCCTCAGCCTCCTCAGCCTTCTCTCTCTCTCTCTCTCTCTCTCTCTCTCTCTCTCTCTCTCTCTCTCTCTCTCTCTCTCTCTCTCTCTCTCTCTCTCTCTCTCTCTCTCTCTCTCTCTCTCTCTCTCTCTCTCTCTCTCTCTCTCTCTCTCTCTCTCTCTCTCTCTATATATATATATATATATATATATATTATATATATATATATATATATATATATATATATATATATATATATATATATATATATATATACAGTATATATATAATGCTCAAGGGTTTCCAAAAGCAATTTCCTTCAAATTCAATCACACCTGTGTAAAGTGTTATATGCTGCAGTGGGAAGAAAAAAGCCCTCAACTTTAATTTCTAGGACACTTCTCAACATTGATAAAGATCCATAAGATGTGATTATTTTTAAATGGAGATGCCCGGTGTCATGTAATGTGGTCAAAACCCCTTGAAGCAGAAAGTGCAGAAATAAGTCTCTTGAAGATAAGGCAATTTCAGACAGTTCACCATATAGAATTTGCTGTTTTGTATTCATGGTTATAATTCTGGGATATGTGTTAGATAACATTCAGTAATCCTCAATGTATGGTACAGTCCCCTGTAGCTCAGTTGGTAGAGCATGGCACTTGCAACACCAGTGTTGTGGGTTTGCTTCCCACGGGGGGCCAGTATGAATGTGTATGCACTCACCAACTGTAAGTCGCTCTGGATAAGAGCGTCTGCTAAATGACTAAAATGTTAAAAAATGTATAGGCTCAAACCTGGGACCCTATATTGTGTCCGCAAGCATAGGCAAATCCCTCCACTGTTCACCAATTGACAAGCTCTTTTCCAAACCCAATACTTCCCCAAATCTCACCTAAAAGCCTAGGTCAATACATGGAAGGATGATGGCATAAACCCTGTTTATTTTAGAACGTATCTTCTATCTCACCAACGTATTGTGGAGCCAACAGAGCAAATAATTAGCTCATGTGGTAATTAGGAGATTAGTTGGAGGCAAAACACACTGGGCAGATGGGCCTCACACAGAGAGTGGCCAAGACTGCAGCAGAACATACTGTATCAAATCAAATCAAATTGTGTTTGTGACATGCGCCAAGTACAACATGTGTATAGAAGAGTACTGCAGTCTTCTGTTTGAGGGGTCTATCGGAGATCCTCTGCAGTGACTGAAATAGTGGGTCCTGTCATTCAGATACAGATCAAATGTGATTCAGAGTGGCAAGGCATAAGGAAGCAAAAATTAATCTAAATTAAATGACATTTTATGGAAACTCAGACGAATATTAACACTACAAACTCTACTCAATATTAATGTAGTTTTCTTTCCTCCTGGAATTGTCTGTCAAATACCTGATGCAGCAACCTCAACCCAACCAATTAAACCAGAGGATTGGGACTAAACAGTGGAGGAGGGCTGCCAATCAATAGAGTGTAATCTATTATTCAGTGGCAAGTTTGACTCTGTTTCCTGCAACTGCTGATTCTAGTTTACACTAGAAACTGCATCATGAGTCTTGTAGTTGGCAGTTCAGTGTTCATAATTTTCTTCAAATCTGACAAGAAAAATGAAGAAAATGTATTTCGGTCACGTATCAAACCATACATGCATGTTAATGGGGTTTTATTTGTATTATTCATTGCACACTGTATATTTTAGCTCATGGTATAACCTAATAAGAATTCCCACAAAATATTTTCTGAGCAATCCTCCATGATCAAACAATCAGTTAATTATTTTTGCAGAGAATACTCTACATTATATAAGGTTACTCCACTAAGCATCCTCTTGTGTTTATACCCTCCTCATATTCCCATTTTGTAAGCTGGGAAATGAACAAGCTGAATCAAAGGTAGAGGATGCTCAGGGCTTCAATCTTCAGATTTGCATTCTGTGAGCTTGCCAACTCCAAACTCCAGTCAACCACCGGAGACGTGATTAATGTGCTGGCTGAATGGCAGCTCTCCATGTTACGAGAGCTAAAGCACTATCTAATGAACACAGTATAGTGCCAGAGTGGATCCAATTCAACCCCAGAAGGGATACTATCTCACCATCCGGACCCAACTCTCAAGTAGCCCCATTTTACAGTGAAGACATGACAAGCTTTGAAAGTCATGAACGGAAAGTACCCATGCTCTACTCTATCTAATAATCAATAAAGTAGTTTACAGAGGTATTCATACATTAGCACAGCTAAGCATTACAATCTCTGTATTTAAACAAATCTAGCAGTAAATACAGTGCCTTGCAAAAGTATTCATCCCCCTTGGGGGTTTTCCTATTTTGTTGCACTACAACCTGTAATTTAAATTGATTTTTATTTGGATTTCATGTAATGGACATCCACAAAATAGTCCAAATTGGTGAAGTGAAATGAAAGAAATTACTTGTTTCAAAAAATTCTAAAATATAAATAACGGAAAAGTGGTGCGTGCATATGTATCCACCCCCTTTTCTATGAAGCCCCTAAATAAGATCTGGTGCAACCAATTACCTTCAGAAGTCGCATAATTAGTTAAATAAAGTCCACCTGTGTGCAATCTAAGTGTCACATGATCTGTCACATGATCTCAGTATATATACACCTGTTCTGAAAGGCCCCAGATTCTGCAACACCACTAAGCAAGGGGCACCACCAAGCAAGCGGCACCATGAAGACCAAGGAGCTCTCCAAACAGGTCAGGGACAAAGTTGTGGAGAAGTACAGATCAGGGTTGGGTTCTAAAAAAATATCAGAAACTTTGAACATCCCACGGCGCACCATTAAATCCATTATTAAAAAATTGAAATAATATGGCACCACAACAAACCTGCCAAGAGAGGGCCACCCACCAAAACTCACGGACCAGGCAAGGAAGGCATTAATCAGAGAGGTAACAAAGAGACCAAAGATAACCCTGAAGGATCTGCAAAGCTCCACAGCAGAGATTGGAATATCTATCCATAGGCCCACTTTAAGCCGTACACTCTACAGAGCTGCGCTTTACGGAAGAGTGGCCAGAAAAAAACCATTGCTTAAAGAAAAAAATAAGCAAACACGTTTGGTGTTCGCCAACAGCCATGTGGGAGACTCCCCAAACATATGGAAGAAGGTACTCTTATCAGATGAGACTAACATTGAGCTTTTTGGCCATCAAGGAAAACGCTATGTCTGGCGCAAACCCAACACCTCTCATCACCCCAAGAACACCATCCACAGCATGGTGGTGGCAGCATCATGCTGTGGGGATGTTTTTCATCGGCAGGGACTGGGAAACTGGTCAGAATTCAAGGAATGATGGATGGCGCTAAATACAGGGAAATTCTTGAGGGAAACCTGTTTCAGTCTTCCAGAGATTTGAGACTGGGAAGGAGGTTTACCTTCCAGCAGGACAATGACCCTAAGCATACTGCTAAAGCAACACTCGAGTGGTTTAAGGGGAAACTTTTAAATGTCTTGGAATGGCCTAGTCAAAGCCCAGACCTCAATCCAGTTGACTTAAAGATAGCTGTACACCAGCGGAACCCATCCAACTTGAAGGAGCTGGAGCAGTTTTGCCTTGAAGAATGGGCAAAAATCCCAGTGGCTAGATGTGCCAAGCTTATAGAGACATACCCCAAGAGACTTGCAGCTGTAATTGCTGCAAAAGGTGGCTCTACAAAGTATTGACTTTGGGGGGGGGGGGGGGGTGAATAGTTATGCACGCTCAAGTTTTCTGTTTTTTCTGTTTTTTTGTCTTATTTCTTGTTTGTTTCACCCAAAGAATATTTTGGATCTTCAAAGTGGTAGGCATGTTGTGTAAATCAAATGATACAAACCCCCAAAGAATCAATTTTAATTCCAGGTTGTAAGGCAACAAAATAGGAAAAATGCCAAGGGGGGTGAATACTTTCGCAAGCCACTGTAACTGTTCTCAAGGACTCCACAGAAGTTATGGCAGTGAGAGAATCTCAGATCATACTCTGTTATCACTGGATGCACTGTGTTTGCGAACATTGTCATTAGCAACAAGGAGTTTAAATCAACCCCTACTCAAGTCAAGGATTTATGAATCCAAGCCTTTCAAATATCCCATTACCTTCTAAAATTGAATTTATTTCTGTTCTGAGCATACAGTGATGCAGGGATGAAAACAGGCTGTTTTTATAAGGAGACAAGCTTAGCGAATATGACAGCGAGAGAATCCCTGTTGATATGCTCCACATACCGCTGGCACTTTATCTTGGTTATGTCTGACAGCGCTATCATGTAGGCAAATAAAATATCACAAACAATGATAAGGCCATCATAAATCAAACTAAGGGGAATAGGCTTGTTGATCCCCATGTAATGGCTGCTATCCAGCTCATGAGGCAGGCACTGCTAACTGTGGAAGCTACATCAAGTAAACAAACAAGTTACTCCATTTCAACTATCTCAGCTCTCAGCAGAACACCATCATCCCTGTCGTTGTGATATTACTGTACAGTCAGATGAAAGCTAACATTAATTCAAGTTACATTAACAGGATTGTCATTGTTTAGCGATACCAGGGCTGTGGACGTCAGCATCTCAGTAGGCTAAGAAGATGAATGGTTGTTATGTACATTCTCAGAGGTTATTGTTCATATAAAACTTGAGGCTAATGCATATGCATACAACATTTACAGACACACAGTTCCCAAGGGTTAGTATTGAAAACACCATTATATGAGCCTGGCACCATTACCGAGGCCCATTCAAGCGCCCTATCTGTGAATGATAAGCAGATTAACTGAAAGAAAAGGCAGGAGAGCGGGTGCTCATTCAGATAATGTGTCAGAGTCCATTTGCAATGTGAACTGCCAAGATTGATATAAAAAGAGGCTAATAACCAAAAGGGTGAAAATTAATTAGGAGATTTTGACAGATTTTAGAGAGGGCAGTAAAGAGGCAAAGGTGATAACCACTGTACCTCTCAGAGTAGATCTGAGTAAGCAGTGGGAAGTACAGCATTTTAGTACAGCCATTTTAATAAGGGGAATTGGTTTTGAATGGCTCACTTGCCAGTCAAACTATCATGGAAAACATCCAACAAAAAGTCAAGGTTATGACTAACCCTGCTTCATCACCATAGGATTTTAACATGTTTCACAGATTCCGACAGAAGCAGACAGACAACAGGCCAATTTAAAACAACAGCCCACCCTCAGATTGCTTTGGATAATGTGACGGAGTCCAGGTAGTGTAAAGAGACGGTAGGTCATGGAAACGCAACATTCAGACCTCAGACTTTCATGCAGAACGGAACAGTATGGAGAACAGAATGATGGGGTTATTTCTCTCTTGGGCCACCTGATACCATCACTTTCTGTAGGTAGACTGGCAGACTTTTGGGGATTGGTTGGACTAAAGCAGAATAGGTAATAATCAGGTACATGGAGATCATTCCCAGCATGCCTGGTGTGGCATTCTGACTGAGTGGCATGCCTGGAAAAAAACAGATAACGGGAGAGAGTAATGGATGCCTCTGCCTCACAATGGGGTTTAATTGTGTACGCTTTACTTGTGACTGGAGAATGGAATGGAACTGTCCTCCCTCCCTCCCTCCCTCCCTGGTTTTCTTTGAGAGGAATTCACACAACCTTTTACTCAAGTAGCTGTGGTTAAAGTGTAAAATGAAATCACAACAAAGCATGTGTATTCTGAACTGTATTGGCAAATTAAAACAATTTTAAATGCAACAAATGCTGTTTAAATCAGTGTTGTGTCATTTCAAGTAATTTCTTTAGTGTTTGGTAAATGTATCCATATTAAACTACTGCATGGTTTTGCCAAATAGACTTTATCACTTGTATGATTGTAAATATACTGAACAAAAATAATAACGCAACATGCAACAATTTCAAAGATTTTACGTAGTTGCAGATCATATAAGGAAATCAGTCAATTGAAATAAATAAATTAGGCCCTAATCGATGGATTTCACATGACTGGGCAGGGGCGCAGCCATGGGTGGGCCTGGGAGGGCATAAGCCATCCACTGGGGAGCCAGGCCCAGCCAATCAGAATTCGTTTTTCCCACAAAAGGGCTTTATTACAGACAGAAATACTCCTCAGTTTCATCAGCTGTTCGGGTGGCTGGTCTCAGATAATCCCGCCGGTGAAGAAGCCGGATTTGGAGGTCCTGGGCTGGAGTGGTTACACGTGGTCTGTGGTTGTGAAGCCGGTTGGATGTACTGCCAAATTCTCTAAAACGATGTTGGAGGCGGCTTATGGTTGAGAAATGAACATTACATTCTCTGGCAACAGCTTTGGTGGACATTCCTGCAGTCAGCAAAACTTGAGACATCTGTGGCATTGTGTTGTGTGACAAAACAGCACATTCTAGAGTGGCCTTTTATTATCCCCAACACAAGGTGCACCTGTGTAATGATCATGTTGTTTAATCAGCTTCTTGATATGCCACACCTGTCATGTGGATGGATTATTTTGGCAAAGGAGAAATGCTCACCAACAGGGATGTAAACAAATTTGTGCACAACATTTGAGAGAAATTAGCCTTTTGTGTGTATGGAACAATTCTGGGAAATTTCATTTCAGCTCATGAAACATGGGACCAACACTTTACATGTTGTGTTTATATTTTTGTTCAGTATAGATACTGTAGATGCCACTCTATATACAATGTCAGAAATGTAAGTAATTTCCCCTCTGATTAGACTGCAAAATAAAATGTGTGGATGCCAAAGCATCATCATGTTCATGGGGAATAAAAAGGGTCCACTCATGATTAAGTATTTATTAAAATGTGCTCATCATCATACATCATGTCTTGATATTGCCCCATCAAATCACCATCATGTCTCTGAGTGCTGTGCATTCATCTCATCCTCCCTTAATCCCTAAAATACATACCCGACTTTCTCCTCAGGGCTCACTCACTGGCACAAACAACTAGGAGTGAGGGAATGAGGGAGTGAGTAAAGAATAGCTGAGGTCTTCAATTGACTTCTGTATACTACACACACAATTTGCACATACACCCTATACCTACACTCATCTGTTTGTGCAGTGTTGCCTTGCTTCCTATTAGCCTTCAGTGCATGATAGGCTATCACACAGAGTCAGACAGGCAATCAGTCAGAGACAACACAATCAGTACAGCAGTCCCAGTCATGTCTTCAGCCTGGTTACAGCCTGGTTACAGCCTGGTTACAGCCTGGTTACAGCCTGGTTACAGCCTGGTTACACTGACTGGGAGGCTGGGACTCTGGTGGAGAAGTAATCAGCATTTCAGTATACAGTGCTGCTGGGGCTGCTGGCAGTTAGTCATGCAAAATGGTTGTGTACAAAGCAGGGCCAGACATGCAAGATATCTTTGTTAGATAGAGTGCCTTGCAAAAGTATTCATCCAACTTGGCGTTTTCCTATTTTGTTGCATTACAACCTGTAATTTAAATGGATTTTTATTTAGATTTAATGTAATGGACATACACAAAGTAGTACAAATTGGTGAAGTGAAAAAAAGTCAAATAAATAAATAATGGAAAAGTGGTGCGTGCATATGTATTCACCACATTTGCTATAAAGCCCCTAAATAAGATCTGGTGCAACCAATTACCTTCAGAAGTCACATAATTAGTTAAATAAAGTCCACCTTTGTGCACTCTAAGTGTCACATGATCTGTCACATGATCTCAGTATTATACACCTGGCGAGCAGGATGGCGACGGTGGAAATCCCGCAACAGGGAGGGATCGAGGATATCCCTCACCGGGACCCAGCACCGTTCCTCCGGACCGTACCCCTCCCACTCCACGAGGTACTGAAGTACCGAGGTACCCACCCGACGCCTCGAATCCAGGATGGAACGGACAGAGTACGCCGGGGCCCCCTCGATGTCCAGAGGAGGTGGAGGGACCTCCCGCACCTCAGACTCCTGGACTGGACCAGCCACTACCGGCCTGAGGAGAGACACATGAAACAAGGGGTTAATACGGTAATCAGGGTGAAGTAATAACCTATAGGTGACCTCGTTGATTCTCCTCAGGACTTTGAATGGCCCCACAAACCGCGGGCTCAGCTTCCGGCAGGGCAGGCGGAGGAGCAGATTCTGGGTCAAGAGCCAGACCCGATCCCCCGGGGCCTCACTGCGGTGTCGGTCAGCGTTGGCCTTCTGACGACGCATGGCGCATTGGAGGTGAACGTGGGCAGTGTCCCACGTCTCCTCCGCGCGCCGAAACCAGTCATCCACCGCAGGAGCCTTGGTCTGACTCTGGTGCCATGGTGCCAGAACCGGTTGGTAACCTAAAACACATTGGAATGGCATTATGTTAGTAGAGAAGTGGCGGCGAGAGTTCTGGGCGTATTCTGCCCATGGCAAGAACACAGACCACTCCTCCGGCCGGTCCTGGCAGTAGGACTGCAGGAACCTACCCACATCCTAATTTACCCGTTCCACCTGCCCATTAGACTCGGGGTGGAACCCAGAGGTCGGGCTGACCGAGACCCCCAGACGTTCCATGAACGCCTTCCAAACTTTGGATGTGAACTGGCGACCTCCTTCAGATACTATATCCTCTGGTACCCCGTAGTGCTGGAAGACGTGTGTAAACAGGGCCGTTTGCAGGGCCGTGGGGAGACCGGGCAGAGGAAGGAGGCGGCAGGCTTTGAAAAGCGGTCCTCAACGACCAGGATGGTGGTGTTACCTTGGTAGAGGGGAAGATCAGTCAGGAAATCAACACTTAGATGAGACCATGGTTGTTGTGGAATTGGTAAAGGTTGTAACTTACCTGCTGGGAGGTGCCTAGGTGCCTTACTCTGGGTGCACACCGAGTAGGAGGAGACATACACCCTCATGTCCTTAACCAAGGTAGGCCACCAGTACTTTCCGGTCAGGCAGCGCAATGTACGACCGATACCTGGGTGACGTGTGTGCCCAGTAGATCAGACGATCACGGATAAGAGCAGGCACGTACCGCAGCCCAGCTGGACACTGAGGTGGAGATGGATCTGTGCGTAATGCCTGCTCTACATTCACGTCCATCGCCCATACTACCGGCGCCACAATGCAGGAAGCCGGGAGTATGGGGGTGTTGTCTCTGGGCCTCTCCTCAGTGTTATACAGCCGTGACAATGCGTCTGCCTTCACATTCTTCGTACCCGGGATGTATGACAGTGAAAAATCGAACCGGGTGAAGAATAGGGCCCACCTGGCCTGGCAAGGATTCAGCCTCCTCGCTGCCCGGATGTACACCAGGTTACGGTGGTCCGTCCAGACGAGGAAATGGTGTTTCGCCCCTTCGAGCCAATGCCTCCACACGGTCAAAGCTTGGACAACAGCCAACAGCTCCCGGTCACCAACGTTGTAGTTCTGCTCCGCCGGGCTGAGCTTCTTAGAGAAGAAGGCACAGGGGCAGAGCTTGGGTGGCGTACCCGAGCGTTGAGATAGGACAGCGCCTATCCCTACCTCGGACGCATTCACCTCCACTACGAACGGTAGTGATGGATCGTGGTGGGCCAGTACCGGGGCTGAGGTGAACAGACCCCTCAGTTTCCTGAAGGCCAAGTCAGCCTCAGCAGACCAGCGGAGCCGGGACGGCCCACCCTTCAACAGAGATGTAATAGGAGCTATGACCTTGACAAAGCCCCGGATAAACCTCCGATAGTAGTTGGCGAAGCCCAGAAAGCGCTGCACCTCCTTAACCATGGTGGGAGTCGGCCAATTACGCACGGCTGAAATACGATCTCCCTCCATCTCCACACCTGAGGTGGTAATGCGGTATCCGAGGAAGGAAAAAAAAACATACACTTCTCTGCCTTGGCATAAAGGTAATTTTCCAACAGTCGCGCCAGCACTTTGCGAACCAGGGACACATGCTCGGTGCGCGTAGCGGAATACACCAGAATGTCATCGATGTAGACCACTACACCGTGACCAAGCATGTCCCGAAACACCTCGTTCACAAAGGACTGGAAGACAGATGGAGCATTCATCAAACCGTAGGGCATCACCAGGTATTCATAATGCCCCGTGGTTGTGCTGAATGCTGTCTTCCACTCAAGCCCTCTCGAACACACACCAGGTTGTACGTACTCCTGAGATCTAATTTGGTGAAGAAGCGCACCCCATGCATTGACTCGATCACTGACGGAATGAGGGGAGAGGATAACTAAATCTTACCGTCTCCTTGTTCAGTGGTGGATAATCAAAGAAAGGGCGCAGACCACCGTCTTTCTCCTTCACAAAGAAGAACCTCGAGGAGGCGGGTGAAGTGGAGGGACGTATATACCCTAGCGCAGGGACTCGGCGACGTATATTTCCATAGCCGCCGTTTCAGCCTGCGACAGGGGGTACACATGACTCCTGGGAGGTACAGCGTCTACCCGGAGGTTTATCGCGTAATCCCCCGCCCGATGAGGTGGTAACTTGGTAGCCTGCGTTTTAGAGAACGCGTGCGCCAAATCGAGGTATTCGGGAGGAGTGCGCACGGTGTAGGTACTTTCTGGACTTTCCACCGTGGTTGCACCAACGGAAAAAACCTAGACACCTACACTGACACTCTCGCGACCACCCCGTGAGAACCCTCTGCGGCCATGAGAAGGTGGGGTTGTGGAATGCTAACCAATGGAGACCTAATACCACAGGGAAAGCAGGAGACTCAATAATATAAAAAGTGACCTTCTCACAATGAGCCTCCTGGGTAATCATGGTGACTGGTGCAGTAACCTCCTTAACAAACCCGGACCCTAATGGTCGACTATCAAGTGCTCTGATGGGGAGTGGAATGGATAGGGGAACCAATGAAATGCCTAGCCGGTGTGAGAATGCCCTGCACATAAAGTTCCCAGCTGCGCCTGAATCGACTAGCGCCTTACACTGGGGACTACCATGTGATCGGGAAAGTAGATGGGTTGGGTACAGTGCACAGCAGAGGGCTCTGAACGAGTGTGGGTGTTCGATACCTGGGGTGCTGTGAGAGTGCCCTGCCTGCCGCCTCCAGACCCAAAAGAGCGCTGACGACAACATGTGGTGTACTGTCCCTTCGTGCCACCAGTGTGACACTGTCGCTGTCGTCCTCTGCTCTCTCAGATGGCAGTTCCACCCAGCTCCATCGGCTTGGGATCCGAGTCGGCCGGGGTGGGAACGGGCAGACCCCTTCCAGGACGTCCTCTGGCTGCCAGCAGGTTGTCCAAATGAATGGCCATGTCCACCAGTTGCGCGAAGGACAACATGGTGTCCCGGCAGGCTTGCTCCTGTTGGACGTCCTCCCGCAGATGGCACTGGAAATGGTCGATAAGGGCCCGCTCGTTCCACCTGGACCCCGCTGCCAGAGTCCGAAACTCCAAAGCGAAGTCCTGCGCGGTCCTTGTCCCCTTCGGGTGGGTGATCGAAGACCGCCCGAAAGAGGCGAGCGAACTCCCTGTAGTTCTCCACCGCGTTGGCCCACTCCAGGGCTTTCCCCGAGAGGCAGGAGACGAGGGCGGACACCTTCTCCCGCTCCGATGGGGCCGGCCTGATGCTGGAGAAATAGAGCTCCAGTTGGAGGAGGAATCCTTGGCAGAGCGCTGCCGTCCCGTCGAACTCCCGTGGTCGGGATATCTGGATCCCTCCGGGTGCTGGGGTGTGGGTGGCTGGATCCGGTTGACCAGCTGGTCTCGACTGATTGGGTCCTCTCCTCTCCAGGTGTTGGACGACCTGAAGAACCCGATCCATCGCTTCCCCCAAGCTGGCCAGCATCGTGGAATGCTCCTGGACCCGTACCACGACTCCAGGCATGCGCTCCTCTCCCGCTGACTCCACACTTTGGGTGGGTGATTCTGTGAGAGTGTGATTTAAAGGAGTCAGACGCAGGAGGGTAAATCACAGAATACAGAGTTTATTCCGTAGGAAACAGTTACACTGGATAGCGTCAACAAAATACAGGCACACGGGGAACAATACCCCCGGAAATACAAGGTACGTGTAGCTCAACCGAGCTACACTCAACTCACAAATAACAACCACCCACAAGGACAAGGGGCCAGAGGGAACACTTATACACAGACTAATGAGGGGATATGAACCAGGTGTGTGTAATTGACAAGACAAGACAAAGGGAATGATGATATATGGAGCGGCAGTGGATAGTAAGCCGGTGAACACCGCAACCTGCCCGAACAAGGATGGGAGGCGGCCTCGGCGGAAGTCGTGACACAAGCGGCACCATGAAGACCAAGGAGCTCTCTAAACAGGTCAGGGACAAAGTTGTGGAGAAGTACAGATCAGGGTTGGGTTCTAAAAAAATATCAGAAACTTTGAACATCCCACGGTGCACCATTAAATCCATTATTAAAAAATTGAAAGAATATGGCACTACAACAAACCTGCCAAGAGAGGGATTCCCACCAAAACTCATGGACATTCAAGGAGGGCATTAATCAGACAGGCAACAAAGAGACCAAAGATAACCCTGAAGAAGCTGCAAAGCTCCACAGCAGAGATTGGAGTACTTTAAGCCATACATTCCACAGAGCTGGGCTTTACGGAAGAGTGGCCAGAAAAAAGCCATTGCTTAAAGAAAAAAATAAGCAAACCCATTTGGTGTTAGCCAAAAGCCATGTGGGAGACTCCCCAAACATATGGAAGAAGGTACTTTGGTCAGATGAGACTAAAATTGAGCTTTTTGGCCATCAAGGAAAACGCTATGTCTGGCGCAAACCCAATACCTCTCATCACCACGAGAACACCATCCCCACAGTGAAGCATGGTGCTTTGGGGATGTTACTCATAGGCAGGGACTGGAAAACTGGTCAGAATTGTAGGAATAATGGATGGTGCTAAATACAGGGAAATTCTTGAGGGAAACCTGTTTCGGTCTTCCAGAGATTTGAGACTGGGACGGAGGTTCACCTTCCAGCAGGACAATGACCCTAAGCATACTGCTAAAGCGACACTTGAGTGGTTTAAGGGGAAACATTTAAATGTCTTGGAATGGCCTAGTCAAAGCCCAGACCTCAATTCAATTGAGAATCTGTGGTATGACTTAAGATTGCTGTACACCAGCGGAACACATCCAACTTGAAGGAGCTGGAGCAGTTTTGCCTTGAAGAATGGGCAAAAATCCCAGTGGCTGGATGTGCCAAACTTATAGAGACATACCCCAAGAGACTTGCAGCTGCAATTGCTGCAAAAGGGGGCTCTACAAAGTATTGACTTTGAGGGGGTGAATAGTTATGCACGCTCAAGTTTTCAGTTTTTTTGTCTTATTTCTTGTTTGTTTCACAATAAAACATATTTCGCATCTTCATAGTGGTAGGCATGTTGTGTAAATCAAATGATACATACCCCCAAAAAATCATGCTCATATGCAAGGGGTTACAATTTGTGGATGTCTATGTGCTAGTGCCACTGAACAGTAGTGTATTCTTGTAATGAGAATAGTAGTAAAGTCCATTTTTGAGAGACCTTTCAGAAGACAGTATTTTGGTAAATTGCCTTGTGTTTCAAATCCCAGGGGAAACGTCAAGGAAAGTTCAAATGAGAAGTGATGTGTTTTGCTGTCCAAGATGGGAAGTAGAGCACAGAGAAGCCTTGGTCCCGCTCCAGCCATCTGCACTCACCTTGAAAGCAAAGCACAAACTATATTACTGTCCAAACGGCAAAAATACCTCTTAATTATTTAACTGATTTTCAGTGATTCACCTCCCACATTGTTTTTATCCAAATGGGAGCAGTGGTAAGACATTAATTAAACATGAGAATAGTAGAACAGCCAGATTAACATTAATATTTTCAGATATTAATATTCATATACAAAATCCAGAGAGTAATATCTATCCATGGCACATATGCTTTTGTAATTAATACAGACCGTATGCCCTTGTCAGCTGCTGAAATGCACGGCTACAAGGCCTCCTGATTACATTGGGAAATGTTCAATTACATCAACTGCAAATACAGATGTAGGATCTCAATTTGACCAGTATTCTTGCAGCAAAATAATCCTGCAGCAACAGGATTTGAACGTTTAGTTCATAATGTTGCTTGATTGGTAGTTAGGCTATTAGCTGTGACTACATCAAGCTTGTGACTCTACAAACTTGTTGGATGCATTTGCAGTTCGTTTTGGCTGTGTTTCAGATTATTTTGTTCCAAATATAAACTTTTATTGGGCACAAAACCTCTCACCATTACCAATAACAGGTTAGCATGTCTTGGGGGTATGATCTTTCACCCTTATTCACGATTCATTCATTTATTTAGAAACATATTCTATTCTTATTTACAATGAAAGTGACTCCAAAATGACACAATACATTGTTTACCATTCATTTCTATTGGGCACAAAATAATCTGAAACACAACCAAAATGAACTGCAAATGCATCCAACAAGTAGTCACAAGCTTGGTGTAGTCATTGCGTGTTAGGAATATGGGACCAAATACTCAACTTTTGACTACTAAATTTAGAAGAATTCTGACTCCTACCTTTTTGAAAAAAATGGTATTACATGTTAAACAAAATATTTTTTTGTGAGCAATTGTATTAGTATAAGATAATATCATTTCCCAATTTTTTGGAGCATACAATATAGTTTGGTATTTGAATTATTTATTTTATAGTCATTATTGCTAATCTTTTTCAGGGTGTCTATCATTTCGGAAACCATTGTATGTAAAACAAATATCTATGATTTTCTTTGTGTTTTGTGTAACGTCCTTGGTCATGAAGTATTAGTATCCAGGTGAAAGCCAAAGCCTCAAATTACCTTTTTGAGATTGGACCCATTCCTATTAAATGGACTCATTAGCCAGTTAGAAATTAGATCTATGGAAGGAATCCAACAGTAGGTTATGATGAAGTCAACAGGAAAAGTCAATCTCAGTAATATATGTGATCAATTCATAGAGTCTGCTGTTAGTGCATTTAATTGGGCATAATGGAGATTATAATGTAATCTGAAATAACCATGCACAGAATTAACCCCCGTCTGATGCATTAGTTGGAGAGGCACTCGGCAGACTGTTCAATGTGAGACTACCTCATGATTCTTTCCTATTTCATATCTGATCAGACACTCATTTCATCATCCCAGTTCAGATACATTTCAACACAGCACTCTCTTGTCAAGCATGACCGGTCAGATGGAATAAGACAAAAACTGTTCCAGACACTAGACAAGACATTTGAAAGGCTCTGTGAAAAGTTTGGAATGCAACCTTTCAATCACGCCCATTGAAACATCGGACACTTTCCACGGTTTGTTATCAGAGCCGACCGGACCATGGATGAAATTGACAGTGGTTTAAACCCTCCACTTCACTCTCCAGTTGTAAACTGTGGTATGTCACAGCTCAATACATCTACTGATAAAGGACACTTTATTTTGTTCTGCATCCTTTTTCTTATCATGGAAAAGGAGTTACTCAATACCTCAGGCAACTTGGAGCGTCAAGACCTTTAAAAGGACAATAACAGGGTGAAGGGAGAACATATTCTGTGTGGCCCAATTACAACAAATACTATACATACAGTAAGAATATTAAACCTAACAGTATTTCACCTCTCAAGCATTGGCAGCTATCAGAATAGTCAATGTATGACTGTGCAATTCACACTTCAGAACAACCGACTTGTTAAACAGTTCATTAAAGTTAGAGAAGAAATCCCAACTGTAACAATATTAACTTTTCCTATTTTTATTATTTGGGCAGATCTGACAGAGAAAATCTGTCTGGTGAATACGCATAACATATCCACTGTGCAATCTGAATCTCTGAAAACTTTTCATGAGCTCCACATAAAAAAAAACATAGGGAATGTCAACAGAAGGAGCTATTTAGCAGGCCACAGTTTGCATTTGAGCTTGTGAAAGCTGAAGCTTCAGACAGAGATCACAGAACACACTATCTCTCTCAGCTGGAGGACACAGTGTTCTCAAAGTCCTTATTCCATATTGGCACAGGAAGACTCATCCTTGTGAATATAAATGATGGAATTTAGATGAGTGCCTTGGACAAATCATACACCTCCTGTTAAGAATTGACATATAATACATGAGGGCTGTTCATCCAAATATTGCTTAGAAATGTCTGGAGAGTGAGACAGCACTCTCATTTGAAGATGACATATGAATGTATGGCTGAAAATGACCATTAAATACTTGAAAGACAACTTGAAATGTACAGTTTAAAATCATCAATTTACTACAATGGTAGATTTGTGTGAACAAGTTACTGTATAGGATATGGACAGACAGGATGAAAGCAGTCCCCAGTATTTACAACGGATGTTCCCTAATTCATTGTTGGAAAAATCAAGACTTTTTCTTATCTGTACCTCCACAGACCCCTTCTTTTGTAACACCTAATACAATGTGGATAGCAAGTGACATGTACAACAGGCCACGATCAGGCAAGACAGGAACTATTGTAAAATGGTCTTTAGCATCTTATCATCTAACCCCTCATTGTTTAGTCAGGATTATCTGCTTTGACGCTGACCTTTTTAAGTTCACAAAAACCATACAAACCGTTTCCTATGAAGCTGTGGCTGTGAATAACAATTTGCTTCACACAAGCCTTTCTACTGACTGCCTATATCAACTTACATTCTGTGGCTGCAAATTAAAACCACTGGACGGTTTAGCTTCAAACTAATGACCAATTATGATACACTCCACTGCTCTCAAATCTTGCCTGGGCTTTCTAATTTCATAAATTTCCTCAATAGGTTACCGTTGACACGTTGACAGCTTGACGTATAGTGGCTGTCATTTGTTTCAGAAATCAAATTGCTTTTTACAGAAGCACACACCTAATGATTTTCAAAATAAAAGCCACAAATGAATTCCCTGTCCCCCACATAAAATGACAAGTGCATGTTCCCTGTCTCATCCTCATTGGGTTTCAAAGGTTAAGGGCAATGTGAGAAGCATGAAATCTCAACGCTACAAGCCAACAACTGTAGAGCCATAGATAGAGACATGATCCTGTACATAGCCCTTTATCACATTTATCTGGCATGTATGCTATATATTACCCTGCAATCTATGAAATACATACAGTTGAAGTCGGAAGTTTACATACACCTTAGCCAAATACATTTAAACTCAGTTTTTCACAATTCCTGACATTTAATCCTAGTACAAATTCCCTGTCTTAGGTCAGTTAGGATCACCACTTTATTTTAAGAATGTGAAATGTCAGAATAATAGTAGAGAGAATGATTTATTTCAGCTTTTATTTATTTCATCACATTCCCAGTGGGTCAGAAGTTTACATACACTCAATTAGTATTTGGTAGCATTGCCTTTAAATTGTTTAACTTGCGTCAAACGTTTCGGGTAGCCTTCCACAAGCTTCCCACAATAAGTTGGGTGAATTTTGGCCCATTCCTCCTGACAGAGCTGGTGTAACTGAATCAGGTTTGTAGGCCTCCTTGCTCGCACACCCTTTTTCAGTTCTGCCCACACATTTTCTATAGGATTGAGGTCAGGGCTTTGTGATGGCCACTCCAATACCTTGACTTTGTTGTCCTTAAACCACTTTGCCACAACTTTGGAAGTATGCTTGGGGTCATTGTCCATTTGGAAGACCCATTTGCGACCAAGCTTTAACTTCCTGACTGATGTCTTGAGATGTTGCTTCAATATATCCACATAATTTTCCTTCCTCATGATGCCATCTATTTTGTGAAGTGCACCAGTCCCTCCTGCAGCAAAGCACCCCCACAGCATGATGCTGCCACCCCCGTGCTTCACGGTTGGGATGGTGTTCTTCGGCTTGCAAGCCCCCCCCTTTTTCCTCCAAACATAACGATGGTCATTATGGCCAAACAGTTCTATTTTTGTTTCATCAGACCAGAGGACATTTCTCCAAAAAGTACGATCTTTGTCCCCATGTACAGTTGCAAACCGTAGTCTGGCTTTTTTTATGGCGGTTTTGGAGCAGTGGCTTCTTCCGTGCTGAGCGGCCTTTCAGGTTATGTTGATATAGTTCTTGTTTTACTGTGGATATAGATACTTTTGTACCTGTTTCCTCCTGCATCTTCACAAGGTCCTTTGCTGTTGATATGTGATTGATTTGCACTTCTCGCACCAAAGTACGTTCATCTCTAGGAGACAGAACGTGTCTCCTTCCTAAGCGGTATGACGGCTGCATGGTCCCATGTGTTTATACTTGCATACTATTGTTTGTACAGATGAACGTGGTAACTTCAGGCGTTTGGAAATTGCTCCCAAGGATGAACCAGACTTGTGGAGGTCTACAATGTATTTTCTGAGGTCTTGGCTGATATCTTTAGATTTTCCCATGATGTCAAGCAAAGAGGCACTGAGTTTGAAGGTAGGCCTTGAAATACATCCACAGGTACACCTCCAATCGACTCAAATGATGTCAATTAGCCTATCATAAGCTTCTAAAGCCATGACATAATTTTCTGGAATTTTCCAAGCTGTTTAAAGGCACAGTCAACTTAGTGTATGTAAACTTCTGACCCACTGGAATTGTGATACAGTGAATTATAAGTGAAATAATCTGTCTGTAAACAATTGTTGGAAAAATTACTTGTGTCATGCACAAAGTAGATGTCCTAACCGACTTGCCAAAACTATAGTTTGTTAACAAGAAATTTGTGGAATGGTTGAAAAACGAGTTTTAATGACTCCAACCTAAGTGTATGTAAACTTCCGACTTCAACTGTATTATTTCCCTATTTACAAACAGTATTCAAAGATCTGATTATGTATGATGTTATCATGGTTTGTACCATGGCATTGTTTAATACTTTCTGATTGGCTTAAAGGGCATTCTAGAGCGTGCATTATTTCCCTATACCACACCCCCTCGGGCCTTATTGCTTCAATAACACACAGTATATTTGCACGGTAGAATTCAATGGCTATAGTTCATTTTTACAAGTTTGTTTGAGCTGCTTTTGAAAGCAAATGACAAATTTAAAACAGTATTGGTATTGTTCAATTCAATTTTCATAATAGCAAGCTAGGACTGTGATGAGTGTGATAGAAGGAGTCAGGCGCAGGAGGGTAAATCACCGAATACAGAGTTTATTCCATCGTACACAAATGCGCTGGATCGCGACACACGAAAACAGGCACAGGGGAAACTATCTACCCTGGCAATACACGGTACGGGATACTCCAACAATATACAGGCACAGGGGAAACTATCTACCCTGGCAATACACGGTACGGGATACTCCAACAATATACAGGCACAGGGGAAATATCTACCCCGGCAATACAAAGGGAGAGTAGCTCCACCGAGCTACACTACTCTCACAAATAACAATCACCCACAAGGACAAGGTGGCAGATGGAACACTTATACACGGACTAATGAGGGGATATGAACCAGGTGTGTGTAATTGACAAGACAAGACAAATGGAATGATGATATATGGAGCAGCAGTGGCTAGTAAGCCGGTGACGACGAACGCCGAAGCCTGCCCGAACAAGGAGGTGAGGCAACCTCGGTGGAAGTCGTGACAAGGACTGATGGTTTGGTTAGCTAAACTAGCAAGTCTGTTTGTTTGGTTACCACGGCAACTACTGTAGCTATCTAGTAAACTTGCTAGCTTCTTCAGTGGATGTTGAACACATTTCAAGTGGCAAATGTGTTAAATTATAGCCATGGTATAACAGGGATAATCAACTCAGGGCTCTATGCGTTCTCTGCGCGTCGTGGAACAAACCTTCCATTATTTTCCATAGAATAGCCCCTCGTTTATTATCCTTTACATATGGGTCTCACAGTTTTATTACAAAGACTTGGCTATGCATCAAATATTTTGTCCTTGAAGATAAAAGGGCAAAATACAATGTTGAACAGTACAATAGAATGTCCCCGACAGGTGTAGTAAAAAAAGATATCAATGTTATTGTACACATGAAATATTGAAATATTGCTAATATTCTTCTGCCCAGTAAAGTCTCCAGTACATAAATCACAAAGTGGAGATGGATACTCAACCAGATATTGGAAGCCTGAAGACCCTGGCATCCCTTCTTTGTAATAAACAGCTGTTGTGGTTAGACCACAATGCCTTGAGGAGTATTGAGGCAGATGCTGTGATAACATGGACAATGATGAACACCGTCTGCCAACATCTGCATCCCGCTGTACTGTACCTCCAAACACACACACACACACACACACACACACACACACACACACACACACACACACACACACACACACACACACACACACACACACACACACACACACACACACACACACACACACACACACACACACACACACACAGCACACAGCCCAGCAAACAGATGTATCCCACTGTACCTCCACATACAGCACAGATGGGAGGCCATTTGGCACACAGATCAAAGGAAAGAGGACAATAAGAGAGTCATCCATGTTATTAAAATGAACCCTATAGTGTTAGTGGTCCCAATAGAACACTTGGCCAGGCAGACCAAGAAGCTATTCTAAAAAATCCTGTGGTGCATAAGAATGATATTGATCAGGATCTGTTTTTGTTGTCCTTTGTTTGCTAGAAGACTGCTTTGCTAGTGCTGACTGGAATATGTCCCGGGACTCCACCGATAGCATCGACCAGCGAACCAACTCCATCACTGGATTCATTAGGAAATGCATCGCCAAAGTTTGTCCCCAAGGTTCGCTGCATCCCCAATCAAAAGCCCTAGATTAACACAGAGGTTGGTGCTAAGCTAAAGGACAGGGCTACCGCACACAGGGCTATCACAACCAACCCCAAGGCTACGGCTGAGGACAGGAACAAGTACGAGAAGTCCCACTACGGCCTCCACAGAGCCATTAAACAAGCAACAAAGTGGAATTCTATTACACAGGCTCCAACGCCCTCAACGTCAGTAAGACCAAGGAGCTGATCGTGGACTACAGGACTACAGAGTGGGTCGAGAGCTTCAAGTTGCTCCAAATCATTAAGGACTTAAAATGATCCACACACACGCAAACAGTTGTGAAGAAGGCGCGACTGCGGACAGCCCAGTACATCACTGGGGCCGAGCTCCCTGGCATCCATGACCTCTATATCAGGCAGTGTGAAAGGAAGGCCCGGAAAATGGTTAGACTTCAGCCACCCAAGCCATAAACTCTTCTCTCTGCTTCCGCACCAGTGGAGGTTCCTCAGAGGAGGAAGGGGAGGACCATCCTCCTCAGTGAATTTCATAAAAATTTAAATTGTAAAACATTAAAAAAGTTATCAATTTTTGATAAAACTATACTAAATATAATCACATGTCACCAAATAATTGATTAAAACACACTATTTTGCAAAGAAGGTCTACAGTAGCCTCAACAGCACTCTGTAGGGTAGCACCATGGTGTAGCCGGAGGACAGCTAGATTCCGTCCTCCTCTGGGTATATTGACTTCAATACAAAACCTAGGATTTTCATGGTTCTCACCCCCTTCCATAGACTTACACAGTTATTATGACAACTTCCGGAGGACGTCCTCCAGCCTATCAGAGCTCTTGCAGCATGAACTGACATGTTGTCCACCCAATCAAAGGATCAGAGAATTGATCTAGTACTGAAAGCATAAGCTACAGCTAGCTAGCACTGCAGTGTATAAAATGTGTTGAGTAGTTGACTCAAAGTGAGAGAAAGACAATAGTTGAACAGTTTTGAACAAATTCATTTCTTCCAAAATGAAGGAGAAGCAAGAGAGAAATAGAGAGAGAGAAATATTTTGTCCTTTTTTTTTCACTTTCAGTTTAAAAAACGTAGCTATCAAATGCAGCTAGCTAGTTTAGCCTACTGAAACACCCTGCTCAAACAGAGGGATGCTATGTTAGCTAGCTGGCTATGACTTTCCAACACAACACTGGAACCATTCCAAGTCAAGATAAGCTTTTGGTATTACTAATTTACTGCCACCTAGGGCCCGCCAGTGTAACTGCTTGCTGACTGTACACTGTAATGTTACTGCATACTTGTAGCAGGTTTACTAACGCGTTAGTTCTATTAGCTATGATGACTATGACGTTACTTTAGCCAATATGGTGACAACGATGTAGGCTGTGTGTAGCGGTTTGGCTTGGAACGGTTTTTTTGCCTGGTCACATAAAGCTGATGTGTTGTGCATTGAAGTCCACAAGCGAAGGGAAGAGGTAAAAGGAGGAGAGATGCGAGAAGGAATATAACGTGGCTGCTATGAAAGTGAACTGTGTTGATCAGGGGTGAATTCATTCCACCAATTCTATTGAAAAACATTTCTTAAACGGAAGCAAACGGAACAAAACGGGATGAACATACCTGAATTTGGCCAATATAAACTCTCTTTTGCAACTGTTGGACTAATGATTACACCCTATATCAGCTAGATGCAGGCAAGTGTGTCACATTCTCTGTCATCTCAAATTTGTCTCTCGACCTGTGTGCATCCACTTTCATTCATAGGCTAGGTTGTAGCAACCTCATGATGGGTATAGGGAAAATGTGAGTATTATGTAGTAGCCTAAACCTATCGCTGTTACATTGAACTGGGTGAACGGAAGATGAATGAGAGTCATCCAATATGCTGTAATAGAAATAAGGCCAAGCTCATTAAAGAAATTTGGCCTCCCTCATCTTAAACGGCACTGACCGCCACTGTTCCGCACCGCAAGTGGTACCGGAACATCAAGTCTGACACCAACAGGCTCCTGAACAGCTTCTATCCTCAAGTCACACACACACATACACACATACGCACACACCATTTGCTCACACACACATAACATGCACACACATTCATACTGACTCTACACACACTCACATACAATCATCATATACAGTACGCTGCTGCTACTCTGTTTATCATATATCCTGATGCCTCGTCACCTTACCCCTATACATATCTAACCCTAGCACTCCAGTATCCCTGCACATTGTAAATATGGTATTGGCACTGACCCTGGAACTGACCGTATATACTGTAGCTTACTTACTTTATCGTGTTCTTCTTATTTCTATTTTTCCTGTGTTTTTGATCTACTTGACTTTTTTATTTTAGTTTTTTATAGTACTACTGATATTGTGGTCTGCATTGTTGGGAAAGATCAAGCAAAAAAGGCATTTCACTGCACTAGTGCACGTGACAATAATAACTTGAATCTTGAAATATTGAAGGGGTGACAGATTTAAGATTGATCTTGAATGTATTGTATAGTTGGCTGCTAAAAGCATCAGGGGAGTTCTGTCAGCTATGTTATCTCTTATCAACACTCAAATCTACATTGTGGATACTCACATTTGACATTGTTGCAGAATAATGAAGAAAAAATGGATAGTCTCCCATTCAACATTCAGAGTACCTGCAGCAGACAGTATAGAGTAGACAATGGCTGCTAATGTGCAAACTTCCCACTGGGCAAAAACTGGTTGAATCAACGTTGTTTCCACGTCATTTCAACTGGAAAAATTGGATGACATTGAATCAACATGGATAACTAAGTGGATTTGCAAAAAGTAATCAACTTGAGAGGCATTTCGTCTTGTTTTCACCCAACTTTTAACCTCAATCCAATGATATGGGGAAATTGTTTGTTGATTTCACGTTGAATTCACATTAGTTGACAACTCAACCAAATGCAAATCAAAACTAGACGTTGAACTGATGTCTGTGCCCACTGTTTTTTGTTGTTGCAATTTTGAGCTCAACACAAGCCTGAACTCTATTGTTAGCTTTGATCACGACTTAATTCCAGGGGTCAGAATGTCATCAGACTTATCTCATCCTTCTATGCAGGGGCGTGCACCCAAGCTGCAAGGAAAATACTTACAGTGTGTGTTTTAATCTAGCATGTTCATTATTAGGCTACTTGGAAATTGGGAAAGATAAAAACTACATGGTTAGCATTATGGTTTGTTTAAGGGTAACGGTTGAGCTGGGGTGTGGACATAAATCTAGGATTAGGGTTAGGGTTAGGGTTATGGGCGGCTAGGTTTAGGGTTGAGCCGGGGTGTGGATATGAAGCTAGGGTTAGGGTTATGGCTAGGGTTAGGGTTGAGCCGGGGTGTGGAAATGAAGCTCCATGGACATGAATACACACTTTCTTCTGTACATTTGATCTGCACAATACTAAGAAAGATCTATTCCTTAACCCCCTAGAGTCCATTGACGCACTGGTGCGTCAATCTAAGTAACATAATACAAAAATCCCTGTCAGTTTAAGCTAGAGACATCTTTTTTGCATCGGCTGCGTCTCAATCCACCACATCTGCTGATGTCGCACTTCCACATCTGAGATGAAAAGTGGCAGAGCTAGAACAGTGTTTTTCAGACCATGTGTCATCCCGAAAATCGGTCTCTGTAGCGTCCGAACAGTTTGAGTGACCCAACTGTGAAAAGGGACCTTGTTTCTTAGGATTCATTTGTATACTTTCTTATTCAATGCATTTCTCTGGGCTATAGTAGTAAAGGCCAAATTCTATATATTTTTTAAATACCTAATGGGGTCCTAAAATTCAAAATCAAATAGCTAAATGATCAATAGTAAGAACATCTTAAAACAATTCCATATGTCACCCCCCAACGGCTTACACTTTTAAGAATTAAAGACGTTCTCACTGTATCTCCTTTTCTGTCAGCTAGCACCTGGGTCTTGTTGTGTGTGTGTGCGTGTGTGTGTGCGTGTGTATGTGTGTGTGTGTGTGTGTGTGTGTGTGTGTGTGTGTGTGTGTGTGTGTGTGTGTGTGTGTGTGTGTGTGTGTGTGTGCAGTGGTACGGTACAGTGAGTGCACCAGACCATCCACTGAGGGCTGTAGGTATAATGGTGAGTAACCCAAGCACATTATCCTTCCGCTCCACGAGGTGCAGCATATCAGATGCCCACAATACACATCAGGCACTGCCAGGAAATAGCAAGCAGCACTCTAAAAATAAAATCACCTATTCATTTAATCACAAATGCTGACCCCTCCAACACTGTTTTGACGGTGAATGTTTTTCTGAACACGGAACAGGCTACAAGTGTGGGCTGGGGTTGTTATGAAGTTAGGATGCTCCGTATCTGTATATGACGGCTGTGTGATAATGTACAATTTGCATTCATATGCAACAACATCCCATTTCTGAGAATGTGTTTGACAATTGTTGTCATATTTGGTATGGCTGTGATGGACAAGAATGAAATTAAGTCCATTATCAGGTTCAATATCAGATGGCACACAGAGAGAGCACATTACACTCCCAGACTCAGTGGAAGTGTATGAAAATGAAATTGCTTTTAAGTTCAATTTATGGATCTGTTCCCGCAGTTTCCTGGCACTGTTCTTCTTTTCTCTCATTGACGTGTGAAAGGCATTTATGCTCATGAGAGCGAAAATAAAGAGGTAAACAATTCACTCCCAACGTGGCAGCTAAATAATTGCTAAGGTATGGGGAGGCACAATGAATATTGCCTATAAAATCACGGTGTACACAAGTGTTCATATCTCCAGATCTCCAGATTCGTTCGAATAATAACAAAAAGCTATGAACCCAGGGAATAACACCTTCATTTAAATTGTTTATGAAAACGAATTTTTTGTAACAACTGCATCAGAGATGAACTCTGTGCCCTCACATGTACTGAGTGGCTAAGACCGAGATAATGAGTCAACATTTAGTATTCATATGAGTCAGAGGTTGAAAACGTGAATACTGAACATATTAAAACCAATTACAGAGGGGGAAAGTAGCTAGCTCAAAGCTTGTTTATCTGAGGCGCTATAAACCAGGAGCCATATACCATGAGTGGGTAGTTGCTGTGGACAGTTGATTAATGTGTGGTTGTGCTGACAGACAGATTTTAGAGGATATGCGGTGACGGAGGCACCCTCCTCCCTCCTCTCTTCTCCCCCATGAAGCAGCATAGCCCTCGCGGACATAGGAACTTCTGCCAAAACCTCGGCCAATGTCACCTCCATCAGCACTCAAACAAACAAGCAAAAGGTACATTATTAGACGGCAGGCAGCAGGGACATGTGATGCTGCAGCTTTCTATTTTCAGCTTTAGTCATGAGATCCATGTGCCAAGAAAGGTAAACACATCTTAAAAATGAGAGCACAGCACGCACGGTATATGACCTCCAGCATGTGCGCATGTTAGGATTTACAAAAATAAACATAACCAGTCAAAGTATCAAAGACAAAGAACAAACACTTATCTGAGATTCATAGCTGTATGTGACTCAACTCATACTTATTTCCTTCTTATTTTCATCTCCTGTCTCCAGTGCAGATATCCCAGTGGTGAAGGTGCATAAAGATTCAGATATGACGTCATTGTTCTAGCACTACCCACAGAGTTTTTAAACTATGGCGTGCGACATGGTTCAATGTGCCAATAAATCAGCACAATCTACTTTTTTAAATATTTTTTTTATTGACGCCTTCTTGGAACTAGAATTGGGATCAAGTTGACTGTGCTAATGTAGATACAAAAAAGAGTAATGGAGAGCACTGTACAATACGGCGAATGTAGCAAATGAGGCATTTGTTGTAAGTACATGGGGGCTGCCATCTTTATGCATGTCCGCCATTATTAGAGAATGTCCTACAGAAAGCATACGCTATACTGTTGAAGTCGGAAGTTTAAATACACTTAGGTTGCAGTCAGTAAAACTGGTTTTTCAACCACTCCACACATTTCTTGTTAACAAACTATATTTTTGTCAAGTCGGTTAGGACATCTACTTTGTGCATGACACAAGTAATTCTTCCAACAATTGTTTACAGACAGATTATTTCATTTATTATTCACTGTATCACAATTCCAGTGGGTTAGAAGTTTACATACACTAAGTTGACTGTGCCTTTAAACAGCTTGGAAAATTCCAGAAAATAATGTCATGGTTTAGAAGCTTCTGATAGGCTAATTGACATCATTTGAGTCAATTGGAGTTGTACCTGTGGATGTATTTCAAGGCCTACCTTCAAACTCAGTGCCTCTTTGCTTGACATCATGGGAAAATCAAAAGAAATCAGCCAAGACCTCAGAAAAAAAATTGTAGACCTCCACAAGTCTGGTTTATCCTTGGGAGCAATTTCCAAATGCCTGAAGGTACCTCGTTCATCTGTACAAACAATAGTACGCAAGCATAAACACCTTGGGACCACGCAGCCGTCATACCACTCAGGAAGGAGACGTACTTTGGTGCGAAAAAGTGCAAATCAATCCCAGGACAACAGCAAAGGACCTTGTGAAGATGCTGGAGGAAACGGGTACAAAAGCATCTATATCCACAGTAAAACAAGTCCTATATCGACATAACCTGAAAGGCCGCTCAGCAAGGAAGAAGCCACTGCTCCAAACCCGCCATAAAAAAGCCAGACGACGGTTTGCAACTGCACATGGGGACAAAGATCTTACTTTTTGGAGAAATGTCCTCTAGTCTGATGAAACAAAAATATAACTGTTTGGCCATAATGACCATTGTTATGTTTGGAGGAAAAAGGGGGTTCCTTGCAAGCCGAAGAACACCATTCCAACCGTGAAGCACGGGGGTGGCAGCATCATGCTGTGGGGGTGCTTTGCTGCAGGAGGGACTGTTGCACTTCACAAAATAGATGGCATCATGAGGAAGGACAATTATGTGGATATATTGAAGCAACATCTCAAGACATCAGTCAGGAAGTTAAAGCTTGGTCGCAAATGGGTCTTCCAAATGGACAATGACCCCAAGCATACTTCCAAGGTTGTGGCAAAATGGCGTAAGGACAACAAAGTCAAGGTATTGGAGTGGCCATCACAAAGCCCTGACCTCAATCCTATAGAACATTTGTGGGCAGAACTGAGCAAGGAGGCGTACAAACCTAACTCAGTTACACCAGCTCTGTCAGGAGGAATGGGCCAAAATTCACCCAATTTATTGTGGAAAGCTTGTGGAAGGCTACCCAAAATGTTTGACCCAAGTTAAACAATTTTAAAGGCAATGCTACCAAATACTAATTGAGTGTGTATAAACTTCTGACCCACTGGGAATGTGATGAAAGAAATAAAAGCTTAAATAAATAATTCTCTCTACTATTATTCTGACATTTCACATTCTTAAAATAAAGTGGTGATCCTAACTGACCGAAGGGGATTTTTACTAGGATTAAATGTCAGGAATTGTGAAAAACTGAGTTTAAATGTATTTGGCTAAGGTGTATGTAAACTTCCGACTTCAACTGTATGTACTCTGCTTCTCCTAGTACCTACAACCGCAGCACAGCTGAGCATAATTGTACTGCAGTAGCGCCTTAGAAGGTGACTCAAGTAACTTGAGCAGATGCAGATTTTTTTGTCATGGCCTTGACAACCCAAGCCAACAGTACGACTCGGGACACTCATGAAACCCTGCTCATCAGTGCATAGCCATGGACAGCCTGCACCTTTGGGCTTGTGTAGCCAGAGGCTAAGTCAGCAGTCTGAGACCTCTGAGGATACGAGAGAGAGAGAGCTCTGACTGCATCGAACAGACAGATCTAGGACAGACAGGCCAGGACTGACTGAATCATCACTGGGCGGGAGAAGACAGAGCAGATGACACTAGGACAGTGGAGAGCTGTGCTGACTCACCAAGACACAATGTCACAGAAACATGCAATGCTACAATTTCCCCAGGCAAAGGACAATCAGTCCAAGGTTACAATATGATGATCCAGAGAACTCGCTATTGTCACTGGTCCACTGTGATCTCTAAAGTCCTGCTCTTTACTCTAATTTTAGATCTTTCTGGACCTCACTCAGTTCAAAATTAATTAATTTGATTTGAAAGCAATGTACTTTGTCATCAAACATCATAAATGTTGGCAATAATATGACATGATATTGATATTGACATGATATAGCTTTCTGATCCTTCCATTAGTCCTGCTGTTACATGTACAGCTCCTGTCAACGGACCAATACATGTCAATGGCAAGCAGAACATTGAGTAGCGATTCTTTACCCAAGCACAGAATAGTTTTCAAAGGCTACTATAACTATTTTCCCCGTGGACCAAACACAACATGGGAAGAACATGAAAATTGTATCCAGTTTGATTAAATAGAAACGTGCTCTGAATAGCAATGTCCATGTCCATGGTATCGATAGGATTGTTTATCTCAGAATCCGTGATGGAATCTTAATGTTACCTGGTTCTGGACTTAAATGTTTGATTCCTCAACTTTATTGCATTGAATAGTAATTCCATGTCATAGAATACAATACTTTGAGTTGCTGCTGTAAAGTGCTGCAGAGTTATCCTGAGTATCGAACATTGAAACTGCTTGTCCTTGAAGCATCTAGGAGTTTCTGGCTTGATTATCATGCAAGAAATTTCATTAATTTATGAAGCGTAATCACAATTTATGAGGTGAAAGGACAGTGCATCTGGCACTTAACATTCAGTCTGACACTCATTAACGGCTCATTATAGGATTGTTAAGATGGTTCAACTGAGCTTGCAGAAATATGAGGTGAAAAATAATCATCAATGGGTCAGTGAATACTCAATATAGACAGCTGCAGATGAACGGATGAGGCAAATACAGTACTCTCCTGTTTATGCTTCTCTCTTTAACTCTTTACTGCCTATATGGTAGTAGTAGTAGTAGTAGTAGTAGTAGTAGTAGTAGTAGTAGGTTTTATTGGTTTCTCGCAGTCATAGACTATGAAATAGTAAAATACTGAACTAGCCAAAACTTTATACAATACCATTTTAAAGTCTACAAAAGAACAATACTAAAATGACAAGGTTAGGGGTGGCAGCTTTAGAAAATACATCTTTAGAGTTCTTAATAAGGCATTTCTAAGGCCCCTGGGCTATATGGTGTGTGCATTGATTAGTTTAGTGAAGTATGGAATGGGAGAGTTCTGATAGCGACCTGTGTGTGTCATGGGAGTGGTCAGTTTGTGGCTGTTACAGGTTGCCCATCCAGTAATCTGCTGTCTGGTTGGGGGGAGCCAGTCTGCAAGCTGGGAGTTCTGCAGGGATTTAGCAAATGCCAGGCAGATCTGCTCTCTTCTGCTCTCCAAGGACATGATTCCGAGGGTTTCGACGGCTTCCCGATAGCTTGTGTACGACCCGCCCATAATTATTCTGCAGGCTTTCTTCTGGACCCGCTCCAGCTGACCAGTCAGGGTTTGAGTGAGGCCAGGTTCCAGGCAGGGACAGCATACTCCAGAAGTGGTCTTACACAGCCGATGTAGATGGACAGTAGGCCTGCTGTAGTTACAGAGAAGCGCTTAATGCGCTTGAAGAAGACAGCTTCATGCTGGCGCTTATGGTCATGGTGTCAACCCGGCTGCTCCAACACAGGTCCTGCTGGACAGTGAGACCCAGCACCCTGAGCTTTAATGTCTCTGACAGAGGGACACCGTTGATGAAGGTGACATGCATCACTACATATTTATTCTCATTGAGGAGCATGTCATTGGAAGCGGTCCAGGTGCTCAGCTCATCCAGTTGCTTCTACATTGATGATGGTTGCTGCAGTTTCCTGGATTGAAGCAGATTCATGTCATCGGCATATTTCCACACAGGGTTGGCAGCTTCATGTGCAGCATCAATGATGAGGGCAAGGAAAAGGACAGGGACTATCATTCAGATAGGGCACCATGATAGCGCACCTGTTGTCTCCTGTCAAAGATCAAGTCACAAATCCATGGGACTATTTCAGGCCTCACCCCCATTGACAGGATCTTTTTGATGACAGTAGTGTGGTTAACCCTGTAAAATGCTTTGCTGAACTCTGTGGCTACCAATGACCAGACCGTGCTTGGTTTTTCTGAGTCTTTGGAGAGACTGTTAACAAGGCTAACAAGGGCATTGGTGGTGGTGGACCTGCCTTTTAGACTTCCAAACTTCCTGGGGTCAAAAGAGATGTCCTTGAGTATCCACTGGAGAGCAAAGCCTTCAGCAATCTTTTTATAAAAATACTCAAAACTAAAACCTTGCATGTATTTATTATTTGAAAGACTAAAGGCATGACCTGGATTGGATTTAAAGGTTCATCTTGTATTGATAGGGGCCATTATGCTACAAATCTCTGTCATGTGCCTGTCAGGTCTTACTGTAACACTTACACTTCCCATCCCACCACACACCTACTGGGACTGTAAGGAGACTGTTGACCTGCAAAATGACTAACCAAAATCTAAAATGGACCCTTACATTAACCCTAACCTTAACCAAACCCTTAACCTAATTTTAACCAATTCTAAATTAAATATCAGTTTGCAGGCCAGGAGTTTACGAAAAGCCTTTTCACTCCTACTGTATGATTATATTTCCTGTTAATAAGGGCTGACCAATCCCTCTGCTTGTGGGCTACTAGTCTCCCTCTATCTTTTCAGATCTAGCAGCTACAATGTATTTTATGTGTTTCATGTCAGGACACAGAGGCACATTAGCACAGCTGAGAATTTTCCATTGCAGATGCAGATGCTCTGAACATTCAGTGCTCTGAACCATATAGAAAAGCGAATCTGCAGCAAATCCGGTGGAATGTGAATGCGTGTTATGAGTCCTCGGTTTAAATGGGGGTCATGTCCCAACCTTATGGCTTCTGGGATCTGGGAGTAGGGGTTTATGGTGACGTGTGATGATAGGTCACCATGGTGATGTAATCCCAAGGCTTTGCGTGTTAGCCACAGAGGATGATGCCACATTGGGTGTCACAGCCAGACACCCATTGTCTTATTTCCCTGTGGAGGGTTTTTCTTCAGAATGCATACATTTGTCTTTTAAATGTCTCCCATTGTCCTTTGGGAGGTGAGAGCACCCTGCTCTGCTCAAAATTAGCACATGCTGGTGTTAATGCAATGAAACTGCCTTAATCTGTTGTGAGTCCCAGCAGCCAAGCCCCTGGCTGGCAGACCACTGATAAATCTCTAATGGCCTTTGGGGGGTGTGAGCGCCAATCGCAGGGGAACACCTGCCACCACATGTGCATTAGTAATCATTTTGCCTGTGTTTGCTTTGGCAGATTAGCCTGGTGCCATTAGTGTTGTCAGGGCCTATCACCCGTTCACCGACTGTGACGGGGAGCGATACCTCCACCGATGCTCTCGCTGATTATTATTCACAGTTGAGTAATGGCGGAACGCACATTCTGAGTGGGGGAGAGCAGAGAAGGAGGTATTGCAATTTTCCATAAAGGGACAAAGTGGAGGGGGCCAGAAGGGCGGAGGACAACAAGGGTAGAACACTGTCATGTGTGACCCCTCCATCAGGAGAGATTTGACCATCTGTTAGAGGCCATCAGTATGGTAATCAGGGTTGTTAAGTTATGGAGAGTAGAGAGTCGCTGGACAGTACAGAAATCAGTATGAATAATAACTCTGCTGCCCATGTTTGTCTACATTCATTAGATCTCTAGGATATAGCCTAGATCTCTAGGATACAGTCTAGATCTCTAGGATACAGTCTAGATCTCTAGGATACAGTCTAGATATCTAGGATACAGACTAGATCTCTAGGTGTCACGGTTCTCTAAGACCGAACCCAGAAGCAGACCAGGACAAGGTGAGTTGAACGAATGTGAGTGTTTATTTACAGATTCAAAAGATGCAGAATAATCCAGGAGACGAGTAGGTGGTGGTGAAGTGGCAGATTAACTGATGGCACGGCAGGGGTTGGGTGAAGGTTCCGGGAGAATGACTGTAGACAGAAAAAACGGAGGTAAGTACAAGGCAGGTCAACAAGGTGCAAAAAAACAACAAAACTAACGCTAGTACTCAGAGGCTGCTGCAAAACATACTGTTAATGGCTAAGATCCGGCAGGGAATGGATGTCAGGTCAGAGCTTATGAAGGGGTGATGATCAGGACCAGGTGTGCCGAAGCTGATGAGAAGCAGGTGCGGGTAATCGAGAGATCACCCGCCTAGCAACGTCGCCCGGCAACCGGACAGGGTGCGTTCAGGAACCTTCGGGAAACAGGAGATTCAGAGCAGAAAAACGGCCACACAGGCAGGAACAGACTCAGGACGCAGGGTTCATGACACTAGGATACAGTCTAGATCTCTAGGATAGAGCCTAGATCTCTAGGATACACTCTAGATCTCTAGGATACAGTCTAGGTCTCTACGATACAGTTTAGATCTCTGGGATACAGCCTAGATCTCTAGGATACAGCCTAGATCTCTTGGATACAGTCTAGATCTCTCGCATACAGCCTAGATCTCTTGGATACAGTCTAGATCTCTGGGATACAGCCTAGATCTCTAGCATACAGCCTAGATCTCTAGGATACAGCCTAGATCTCTAGCATACAGCCTAGATCTCTTGGATACAGTCTAGATCTCTAGCATGCAGCCTAGATCTCTTGGATACAGTCTAGATCTCTGGGATACAGCCTAGATCTCTAGGATACAGCCTAGATCTCTAGGATACAGTCTAGATCTCTAGCATGCAGCCTAGATCTCTTGGATACAGTCTAGATCTCTTGGATACAGTCTAGATATCTAGCATACAGCCTAGATCTCTTGGATACAGTCTAGATCTCTAGCATACAGCCTAGATCTCTTGGATACAGTCTAGATCTCTGGGATACAGCCTAGATCTCTAGCATACAGCCTAGATCTCTAGGATACAGTCTAGATCTCTAGCATGCAGCCTAGATCTCTTGGATACAGTCTAGATCTCTTGGATATAGTCTAGATCTCTGGGATACAGCCTAGATCTCTAGCATACAGCCTAGATCTCTAGCATACAGCCTAGATCTCTTGGATACAGCCTAGATCTCTAGCATGCAGCCTAGATCTCTTGGATACAGTCTAGATCTCTGGGATAGAGTCTAGATCTGTAGGATACAGACTAGATCTCTAGGTGTCACGGTTCTCTAAGACCGGACCCAGAAGCAGACCAGGACAAGGTGAGTTGAACGAATGTGAGTGTTTATTTACAGATTCAAACGATGCAGAATAATCCAGGAGACGGAGTGGGTGGCGGAGATGAGTAGGTGGTGGTGAAGTGGCAGATTAACTGATGGCACGGCAGGGGTTGGGTGAAGGTTCCGGGAGAATGACTGTAGACAGAAAAAACGGAGGTAAGTACAAGGCAGGTCAACAAGGTGCAAAAAAACAACAAAACTAACGCTAGTACTCAGAGGCTGATACGCTGGCAAAACATACTGTTAATGGCTAACGATCCGGCAGGGAATGGATGTCAGGTCAGAGCTTATGAAGGGGTGATGATCAGGACCAGGTGTGCCGAAGCTGATGAGAAGCAGGTGCGGGTAATCGAGAGATCACCCGCCTAGCAACGTCGCCCGGCAACCGGACAGGGTGCGTTCAGGAACCTTCGGGAAACAGGAGATTCAGAGCAGAAAAACGGCCACACAGGCAGGAACAGACTCAGGACGCAGGGTTCATGACACTAGGATACAATCTAGATCTCTAGGATAGAGCCTAGATCTCTAGGATACAGTCTAGATCTCTAGGATACAGTCTAGGTCTCTACGATACAGTTTAGATCTCTGGGATACAGCCTAGATCTCTCGCATACAGCCTAGATCTCTTGGATACAGTCTAGATCTCTGGGATACAGCCTAGATCTCTAGCATACAGCCTAGATCTCTAGGATACAGCCTAGATCTCTAGCATACAGCCTAGATCTCTTGGATACAGTCTAGATATCTAGCATGCAGCCTAGATCTCTAGGATACAGTCTAGATCTCTGGGATACAGCCTAGATCTCTAGGATACAGCCTAGATCTCTAGGATACAGTCTAGATCTCTAGCATGCAGCCAATATCTCTTGGATACAGTCTAGATCTCTTTGATACAGTCTAGATCTCTGGAATACAGCCTAGATCTCTAGCATACAGCCTAGATCTCTTGGATACAGTCTAGATCTCTAGCATACAGCCTAGATCTCTTGGATACAGTCTAGATCTCTGGGATACAGCCTAGATCTCTAGCATAGAGCCTAGATCTCTAGGATACAGTCTAGATCTCTAGCATGCAGCCTAGATCTCTTGGATACAGTCTAGATCTCTTGGATACAGTCTAGATCTCTGGGATACAGTCTAGATCTCTGGGATACAGCCTAGATCTCTGGGATACAGCCTAGATCTCTGGGATACAGCCTAGATCTCTGGGATACAGCCTAGATCTCTAGCATACAGCCTAGATCTCTTGGATACAGTCTAGATCTCTAGCATGCAGCCTAGATCTCTTGGATACAGTCTAGATCTCTGGGATAAAGCCTAGATCTCTAGGATACAGCCTAGATCTCTAGGATACAGTTTAGATATCTAGGATACAGCCTAGATCTCTAGGATAGAGTCTAGATCTGTAGGATACAGACTAGATCTCTAGGTGTCACGGTTCTCTAAGACCGAACCCAGAAGCAGACCAGGACAAGGTGAGTTGAACGAATGTGAGTGTTTATTTACAGATTCAAAAGATGCAGAATAATCCAGGAGACGGAGCGGGTGGCGGAGATGAGTAGGTGGTGGTGAAGTGGCAGATTAACTGATGGCACGGCAGGGGTTGGGTGAAGGTTCCGGGAGAATGACTGTAGACAGAAAAAACGGAGGTAAGTACAAGGCAGGTCAACAAGGTGCAAAAAAACAACAAAACTAACGCTAGTACTCAGAGGCTGATACGCTGGCAAAACATACTGTTAATGGCTAACGATCCGGCAGGGAATGGATGTCAGGTCAGAGCTTATGAAGGGGTGATGATCAGGACCAGGTGTGCCGAAGCTGATGAGAAGCAGGTGCGGGTAATCGAGAGATCACCCGCCTAGCAACGTCGCCCGGCAACCGGACAGGGTGCGTTCAGGAACCTTCGGGAAACAGGAGATTCAGAGCAGAAAAACGGCCACACAGGCAGGAACAGACACAGGACGCAGAGTTCATGACACTAGGATACAGTCTAGATCTCTAGGATAGAGCCTAGATCTCTAGGATACAGTCTAGATCTCTAGGATACAGTCTAGGTCTCTACGATACAGTTTAGATCTCTGGGATACAGCCTAGATCTCTAGGATACAGCCTAGATCTCTTGGATACAGTCTAGATCTCTAGGATACAGTCTAGGTCTCTACGATACAGTTTAGATCTCTGGGATACAGCCTAGATCTCTGGGATACAGCCTAGATCTCTTGGATACAGTCTAGATCTCTCGCATACAGCCTAGATCTCTTGGATACAGTCTAGATCTCTGGGATACAGCCTAGATCTCTAGCATACAGCCTAGATCTCTAGGATACAGCCTAGATCTCTAGCATACAGCCTAGATCTCTTGGATACAGTCTAGATCTCTAGCATGCAGCCTAGATCTCTTGGATACAGTCTAGATCTCTGGGATACAGCCTAGATCTCTAGGATACAGTCTAGATCTCTAGCATGCAGCCTAGATCTCTTGGATACAGTCTAGATCTCTTGGATACAGTCTAGATCTCTGGGATACAGCCTAGATCTCTGGGATACAGCCTAGATCTCTAGCATACAGCCTAGATCTCTTGGATACAGTCTAGATCTCTAGCATGCAGCCTAGATCTCTTGGATACAGTCTAGATCTCTGGGATACAGTCTAGATCTCTAGGATACAGCCTAGATATCTAGGATACAGTTTAGATATCTAGGATACAGCCTAGATCTCTAGGATAGAGTCTAGATCTGTAGGATACAGACTAGATCTCTAGGTGTCACGGTTCTCTAAGACCGAACCCAGAAGCAGACCAGGACAAGGTGAGTTGAACGAATGTGAGTGTTTATTTACAGATTCAAAAGATGCAGAATAATCCAGGAGACGGAGCGGGTGGCGGAGATGAGTAGGTGGTGGTGAAGTGGCAGATTAACTGATGGCACGGCAGGGGTTGGGTGAAGGTTCCGGGAGAATGACTGTAGACAGAAAAAACGGAGGTAAGTACAAGGCAGGTCAACAAGGTGCAAAAAAACAACAAAACTAACGCTAGTACTCAGAGGCTGATACGCTGGCAAAACATACTGTTAATGGCTAACGATCCGGCAGGGAATGGATGTCAGGTCAGAGCTTATGAAGGGGTGATGATCAGGACCAGGTGTGCCGAAGCTAATCGAGAGATCACCCGCCTAGCAACGTCGCCCGGCAACCGGACAGGGTGCGTTCAGGAACCTTCGGGAAACAGGAGATTCAGAGCAGAAAAACGGCCACACAGGCAGGAACAGACTCAGGACGCAGGGTTCATGACACTAGGATACAGTCTAGATCTCTAGGATAGAGCCTAGATCTCTAGGATACTCTCTAGATCTCTAGGATACAGTCTAGGTCTCTACGATACAGTTTAGATCTCTGGGATACAGCCTAGATCTCTAGGATACAGCCTAGATCTCTTGGATACAGTCTAGATCTCTCGCATACAGCCTAGATCTCTGGGATACAGTCTAGATCTCTGGGATACAGCCTAGATCTCTAGCATACAGCCTAGATCTCTAGGATACAGCCTAGATCTCTAGCATACAGCCTAGATCTCTTGGATACAGTCTAGATCTCTAGCATGCAGCCTAGATCTCTTGGATACAGTCTAGATCTCTGGGATACAGCCTAGATCTCTAGGATACAGCCTAGATCTCTAGGATACAGTCTAGATCTCTAGCATGCAGCCTAGATCTCTTGGATACAGTCTAGATCTCTTGGATACAGTCTAGATCTCTTGGATACAGTCTAGATCTCTTGGATACAGTCTAGATATCTAGCATACAGCCTAGATCTCTTGGATACAGTCTAGATCTCTAGCATACAGCCTAGATCTCTTGGATACAGTCTAGATCTCTGGGATACAGCCTAGATCTCTAGCATACAGCCTAGATCTCTAGGATACAGTCTAGATCTCTAGCATGCAGCCTAGATCTCTTGGATACAGTCTAGATCTCTTGGATACAGTCTAGATCTCTGGGATACAGCCTAGATCTCTAGCATACAGCCTAGATCTCTAGCATACAGCCTAGATCTCTTGGATACAGTCTAGATCTCTAGCATGCAGCCTAGATCTCTTGGATACAGTCTAGATCTCTGGGATAGAGTCTAGATCTGTAGGATACAGACTAGATCTCTAGGTGTCACGGTTCTCTAAGACCGAACCCAGAAGCAGACCAGGACAAGGTGAGTTGAACGAATGTGAGTGTTTATTTACAGATTCAAACGATGCAGAATAATCCAGGAGACGGAGCGGGTGGCGGAGATGAGTAGGTGGTGGTGAAGTGGCAGATTAACTGATGGCACGGCAGGGGTTGGGTGAAGGTTCCGGGAGAATGACTGTAGACAGAAAAAACGGAGGTAAGTACAAGGCAGGTCAACAAGGTGCAAAAAAACAACAAAACTAACGCTAGTACTCAGAGGCTGATACGCTGGCAAAACATACTGTTAATGGCTAACGATCCGGCAGGGAATGGATGTCAGGTCAGAGCTTATGAAGGGGTGATGATCAGGACCAGGTGTGCCGAAGCTGATGAGAAGCAGGTGCGGGTAATCGAGAGATCACCCGCCTAGCAACGTCGCCCGGCAACCGGACAGGGTGCGTTCAGGAACCTTCGGGAAACAGGAGATTCAGAGCAGAAAAACGGCCACACAGGCAGGAACAGACTCAGGACGCAGGGTTCATGACACTAGGATACAATCTAGATCTCTAGGATAGAGCCTAGATCTCTAGGATACAGTCTAGATCTCTAGGATACAGTCTAGGTCTCTACGATACAGTTTAGATCTCTGGGATACAGCCTAGATCTCTCGCATACAGCCTAGATCTCTTGGATACAGTCTAGATCTCTGGGATACAGCCTAGATCTCTAGCATACAGCCTAGATCTCTAGGATACAGCCTAGATCTCTAGCATACAGCCTAGATCTCTTGGATACAGTCTAGATATCTAGCATGCAGCCTAGATCTCTAGGATACAGTCTAGATCTCTGGGATACAGCCTAGATCTCTAGGATACAGCCTATATCTCTAGGATACAGTCTAGATCTCTAGCATGCAGCCAAGATCTCTTGGATACAGTCTAGATCTCTTTGATACAGTCTAGATCTCTGGAATACAGCCTAGATCTCTAGCATACAGCCTAGATCTCTTGGATACAGTCTAGATCTCTAGCATACAGCCTAGATCTCTTGGATACAGTCTAGATCTCTGGGATACAGCCTAGATCTCTAGCATAGAGCCTAGATCTCTAGGATACAGTCTAGATCTCTAGCATGCAGCCTAGATCTCTTGGATACAGTCTAGATCTCTGGGATACAGCCTAGATCTCTAGGATACAGCCTAGATCTCTAGCATACAGCCTAGATCTCTTGGATACAGCCTAGATCTCTAGCATGCAGCCTAGATCTCTTGGATACAGTCTAGATCTCTGGGATAAAGCCTAGATCTCTAGGATACAGCCTAGATCTCTAGGATACAGTTTAGATATCTAGGATACAGCCTAGATCTCTAGGATAGAGTCTAGATCTGTAGGATACAGACTAGATCTCTAGGTGTCACGGTTCTCTAAGACCGAACCCAGAAGCAGACCAGGATAAGGTGAGTTGAACGAATGTGAGTGTTTATTTACAGATTCAAAAGATGCAGAATAATCCAGGAGACGGAGCGGGTGGCGGAGATGAGTAGGTGGTGGTGAAGTGGCAGATTAACTGATGGCACGGCAGGGGTTGGGTGAAGGTTCCGGGAGAATGACTGTAGACAGAAAAAACGGAGGTAAGTACAAGGCAGGTCAACAAGGTGCAAAAAAACAACAAAACTAACGCTAGTACTCAGAGGCTGATACGCTGGCAAAACATACTGTTAATGGCTAACGATCCGGCAGGGAATGGATGTCAGGTCAGAGCTTATGAAGGGGTGATGATCAGGACCAGGTGTGCCGAAGCTGATGAGAAGCAGGTGCGGGTAATCGAGAGATCACCCGCCTAGCAACGTCGCCCGGCAACCGGACAGGGTGCGTTCAGGAACCTTCGGGAAACAGGAGATTCAGAGCAGAAAAACGGCCACACAGGCAGGAACAGACTCAGGACGCAGAGTTCATGACACTAGGATACAGTCTAGATCTCTAGGATAGAGCCTAGATCTCTAGGATACAGTCTAGATCTCTAGGATACAGTCTAGGTCTCTACGATACAGTTTAGATCTCTGGGATACAGCCTAGATCTCTAGGATACAGCCTAGATCTCTTGGATACAGTCTAGATCTCTAGGATACAGTCTAGGTCTCTACGATACAGTTTAGATCTCTGAGATACAGCCTAGATCTCTGGGATACAGCCTAGATCTCTTGGATACAGTCTAGATCTCTCGCATACAGCCTAGATCTCTTGGATACAGTCTAGATCACTGGGATACAGCCTAGATCTCTAGCATACAGCCTAGATCTCTAGGATACAGCCTAGATCTCTAGCATACAGCCTAGATCTCTTGGATACAGTCTAGATCTCTAGCATGCAGCCTAGATCTCTTGGATACAGTCTAGATCTCTGGGATACAGCCTAGATCTCTAGGATACAGCCTAGATCTCTAGGATACAGTCTAGATCTCTAGCATGCAGCCTAGATCTCTTGGATACAGTCTAGATCTTTTGGATACAGTCTAGATCTCTGGGATACAGCCTAGATCTCTAGGATACAGCCTAGATCTCTAGCATACAGCCTAGATCTCTTGGATACAGTCTAGATCTCTAGCATACAGCCTAGATCTCTTGGATACAGTCTAGATCTCTGGGATACAGCCTAGATCTCTAGCATACAGCCTAGATCTCTAGGATACAGTCTAGATCTCTAGCATGCAGCCTAGATCTCTTGGATACAGTCTAGATCTCTAGCATGCAGCCTAGATCTCTTGGATACAGTCTAGATCTCTGGGATACAGCCTAGATCTCTAGGATACAGCCTAGATCTCTAGGATACAGCCTAGATCTCTAGGATACAGTCTAGATCTCTAGCATGCAGCCTAGATCTCTTGGATACAGTCTAGATCTCTTGGATACAGTCTAGATCTCTGGGATACAGCCTAGATCTCTAGGATACAGCCTAGATCTCTAGCATACAGCCTAGATCTCTTGGATACAGTCTAGATCTCTAGCATACAGCCTAGATCTCTTGGATACAGTCTAGATCTCTGGGATACAGCCTAGATCTCTAGCATACAGCCTAGATCTCTAGGATACAGTCTAGATCTCTAGCATGCAGCCTAGATCTCTTGGATACAGTCTAGATCTCTTGGATACAGTCTAGATCTCTGGGATACAGCCTAGATCTCTAGGATACAGCCTAGATCTCTAGCATACAGCCTAGATCTCTAGCATACAGCCTAGATCTCTTGGATACAGTCTAGATCTCTAGCATACAGCCTCTATCTCTGGGATACAGCCTAGATCTCTAGGATACAGCCTAGATCTCTAGGATACAGTCTAGATCTCTAGCATGCAGCCTAGATCTCTTTGATACAGTCTAGATCTCTTGGATACAGTCTAGATCTCTGGGATACAGCCTAGATCTCTAGGATACAGCCTAGATCTCTAGCATACAGCCTAGATCTCTTGGATACAGTCTAGGTCTCTAGCATACAGCCTAGATCTCTTGGATACAGTCTAGATCTCTGGGATACAGCCTAGATCTCTAGCATACAGCCTAGATCTCTAGGATACAGCCTAGATCTCTAGCGTACAGCCTAGATCTCTTGGATACAGTCTAGATCTCTAGCATGCAGCCTAGATCTCTTGGATACAGTCTAGATCTCTGGGATACAGTCTAGATCTCTACCATGTAGCCTAGATCTCTTGGATACAGCCTAGATCTCTAGGATACAGTATAGGTCTCTAGGATACAGCCTAGATCTCTTGGATACAGTCTAGATCTCTACCATGCAGCCTAGATCTCTTGGATACAGCCTAGATCTCTAGGATACAGTATAGGTCTCTAGGATACAGCCTAGATCTCTTGGATACAGTCTAGATCTCTAGCATGCAGTCTAGATCTCTGGGATACAGCCTAGATCTCTAGGATACAGTATAGGTCATTTACATTTACATTTTAGTCATTTAGCAGACGCTCTTATCCAGAGCGACTTACATGAGCAATTAGGGTTAAGTGCCTTGCTCAAGGGCACATCGACAGATTTTTCACCTAGTCCTAGGTCTCTAGGATACAGCCTAGGGATACTAGCATGAGGATCTGAATTGTGGGTACTTCGCATTGCCTGAAGCTACTGTGTTTCTCTTTGCATGTTTAGCCTGATGGATCAAATCAATAAATGTGAGACAAAAATTTATCTGAAGCACATTCTCTGCTAGAGGAGAATCGATTCCCCCCATTGGCTTGTCTAGCTATCAGCAGTCACATGGTCATTTCATAAACCGAAAGCCTTACAATGGGCAGTCTGAGTTGGCGTCGTGTGTCTTTCTACCTTCACACCCTAAGCTTTCTCTGCATTAGTGGCAGTGATCCACCTCCAGCTAGTGGACCCTTTGGCAAATGGTTCCAGCTTCAGAGCTCACCACAATGTCAGCTTTCGTTTCTATACTGAGGCTATGGAAAACCAAACCAATCAGAGGGAAGAACAAAGAAAGTGTCCATCACCTGCAGAAAGGGTCTTGGTGACAGTGGTCATCAATACAATACAAACTGCGGCCGGGCAGGGCTTCAGATCATGTCTCTTCTTGACAAATGGGCCCGGCATTGTGAAACTGATGGTGCTAAAAACAAATACTCTATCTTCCTGCCTCCATCCAGCAAGGGTAGAAGAAAGAGACATTGTTGGAAACAAGGGGAGACAAAACAAAAGAACAAAAGATGAATGTGTTATTTTATTGTTGGAGAAAGCTACTGTGTTGTATGTGTGCTCGCATGTGACCTCACAGCTAAAAATAACACACAAAAGATCTGTTGAAAAAACAGTGCAAATACAGCCAAGCTTAAAAAGTACACCACGGTCATTCCCTAGAGACATGAAGGTCCATTTATAAAATTGATACACAAAAATAAAGAACCTAATTTTGCTATCTGAGGGAATATAGCTCTGAGTCATGTTGATGCATGTTCTGTTTGCAGATATAAATCTAGTGTGTGTGTGGGTACCCACTGATGGAAGTGCTCCAGCTTGTTCATCCCCCTGAAAGCAGTGAGATGAGCCCAAAAGACCTGTCAGTGTGACTACATCGCTATGGGCCGCCTAATTTCCCTTCCCCACTCCAATCTGCCTGGGTGCTTTGTGGCGGTGACACGCGGATCCGTCACATGAAGAGAAGCATTATCCCTGCTGTCACACACAGGGACACCAGAGCAGAGTGATTGAATCAAGGCAAAATACATTACCCAAGATTAACGCACATGTTGACAGAGAAACATATGGTCTCAGGTAGCAGAAACATGGGACAACAACCTAATCAGATGCACTCAGAGTCCCCCTGGTCTTCTCTATAATACAATTAGCACTGTGAAATCTAATGTGTGTGATGCCCTGTTTATTCATCACCCTCATCAGACTGAATCGATCTACCCTGAACGATCTACCCTGAACGATCTACCCTGAATGGCAATTGTATTCAAGAACTCTCCTCTTGACTCTCATGTCCCCTGTTCACATATTGTCCACTTTAAATTAAAATGTTAACTGATGTGATCAGGGTCAACCTATTATTAAAGTGTTGTAAAAACAACAACTTAAATGATCACAATAGCAAGGATACATTATACCAATATAACACCAATATAACATAATTCAACCTGCAAAACGTTTCGATATGACAGCTCTGAAGTTATCCGTGACCAACTTGTTTAGCATCATAACTGCGACAACTGACCAGCTTGAGGGACATAACATAACAACCCCTCTCTTTCAATCCCCCACTTCTTAATGGTATGTTAATGACAGTATAACATGGTGCAAGGAGTAATTCAGTCACTGTAATTATTGAAGTAGCCAGGAGCGGCAGAAAACAGTCATACACCTGACAATGGTATGCTGACCACAGTCACATTTCCACATTGAATCACTATGGGAATTGTAAACCTGTCCTTGAAAGTTACTGTATAGATAGAGCCAATTAGATCCAGATATAACAGTACATTGACTGTTAATATCAGTCATACTATAAACACCTATTGTTCATAGGGGCAATAGGGGAACATCGACCCAACACAAGGGTAAAGGTGTGTGTGTGTGTGTGTGTGTGTGTGTGTATGTGTGTGTGTGTGTGTGTGTGTGTGTGTGTGTGTGTGTGTGTGTGTGTGTGTGTGTGTGTGTGTGTGTGTGTGTGTGTGTGTGACAGAGAGACCCAGGCTAGCACATTTACACTGATCATCTGTGGTGAGAAGGTGATCCTATGAAAACTGATTATCTTGACTTCAATGACCACATAATTCAGTCTGTCAGCCTTTCAGGAATGAAATGGTCCTACACTGGTGTTTGAATAACAGGATTTAGCAACAGGCGTTTCAACAGAGATTAAAAACATATTTGGATTAGCCATGTGTAATGGACTGATACAGTATTTTTATAAATTGTGTTTTATCTGGTGTTGTCTGGTTTTATTTGTTGTAAGACATGTCAATATGTCTTACAACAAAGACATATTGACATATTAAAATAAATAAAGTGTGTAAAAAAACATATAAAGGATATTTCATGCTGAAACCCTCATATTAAACACCAATGTTATTCACTAAGGCATCTTATTCGATTTTTATATATATATTTTACATGTGATAAGGCCACACAGGGCCAGAGATAATTACAGACACTTGTGATAATCTGAAGTTCCCAAAAAGGCCACTAGATGTCATCTGATAAAATTCCATATATTCCCTGAAAGTTACCAAAATTCTGGTAGTTTACTGGTTGACTTATAAAGTTTCCAGTAATATATCCTCCCTTTGCAACCCTAACTGCATGTACAGTATCTTGTAAATAAGACAATTCTGGAGTGTGCTTTGAAAACATAATTGAAAACATTAGTGTTCATTCCAATCTCTGAGGACAGCTGGTGCACCCATCTGGTTAATAGAAAAAAGTATTTTATTTTCTAGCTGGCTGCTTCATTCTCACAAAAACATAAAGGAGGGGATTATTGGAATAATGTATGACTGTAGCAAAAGAGGAGGATGGGTTAGTTAAGGCATTCTTCTTCAGGGAGCTCACAGGGATTGTGACCTGAAGTGCTCCCCAAGAGAAGTTTCACTGGTTGATAATGTGTATTATTTTGGCCCATGGCAAAGCTGACAGCATAAAAAAAGGTCTCACAGTAAGATTACTGTTACCTTGCATGTCTGGTAGCCTGGGCATGAACTGGAGTGATATTCAGTTTGGATTCCAGGCTAACTGGACAGTCCTAGTGTGACCTCTGATGAGGTAACTGTCTCCTAGTTTGTGATAATGTACTTCCTGATGAGCATTCCCTGGCTGAAACTCAAATCCTCCCAAACTAATTAAACAAGAGCAGCCTTTGGTGGGCCTTTCACACAGTCCTCAGTGACACTGTGGCAGATTAATCAACCCTTTGAAACTAATGATGAATATTGTCTGGAAGGAAATGTGATTATATATGCCCCATTTTACAGGCTACCGACATGACATAAGGACAACAAACATTCTATTCAACAATACAGCTGTCTGTAACTGTGATACAGGAATACATGGGGATAGTTAAGGATAATATTAATCTGTGAACTAATGCTTAGGAGTTGAACTTCATTCAAGTCGTTGTAAGAATGGTAATGTTCTTTCTGGTCCGCTAGGTAATGTTACAAAAGCATTTCACGCAGACATCTGCAATCACGCCATCATCCTATTGTTAGAACATTATCTTGCTGTTGCACAAAACATGGAGGCATATATCAAATTAGTTCCATGGCTCCAGACCACAGGAGGTTGGTGGCACCTTAAGGGAGGACGGGCTCGTGGTAATGGCTGGAGCGGAATAGGTGGAATGGTATCAAATGCATCATGCCATTCCATATGCGCCGTTCCAGCCATTATTATGAGCCGTCCTCCCTTCAGCAGCCTCCACTGCTCCAGACCCAGACTTGCGTGGTCTTGCCATGTGTTCTCCTACTGTATGGGAAAACAGCTGAAGTGGCTGGAACATCACTGCATTGTTCTCAAGCATTTCTGGATAGCTCTGAACATAAGCCCAACCACTTTAGCTTTGGGTTTCTCCCAAGCAGAGACAAACACAATAATGTGTTTGAGGATTTTCATTTTTATCCTTAAAACGAGTTCAACATATGTATTGTGAAATACATTTCAGAATTAAACTGTTTAAAAGCATATAGTATTGTTATTTGACCTGTTCTATGCCCAAATATGCCAAATATATGATTAAACTCACTGTCGCTTGTGACCTACAGCGGTTTTTGTATTGTAGTATATTTAGTCTTTGGACACATGGGGTTACTGTTTTTTTTTACACATTTCATGAAGAGCTACTTCAGTCATTCAATCACAAATATCCAGTAGGCCTACTCTATCCATTACACAAGTGTTCATGTCTACAGCTGGAAAGCATTCACTAAGCCGGTATTTGGAGGATATATTGGCATGGGTGTTGTTAGGCAAACCGTGCCAATATATCCCCCAAACACCAGCTTCGAGGGCATTATCACTTTTATACAATGGGTTACCAACATATTCAAATAATGATTTACATATTTTCATTACATCTTTATTTTGATGAATTTATTCAAATCTAGGGTTGCTACCCAAGCCGGCTGGTTGTTTGTTCTATTGGTTTGGTTGCCAGAGACGTGACTCAGTCGTTAAGTCTTTTTGTTCTGTATCTATGGACGCGACCCAGTCGTTCGTTCTAAATGTTCTATTGCCATACTGGCTGACAACGTTCTTATCCCTTGCTTGCTAGCTAGCCAACTACGGCTAACTTACAGTCACGTCAAACAGTGCAGCCAGAATAACAACAAAGTAGCTGCATTTGCATTTGTTTAAGCTGTTTTCTAGTGACATTTATTTGGATACATCAATAACGATGAGCCAATGATGCACGATATCACCTGGCATAGAAAATCTGCTCTCTCGTCAGGACACTGTTGTTCAGAGGAGCTAGCCAACAACACAGCTAACACAGTCACTTAAAACTGAAGATGGAAAGATTGCAAACTAGCTGCACTTTGTTTCGTTTGACCTGTTTTCTATTGATATTTATTTGTATATAACCATACAAATGATGCTGATTCATGATTTTGACTGGCTGAGAAAAGCTTGCCTGCCTGTCTGTCTTATCCCGACTCCCGACACGTTCATTCCTATGCGACAGCTGGAGATCGAATTTGAATAATGAAACAATGTTGCAAATGTCAGTGAGACATATACAAATCTCCGCTGTTGAAAACGAAATGTTAGTCCAAAAGAAATGTGAGATAATGTCTAGATGCTTTTTATAGCGGAGATCAAGTTTATAAATTGCCTGGCTGAGCTGATGAGACAGAGGATTGCACAGTCAGATGGAACAGAGTAAATAGGCATTTTAGGGTCATGGATTTAGCCGGTGGTAACTTGTGGAATAGACACTGGTTGAATGCGGTTTTAACCAATCAGCGTCCAGGACTAGACCCACCCGTTGTATAAACTGTGCATAAAAGAAGTCTATGTAAATAAATGTCAATGTCTTTCAATAGAATAAGACATAAGTGATATGAGGATAAGTATCCCATTGATGTATGATGTGACCAGTCCAATGCATTGATGACATTTCAGTCTTTGCAAATAACGCATTAATACAATAACACATCAAATTAATCTTGTTTATTTTATTGCAAAAGTACTTTACTTTTCATGCATTCATAGCTGCAACAATGGAACTAAATTAATCAAAATTGTTTCACAGATTTTTCACAGTCTTCTCAAAACAATGTCTGCAGGCTAGAATAATATCAGTGCTCCAATATTTGTTCTCTGAGATATGGCAACTTCACAGCTCCATCTGAAAGTTCGTATTAACAAGGACATAAAAGCGCTCTGGAAGGCCTATAAATTATTCACTTTCTCTTGCTTATAGTATCCTTTTAAAAACATTTCATAATGATGTGGAACTGAACAAAAGATAAAGACAATAAACTTTCTGCCTAACAGTGCTGATTAAATGTATCCCCTTAATCCATTCAGTGTTTGTTCCAAACAAGGAATATTGGTCAAAAGGCTGATGTGGATGCGGTGTTGGAGTCAGGCGCAGGACACAGAAGCTTATTCGATCCGACTTTAATAGTCACAGGAGCAAAATACAAATCCAACGGGCCTCATAAACAGGAGGCGAGCGAATACGCAAAACAGTGCGTAAAGTGCGAACAGCACTAACAATAAGAAAACAAATAACCTACACCAACAGACAGGCGTACAACTGTCACGATCGTCAAAAGGAGCGGACCAAGGCGCAGCGTGGAATGCGAACATACTTTATTTATATTCACCACACGAACAAAAACAACAAAACGATACGTGAAGTCCACGGTCAAATACACAAACCAACACGGAACAAGATACCACACCACACAAATGCCAAACGACTACCTAAGTATGGTTCCCAATCAGAGACAACAAGCAACAGCTGATTATCGTTGCCTCTGATTGAGAACCACCCCGGCCAACTTAGATACACATGAACTAGAAACTGAAACAAAGAACACAAAACATAGACTCTACACACCCTGGCTCAACATAAAAGAGTCCCTAGAGCCAGGGCGTGACAACAACGACACATACCTACAAACAAAACCAAAGGAAACTTATAGGTGACATAATCAACGCGTGATATAGAACAGGTGCACTAATCAGACAAAACCAAACAAACATAGATAACATCAAACGGTGGCAGCTAGTACTCCGGGGACGACGAACGCCGAAGCCTGCCCGAACAAGGAGGAGGAGCAGCCTCGGCGGAATTCGTGACAGTACCCCCCCCTTGACGCGCGGCCCCAGCCGTGCGCCGACCCTGGCCTCGGGGACGGCCAGGAGGACGTGGAGCAGGGCGCGTAGGATGACTCCGATGGAACTCAGTCAGGAATGTCCCTCCTAGGCACCCAGCACCATTCCTCCGGACCGTACCCCTCCCACTCCACGAGATATTGTAGACCCCCCATCCGACGTCTCGAATCCACGATGGACTGGACTGAGTACGCCGGAGCCCCCTCGATGTCCAGTGGGGGCGGAGGGGTCTCTCTTATCTCACTCTCCTGGAGTGGACCAGCTACCACCGGCCTGAGGAGAGACACATGGAATGAGGGGTTAATGCGATAGTCATTAGGCAGTTGCAACCTGTAACACACCTCATTCAATCTCCTCAGGACTTTAAATGGCCCCACAAACCGCCGGCCAAGCTTCCGGCAGGGCAGGCGAAGGGGCAGGTTTCGAGTCGAGAGCCAGACTCGATCTCCAGGGGCGTAGACTGGACCCTCACTGCGGTGGAGGTCGGCGCTCGCCTTCTGCCTGCGGATGGCCCGCTGCAGATGTATGTGGGCAGCGTTCCACGTCTCCTCCGAGCGCCGAAACCCGCTCAATTTCCGCATCGACCTCCCATACCACCGGTGCCACCAGACAAGACTCCGGCAGTATGGGAGTGGGCTCAATGGACCTCTCCTCTGTGTCATACCGCCGGGAGAGAGCGTCTGCCTTACCGTTCTGGGACCCTGGGATGTAAGTGATCTTAAAAACGAACCGGGTCAGGAACATGTTCCACCTAGCCTGACGAGGGTTCAATCTCCTCGCTGCCCGGATGTACTCAAGGTTGCGATGGTCATTCAGAATGAGAAAAGGGTGTTGAGCCCCCTCAAGCCAATGCCTCCACACCTTAAGGGCTTGAACCACGGCTAACAGCTCCCTGTCCCCTACGTCATAATTACGCTCCGCCGGGCTGAGCTTTTTAGAATAAAAAGCGCAGGGACGGAGCTTAGGAGGCGTGCCGGAGCGTTGCGATAGTACTGCCCCAATACCGGCCTCTGACACGTCCACCTCTACCTGGAACGCTAAAGTGGGGTCCGGGTGCGCCAGCACCGGAGCCGAAGTGAACAGGTCCTTCAGTTTACGAAACGCCCTGTCCGCTTCAGCCGACCACTGCAAACGCACCGGGCCCCCCTTCAGCAGTGAAGTAATGGGAGCTGCTACCTCTCCAAAACCCCGGATAAACATACGGTAGGAATTGGCAAAACCCAAAAACTGCTGCACCTCTTTAACAGTGGTTGGGGTTTGCCAGTTACGCACGGCTGACACCCGGTCAATCTCCATCTTCACCCCTGACGCGGACAACCGATGACCCAAGAAGGAGATGGACTCCTGGAAAAACAGACATTTCTCTGCCTTGACATACAAGTCATGCTCCAACAGCCTACCCAACACTCGGCGCACCAGGGCTACATTCTCGGCTCGTGTAGCAGAGTACACTAGGATGTTGTCAATGTACACTACCACTCCCTGCCCATGCAGGTCCCGGAAGATCTCGTCCACAAATGATTGGAAGACTGAAGGAGCATTCATTAACCCGTATGGCATGACCAGATACTCATAATGACCTGAGGTGGTGCTAAATGCCGTCTTCCATTCATCCCCCTCCCTAATGCGCACGAAGTTATAAGCGCTCCTGAGATCCAGTGTTGTGAAGAAATGCGCTCTGCGTAATGATTCAGTCATACAAGGGACGGCCCCCCTCGGGTTCTCTCTCCTACTCTCTCTTACGCCAGCACCCCCGAGATCCATCGGGCTCGGCTCGGAGGTGCAGGGTGATGGAAGGGACGGCCCCATCTCGGGACGTCCGCGGGTGGCCAGCAGGGTATCCAGACGGATGGACATGTCCACTAGCTGGTCGAAGGACAGATTGGTGTCCCTGCAGGCCAGCTCTCGACGAACGTCCTCACGTAGGCTACACCGATAGTGATCGATGAGGGACCTCTCATTCCACCCCGCATCCGCCGCTAGCATCCGGAAATCCAGGGCGAACTCCTGTGCGCTCCTCTTCCCCTGTCGGAGGTGGAAAAGATGCTCCCCCGCCGCTTTACCCTCAGGAGGGTGATCGAAAACTGCCCTGAAGCTGCGGGAGAACTCCGCGTAGCTGATGGTGGCGGCGTCTATTCCCCTCCATTCGACGTTGGCCCACTCCAACGCCTTGCCGGAGAGACAGGAGATGAGGGCGGAAACGCTCTCGTATCCCGCGGGCGCCGGGTGTATGGTGGCCAGGTAGAGTTCCACCTGAAGGAGGAACCCCTGACACCCGGCTGCGGTGCCATCATACGCCCTCGGGAGCGAGAGCCGAATCCCACTGGATTCCGGAGCTGGTCTGGTGGGGCTGGCCGATGGTGGTGGTAATGTAGGAGGAGGTGTGGGCACGCCTCCCCTCTCCCATCGGCGCAGGGTGTTCATTACCTCCTGCATGGCGGAGCCGAGTTGCTGGATCATGGCGTCCTGGCAGCTGACCCGATCCTCCAGCGACTCGGTCGCCGCCGCTGCTCCTGCTGACTCCATGTATGGTGTGTCGTTCTGTCAAAAGGCTGATGTGGATGCGGTGTTGGAGTCAGGCGCAGGACACAGAAGCTTAGTCGATCCGACTTTAATAGTCACAGGAGCAAAATACAAATCCAACGGGCCTCATAAACAGGAGGTGAGCGAATACGCAAAACAGTGCGTAAAGTGCGAACAGCACTAACAATAAGGAAACAAACAACCTACACCAACAGACGTACAACGACACACAACTACAAACAAAACCAAAGGAAACTTATAGGTGACATAATCAATACGTGATATAGAACAGGTGCACTAATCAGACAAAACCAAACAAACATAGATAACATCAAACGGTGGCAGCTAGTACTCCGGGGACGACGAACGCTGAAGCCTGCCCGAACAAGGAGGAGGAGCAGCCTCGGCGGAATTCGTGACAATATTGCCAACAGTCTCATAATAAAAAAAAATAATATTTGATGAAAAACTTTAATTGCCAAGCCAACATTGTAATGCATTAGGGCGAACATTTTTAGACACAGTTTATGTCTGAAAGCATCCTCTTAATCCTTAAGCAATGCATTTACCCTCATATACAGTACCAGTCAAAAGTTTGGACACACCTACTCATTCAAGGGCTTTTATTTATTTTCACTATTTTCTACATTGTAGAATAATAGTGAAGACATCACAACTATGACATAACACATATGGAATCATGTAGTAACCATATATTTTATATTTCAGATTATTCAAAGTAGACACCCTTTGCCTTGATGACAGCTTTGCACACTCTTGGCGTTCTCTCAACCAGCTTCACCTGAAATGCTTGAAGGAGTTCCCACATATGCTGAGCACATGTTGGCTGCTTTTCCTTCACTCTGCGTTCCAACTCATCCCAAACCATCTCAATTGGGTTGAGGTCGGGTGATTGTGGAGGCCAGGTCATCTGATGCAGCACTCCATCACTCTCCTTCTTGGTCAAATAGCCCTTACACAGTCTGGAGATGTATTGGGTCATTGTCCTGTTGAAAAACAAATGATAGTCCCACTAAGCGCAAACCAGACGGGATGGCATATAGCTGCAGAATGCTGTGGTAGCCATGCTGGTTAAGTGTCCCTTGAACTCTAAATAAATCACTGACAGTGTCGCCAGCAAAGCACTCCCACACCATCACACCTCCTCCTCCATGCTTCACGGTGGGAACCACACTACTCTGCATCTCACAAAGACACGGCGGTTGGAACCAAAAATCTCTAATTTGGACTCATCAGACCAAAGGACAGATTTCCACCGGTCTAATGTCCATTGCTCGTGTTTCTTGGCCCAAGCAAGTCTCTTCATATTATTGGTGTCCTTTAGTAGAGGTTTCTTTGCAGCAATTCAATCATGAAGGCCTGATTTACGCAGTCTCCTCTGAACAGTTGATATTGAGATGTGTCTGTTACTTGAACTCTGTGAAGCATTTATTTGGGCTGCAGTTTCTGAGGCTGGTAACTCTAATGAACTTATCCTCTGCAGAAGAGGTAACTCTGCGTCTGCCTTTCCTGTGGCGGTCCTCATGAGAGCCAGTTTCATCATAGCGCTTGATGGTTTTTGCGACTGCACTTGAAGAAACTTCAAAAGTTCTTAAAGTAATGATGGACAGTCATTTCTCTTTGCTTATTTGAGCTGTTCTTGCCATATAATGGACTTGGTCTTTTAACAAATAGGTCTATCTTCTGTGTACCACCCCTACCTTGTCACAACACAACTGATTGGTTCAAACGCATTAAGAAGGAAATAAATTCCACAAATTAACTTTTAACAAGGTACACCTTTTAATTGAAATGCATTCCAGGTAACTACCTTATGAAGCTGGTTGAGAGAATGCCAAGAGTGTGCAAAGCTGTCATCGAGGCAAAGGGTGGCTACTTTGAAGAATCTGAAATATAAAATATATTTTGATTTGTTTAACACATTTTTGGTTACTACATGATTCCATATGTGTTATTTCATAGTTTTGATGTCTTCACTATTATTCTACAATGTGGAATATAGTAAAAAAAAAAAAAAAAAAAAACTGGAATGAGTAGGTGTGTCCAAACTTTCGACTGGTACTGTATATACTGATGAAGATTGGCAAGACCAGCCAGAGAGGATTTAGGAATTGTTGCTTTGGAAAAGGGTGTTGATATTGATGAGATTGGATATTGATCTGGCCATTCATTTCCCACAGTCCCTCATATAACAACAGTTGGTTTCCACCCTCGCGATCCTAAGGATTGGCATCAGGGCCGGATGGCCAGAACGCTCTCTCTCAGCTCAGCCGATCGATCCCCTGGCCTCCTCCACTTTCCTAGACCTGCCATGAGCAATGTTTTAAGTGCTTGTTTGGATCAATTTAATGTCCCGTGATAGCACATTCCCAACATGCTGACTGGCCAACTAAACTCATTACTTTACAAACACTGTTTTCCAATGCCTTCGAGCAAGCGAGCGCTGCATTGCGTATGGCGTCGAAAGGCCTGACGTCAGCAAGGGCAACAGGTACACAGGAAGTCAGGCACTACAGAGAAGACAGTTCATTGGTTTACAGACACTAGAAAAGTGGTGAGGAGATGATATGGGTTTTATGCATAATTCATGCTATCGTGTTGTTGTTTACATTCTCCTTAGACTCTGAGATATTGGTCTTGCATTTGACCTTTTATCACACATGGAGCATAGAATAATGTTTAAATCCATCCTCTTAAGATATAGAAGTGGTTATATTCAATGAGATCAATTATTAACAAGTGTAGGCTTACTCAATTAACTTTGTTGTTTCATTGAGGAGGAGGTACAGTAATGTTCATGCTGCAGCTTTGGTAGTGGGTGGGTGCTGATATTTGTCCTGTTTGACCCAATGCCTCCAACCTGTTTAAACGGATTGAAGAGAGAATGAGAGAGGGAGAGTGAGTGAGAGAGAGCTATTTCCATACAAATGTCAAGAAACACTACATTGCTACTGCCTACTGCCCAGGGCTTAGCCTCCCATTACATGTAAATGGCTTCTGAAATGCATGGAACTCACCAGCAAGCAACTGCTTGAATTAGTTTTGATCACACTTTTGTTGCTGAGAATTTTCCTTCACAGCAGGAAATGCAAACTTGTTGTGTATTCAAGGTTTAAAAAGGCTTCTAAAGTTTGTAATTTCCACTTTAAAATGTCAGACTTGATTTGCACTAATGACAAATGTATCAACCCCTACAATAAATGTCCATTAATTATCATCCAAATAATAATTTATATTTTCTGTTGCTGCAGGATTATTTTCCTGCTGTGGCAAACTGATTCAAATTAAGATCCTATATCTGTAGCCCCCTAAACAAGATGCATTTTATAACAGCACCAGGCACATCCCCTTAAGTGTCATTCAGACAACACAGGACTGTCACTTCAGCACATACTGTTACCCATTTCTAAACTCTAAATCAACAGTTCATTGTTGTGTTCTTCATTGCTCCAGGGTGGGAGTGTTGATGGAGAAATATGTTTTGCGTCATGTTGCACTTTTCAGTTCCTGCCAGCTGTGCTAACATCTGTCTTGATCAGACATGATGAGTCAAAATATAAGCCTTGTGTGATAGCCCCTTCCGTTCTTCCAGCTGAGAGCGATGCTTCAGATTATATAGGAGTGAGTAGACAGACCCTTTATAACCACCCAGCCAGTGGAATGAAGAAAGGGCTTAGTTAGACCATCCACTTCTTTATTGACTGTAGGAGAGGTTCAAGGAAATCATTCATTATCTTCGACATGTTAATCAAAGCAACATATACTGTACTGGAAGCCTCCTATTAGAGGCCCAATATGGAGAAGGACGACTTTAAAGAGGGAAATTACATGTCATATATAATTTCCCTCTTTTCCTTTGTATAGTTTCTCCTGAAGGAGAGAGACTCATAAATCTCACTTTATCTTCATGGTAAGAAGCCCTATATTTTTTACTCAAATCAGACCATGGCTGGAACAGATAGTCTCTGTCGAATGTGTTGACCGGTTAAAGTAATCTAACTCCAGTCAGCATCACATGATGCTCTAGTCTAATGCACTGCAAGAGTAGAGCAGTTCTTTGTACTCCAATGTGCAATTTACCCATCCTTGTACTGTACGCACACATTAAATCACTGTTTAAATTCCATCATGTGTCTAAATCCCCTCTGCAATATGATGAAAAATTCTCTCTCTCTCTCTCTCTCTCTCTCTCTCTCTCTCTCTCTCTCTCTCTCTCTCTCTCCTCTCTCTCTCTCTCTCTCTCTCTCTCTCTCTCTCTCTCTCTCTCTCTCTCTCTCTCTCTCTCTCTCTCTCTCTCTCTCTCTCCTCTCTCTCTCTCTCCTCTCTCTCTCTCTCTCTCTCTCTCTCTCTCTCTCTCTCTCTCTCTCTCTCTCTCTCTCTCTCTCTCTCTCTCTCTCTCTCTCTCTCTCTCTTCTCTCTCTCTCTCTCTCTCTCTCTCTCTCTCTCCTCTCTCTCTCTCTCTCTCTCTCTCTCTCTCTCTCTCTCTCCCAGTCCAACCCTCTATTTCATGGTCATTCTTGTACCATCTGTATCACTACTCTAGGAATCCCTTGACTACATTGACACAATTACAGTCAGACTGGGTAAGTCCACAGCTTTCAACTTGATAAACAAGAGCGCCATAGATTTACTTATAGAAAGAAGCTTTTATTACATTTTAGTCATTTAGCAGACGCTCTTATCCAGAGCGACTTACTGTTAGTGAGTGCATACATTCTTATATATATTTTTTTTTTCATACTGGCCCCCCGTGGGAATCGAACCCACAACCCTGGCGTTGCAAACGCCATGCTCTACCAACATCCCTGCCGGACATCTCTACCAACATTCCCTCCCCTACCCTGGACAACGCTGGGCCAATTGTGCGCCGCCCCATGGGTCTCCCGGTCGCGGCCGGCTACGACAGAGCCTGGATTCGAACCAGGATCTCTAGTGGCACAGCTAGCACTGCGATGCAGTGCCTTAGACCACTAATTTTATCCCCTTCATAGACTCTTACTGTATTAGCCTGCTCCCACATTGGCCATCAGAAATAGCCACACCATATAAAAATACATATTGATTAATTGCATCACTGTCTAGACAGGAAGATACAGAAGTAGACTGTGTCTCTGAGTATTGTATTGATATGCCCATGAACAGAAAATAAAACAAATGAAAACAGAGAGCTTTGGAGTGTATTTCTGCCTTACCTCGTAAATCCAGGAGGTAAGGCACTGCGTTGTCTCATCGTGGTGTAGTGACTATGTGATAGTATTGTTCATTATGAACAGCACTATTCTACAGCACCATACTAATCTTCCTTAGCCTCTGTCCAAGTCACCCTCTCCTCCATTATTCAGTGACTTTCATAGGTCACTCTGGCTAATCATTCATTTATGCTGATGCTGACCCAATGCTCCTACTACTTTGTGTGTGTGTGTATTGACATGTATGTGTAACTGATAGACACACAAACACACACACACACACACACCACACACACACACCACACACACACACACACACACACACACACACACACACACACACACACACACACATACATGTTAATGTTTTTAAATGTATGTCAATTATAAAATATTTTGTCTGTAATGTCTTTTTTGTTATGTGTCAGACACCAGTAAGACTAGCTGTCGCCATTGACGTCGGCTAATGGGGATCCTAAATATAATGGGGATCATAAAATATATATAATGGCGCCAGCTCTCTTATGAAGGGAATATAGTCGGCTGCCTCAGCTTTAACCGACTGCTGCCAATCAAGGTAAATTGTCAGCGAGGTGCCCCTGCAAGTGTGGAAAATGAACAGGACTCTGTTTTGATTGAATCTGTCCACCCCAATTATGCTCTACCTCTCAGGCATCTGAGCTCTCATTACTTTCTCTTTGCCTCAGAATGTGTTTCTTCATCAGGGAAAGAGCCATGCATGATGTCTGGATTAAACCCTTGAATTTTATTTTGGAACTTGTTATTCTCTATTCTCTATTTCTATCAGGGTGGTGTATATGTTTTTCCAACTCAAAACCAAGGCTTTAGGGCTTTAGTTTTCTACTTCCAATCACCTTCATTCCAATTGTGTTGTTTTGTTGTTATATTGCCATAATGACTGCAGCTAGCTACTGAAAATACTTTGACAGGTAATCTCCATGCAGTGTGACTGTCAGTTGGCAGAGTGTTAACGTAACTCTGATTTGTTTTTCTCACATTGCAGTTGTGAAATAATTTATTAAATCCATGATGTTTGATTTGGATTGTTAAACCACACAGGGGACCATATGCACTGGAGTTAGACCAGTGTTAGATCCTCTGTTCTCAGACAGTTGCTTTCTCTGTGTGACTGCACACAGCTCACACGGTCTCTCTCCACAGATGTCACACAAAGCACCTCAACAAGGTTGCAGGGACTTTACATTCTGGAGTGGGCCCATAGTAAGCAAAGCTAAAGGTTGTCTAGTGGCTTGATAGAGATAGATGGTAGCTCACTGTGTGCCTCTTCTCACTAATTACAGGTGACAGGTTATTCAGTTACCCACCACAGATTTCATAAAAATATGATTGATGACAGTGGATGACACTGACCTATATCTGTTCTCCATTGTTTGTACACGCTAGCTGACTATACAGTGGGGGAAAAAAGTATTTAGTCAGCCACCAATTGTGCAAGTTCTCCCACTTAAAAAGATGAGAGAGGCCTGTAATTTTCATCATAGGTACACGTCAACTATGACAGACAAATTGAGAAAAGAAAATCCAGAAAATCACATTGTAGGATTTTTTATGAATTTATTTGAAAATTATGGTGGAAAATAAGTATTTGGTCAACTACAAACAAGCAAGATTTCTGGCTCTCACAGACCTGTAACTTCTTCTTTAAGAGGCTCCTCTGTCCTCCACTCGTTACCTGTATTAATGGAACCTGTTTGAACTTGTTATCAGTATAAAAGACACCTGTCCACAACCTCAAACAGTCACACTCCAAACTACACTATGGCCAAGACCAAAGAGCTGTCAAAGGACACCAGAAACAAAATTGTAGACCTGCACCAGGCTGGGAAGACTGAATCTGCAATAGGTAAGCAGCTTGGTTTGAAGAAATCAACTGTGGGAGGAATTATTAGGAAATGGAAGACATACAAGACCACTGATAATCTCCATCGATCTGGGGCTCCACGCAAGATCTCACCCCGTGGGGTCAAAATGATCACAAGAACGGTGAGCAAAAATCCCAGAACCACACGGGGGGACCTAGTGAATGACCTGCAGAGAGCTGGGACCAAAGTAACAAAGCCTACCATCAGTAACACACTACGCCGCCAGGGACTCAAATCCTGCAGTGCCAGACGTGTCCCCCTGCTTAAGCCAGTACATGTCCAGGCCCGTCTGAACTTTGCTAGAGTGCATTTGGATGATCCAGAAGAGGATTGGGAGAATGTCATATGGTCAGATGAAACCAAAATATAACTTTTTGGTAGAAACTCAACTCGTTGTGTTTGGAGGACAAAGAATGCTGAGTTGCATCCAAAGAACACCATACCTACTGTGAAGCATGGGGGTGGAAACATCATGCTTTGGGGCTGTTTTTCTGCAAAGGGACCAGGACGACTGATCCGTGTAAAGGAAAGAATGAATGGGGCCATGTATCGTGAGATTTTGAGTGAAAACCTCCTTCCATCAGCAAGGGCATTGAAGATGAAACGTGGCTGGGTCTTTCAGCATGACAATGATCCCAAACACACCGCCCGGGCAACGAAGGAGTGGCTTCGTAAGAAGCATTTCAAGGTCCTAGAGTGGCCTAGCCAGTCTCCAGATCTCAACCCCATAGAAAATCTTTGGAGGGAGTTGAAAGTCCGTGTTGCCCAGCGACAGCCCCAAAACATCACTGCTCTAGAGGAGATCTGCATGGAGGAATGGGCCAAATACCAGCAACAGTGTGTGAAAACCTTGTGAAGACTTACAGAAAACGTTTGACCTATGTCATTGCCAACAAAGGGTATATAACAAAGTATTGAGAAACTTTTGTTATTGACCAAATACTTATTTTCCACCATAATTTGCAAATAAATTCATAAAGAATCCTACAATGTGATTTTCTGGATATTCTTTTCTCATTTTGTCTGTCATAGTTGACGTGTACCTATGATGAAAATTACAGGCCTCTCTCATCTTTTTAAGTGGGAGAACTTGCACAATTGGTGGCTGACTAAATACTTTTTTTCCCCACTGTAACAGCCATTTTGAGTCTGTTGAAAAGCTTCATAGAGACTTAATATTGTTTTGTAGTTATTTCCAAGGCTCATGTAAAGCACATGCTGTAACCCCAGTCACGGCATGCAGGGAGATTACCTGTTGTCTCTGATTTTACTAAAAGCATACACTTCATGGAATACAGCACCATCTCAAACAGAAGAGTGAATGCACATTAGGATTCTCATCCATAGTGGCGAGTTCAGAGCGAAATGAAAACTGAATTTTTTATCGGAGCAAACCGAGACAGCGGTGAATTGTTATAAATCCCTCTACAGATGTAAGATCTTAATTTGATTACCCTGTTGCAGGAGAACTTTCCTGCAATGCAGGAAATGTAAAACCTGTAGTGTATTTAAGGTTTAAAAAGGCTTCTGAAGTTTGTAATTTCCACTTTGATTTTCCCTTACAAAAAATGCATCAACCCCTACAAAAATGTCCATTAATTATAATTCAAATAATAATTCACATTTCCTGTTGCTGCAAGATTATTTTCCTGCTGTAGCAAACTGGTTCAAATTAAGATCCTACATCTGTACATTCCTATAGGGTGGTGAGTACACAGCATACAATACATGGGCTTAACTCTGCATTAATGCAAAGCTGACAATGATTGCCTAACGGATATTTCCCATTAATGCACACAAATGGGTGAAAGGACAGCATCACCAGTTTAATTATGCATTGTGTGTAGATTGGAGAGGCCTTCAATATGGACGATAGGCTTAATGGAATGGAACGGGTAAATGGAGAACTCATCTCCTTTCTACCGACCAGGGGACCAAATTGCTTCTGTGGAACTTAACCTTTACACATGTACCACTATTAGAGCTGATATGGGCAGTCTATGAATAAAACACACTAACACTATCTACATTGAATGGTTCCTCAAAGGCAGAACTGAATAAAATCTACATTGACAACTGCTGCACACGTTGTTGTTACAATATATCCACCAACAGTACATTTTACAATTTATATTCATACTGAACAATATTCTAGGTTAATAATGGCAGTTTCTACGTAAAAATATCAAAGAGTTAGACCATGTGAATAAGCCCAGATGCTACCTGTCCGGTGAGAAGTCCAACCTAAGCCCAGATGCTACCTGTCCGGTGAGAAGTCCAAACTTTGCCTGTAGCCCAGTTGGTAGACCATGGTGCTTGCAATGCCAGGATTGTGGGTTCAATTCCCGGGGCCACCCATATGTAAAATGTATGCACACATGACTGTAAGTCGCTTTGGATAAAAGTGTCAGCTAAATGGCATATGTTATGTTATGTTGCCATGTTATCATAAGAGTAATACATGACATTATTGACCACTGTCTCTGTGAGATGTATGGGTGCCTCACTGAGACCCAATAATAAGACACATTAGCATTGTGTGCTCCTTAAGTGTTCATTAACTTCTGCAGGATCGATGTCCCGTATACGGGAGGTTGAGCTAACGTGCGCTAATGTGATTAGCATGACTGTTGTAAGTAACAGCAAACTTTCCAGGACATAGACATGTCTTACATGGTCAGAAAGCTTAAATTCTTGTTAATCTAACTGCACTGTCCAATTTACAGTAACTATGACAGTGAAATAATACCATGGTATTGTTTGGGGAGAGTGCACAACAACAAAAAACTTATCACGGCAACTGGTTTGATACATTCACCTCTGAAGGTAAATAATGTACTAACATTCAGTAATCTTGCTCTGATTTACATTTTAGTCATTTAGCAGACACTCTTATCCAGAGCGACTTACAGTTAGTGAGTGCATACATTATTAATTTTTTTCATACTGGAATCGAACCCACAACCCTGGCGTTGCAAATGCCATGCTCTACCAACTGAGCTACATCCCTGCCGGCCATTCCCTCCCCTACCCTGGACGACACTGGGCCAATTGTGCGCCGCCCTATGGATCTCCCGGTCGCGGCCTGCTACGACAGAGCCTGGATTCAAACCAGGATCTCTAGTGGCACAACTAGCACTGCGATGCAGTGCCTTAGACCACTGCGCCATCCTGATGGTCCCAGAGATAAAATGTAGCATAGTTTTGTTTGATAAAATCAATTTTTATATTCAAATGTAGGAACTGGGTTCTACAGTTTGAACCCCTGCTGTCTCTGGCTCCACACCAACCCCGGCCGGCCTTCTAGATGAGAAAGTTAGTGTATAAGCTAATGATCCATTATATATGACATTCCTGGGAGTGTGTAAACTTACATTTTGTATTACCATATCATTTTTGTATGTTCTCTATAGTTATGTACTTGAAAATGTATCAATTGACAAATTTGGCACATTTGGTGATTCAAAATAGTCCAGTATTGCCATGCTTCACTGGATCAATCTGAAATGTTGCATACACACTGCTGCCATCTAGTGGTCAAAATCTAAATGATGCCTAAACTGCAATATTATTTTGTGGCCTTTCCTTGCATTTCAAAGATGATGGAATAAAAATAAAAAAATAAAACGCATGTTTTTTGTTTGTATTATCTTTTACCAGATCTAATGTGTTATATTCTCCTACATTAATTTCACATTTCCACAAACTTCAAAGTGTTTCCTTTCAAATGGTATCAAGAATATGCATATCTTGCTTCAGGTCCTGAGCTACAGTTAGATTTGGGTATGTCTTTTAGGCGAAAATTGAAAAAAAGGGTCCAATCCTTAAGAGGTTAAACACTGCCTAGAGGCATACATTAGCAATCATCAGTGAGATGATAATAATATACCTTGATTAAGAAAGTTGATTGTGATGCAGATTAGTGTAGATCATTGGCAACCTGGGGATATGTCTTTCAGTTCTAATGATAAATAGCTACAGTACACACACACAGAGGATCACTGTGGGGTTGACTCTTCATTGGAAGCTTGTTGACCTTGGCAGTGGTTTGTTTTGAAAGGATTTAGACTAGTTTTAGGGCACTTTCATTCGTGTATTTTGGTACCCTGGTGTGGTAGCCGCAAATTATTTCATTACAACTGCACATTTGTGTTTCAGAGTCCATTTTACATTACACAAATAATGTCACCTTGGATGTTGTTCTACATGACAACAAATATTGAGTAGAGCTAAAAAGTTTAATGACAAAACACCATCAAAACAAAAATGATGTTAAATGTATGGATTGTTACCTTTGTGTGATTATAGTGTGTCTGTCTGTGCTGTAACACTTGAGCTTTAGATAATGTAGATATCAGAGAAAGTGTGAAGTGGTAATTGGCTAGCTTCTCTGGGGTTGCCATGTTCAGTTCTTTTATCTCACAATTCATTCAAGGGAGTGATTAAACATTACACAGGAACAAAATATCAGAGTTATCAACCTTATCAAAGCTCGTCAGATGAAGTTCGTGAACACAAATACATCTAATGAATAACTTATGAATTAAACACATGGATTTCAATGCTTTGAAACGAGAAATGTACCTGTATCAGGAAGCAACCTTTTAAAGATTGTCTCAAAATCTAAAACTTTAAAAATGTACTTTACTGGAACAAAAACTAGAGACACATTTACGCAACTTAATGAGATGACCTTTCTCTTAGAAGGTTTAGAGAGCCACAATCACCAACAAAGCTAGCAGCTGCTAATTTAAAACTCCTTGTGTATAGCGCCACTGTAAGCTCTATAGATCTACAGCCTGTATTATTAATAGATATAGTGAGGGAAAAAACTATTTGATCCCCTGCTGATTTTGTATGTTTGCCCACTGACAAAGAAATGATCAGTCTATAATTTTAATGGTAGGTTTATTTGAACAGTGAGAGACAGAATAACAACCAAAAAATCCAGAAAAACGCATGTCAAAAATGTTATAAATTGAGTTGCATTTTAATGAGGGAAATAAGTATTTGACCCCCTCTCAATCAGAAAGATTTCTGGCTCCCAGGTGTCTTTTATACAGGTAACGAGCTGAGATTAGGAGCACACTCTTAAAGGGAGTGCTCCTAATCTCAGCTTGTTACCTGTATAAAAGACACCTGTCCACAGAAGCAATCAATCAATCAGATTCCAAACTCTCCACCATGGCCAACACCAAAGAGCTCTCCAAGGATGTCAGGGACAAGATTGTAGACCTACACAAGGCTGGAATGGGCTACAAGACCATCACCAAGTAGCTTGGTGAAAAGGTGACAACAGTTGGTGCGATTATTTGCAAATGGAAGAAACACAAAAGACCTGTCAATCTCCCTCGGCCTGGGGCTCCATGCAAGATCTCACCTCGTGGAGTTGCAATGATCATGAGAATGGTGAGGAATCAGCCCAAAACTACACAGGAGGATCTTGTCTATGATCTCAAGGCAGCTGGGACCATAGTCACCAAGAAAACAATTGGTAACACAATACGCCGTGAAGGACTGAAATCCTGCAGCGCCCGCAAGGTCCCCCTGCTCAAGAAAGCACATATATATGCCCGTCTGAAGTTTGCCAATGAACAGCTGAATGATTCAGAGGAGAACTAGGTGAAAGTGTTGTGGCCAGATGAGACCAAAATGGAGCTCTTTGGCATCAACTCAACTCGCTGTGTTTGGAGGAGGAGGAATGCTGCCACCGTCAAACATGGAGGTGGAAACATTATGCTTTGGGGGTGTTTTTCTGCTAAGGGGACAGGACAACTTCACCGCATCAAAGGGACGATGGACGGGACCATGTACTGTCAAATCTTGGGTGAGAACCTCCTTCCCTCAGCCAGCCATTGAAAATGGGTCATGGATGGGTATTCCAGCATGACAATTACCCAAAACACACGGCCAAGGCAACAAAGGAGTGGCTCAAGAAGAAGCACATTAAGGTCCTGGAGTGGCCTAGCCAGTCTCCAGACCTTAATCCCATAGAAAATCTGTGGAGGGAGCTGAAGGTTCGAGTTGCCAAACGTCAGCCTCGAAACCTTAATGACTTGGAGAAGATCTGCAAAGAGGAGTGGGACAAAATCCCTCCTGAGATGTGTGCAAACCTGGTGGCCAACTACAAGAAACGTCTGACCTCTGTGCCACCAAGTACTAAGTCATGTTTTGCAAAGGGGTCAAATACTTATTTCCCTCAATAAAATGGAAATCAATTTATAACATTTTTGACATGCGTTTTTCTGGATTGTTTTGTTGTTATTCTGTCTCTCACTGTTCAAATAAACCTACCATTACAATTATAGACTGATCATTTCTTTGTCAGTGGGCAAACGTCCAAAATCAGCAGGGGATCAAATAGTTTTTTCCCTCACTGTAGCTGAACCACCAAGGAAACAGCAGTGGGTCCCATTATGGCAGCAGTATCTACTGTATCTACTGTGCCAGCTGAGGACACTGACAGAGCCTAATCTCAAATAGCTTATTGATTGAAGCAGGGTGCAATGGATTTGATCTATGAAGCTTTTCAAGCCGAAGTGCCAGAATGTCCGTTGTAGAGGGGGAGTCTGTAATGGCTATGTAAGGTTGAATAACTTAATTCAGGGACGGACTGGCCGTCTGGCATTTCGGGCAAATACCAGATGGGCTGGTCCTTTTTTTCCCTAACTGTTTTTTGCGCGAAATAATAATTATCTGGCTAATAATGGGGGCCTCAAGGAAAAAATTGTCCGGTTTGTCAGAAATGCCAGAGCTGATTTGTGGTCCCAGTCTGCCCCTGACTTCATTTGAATCAGCACAAACATACCTGCCTCCCATAAGTTACATGGTGTAGCCAGGTAATTTCATTAGTATGGGTCAGAAACTCACTGGCCGATAAAACAAACATCTTTGAGGTAAAAGGTCTGATTATATTACTTGTGGTTTGTTACAAACTGGCAGTTTCATTATATCAAATTAATGGACTGAGTAGTCAGCCTGGACTCCCATTGATTTCAATAAGACAAAGCAGTCAAGTGAAAAAGGTAACAGTCGGCTCGATAAACATGCTGCTGTGGGAGGGATTTAAGCCATCTGAGGTGTTGACGTCAAGAAAAAGGAAAGTAATAAAACTGCTTTGTCAGTTCAGCACTTTTCTTCTAGTGTTGTAATCATCAGGTATGGATCAAGACATTAATACCCCCTAAGGTCGATGTCCGCAGCCGCGCATAAATCTAATTAGCATAATACAAAAATACCCATAAAAATTGTCTGTTTATGTTAGAGATATCTGTTTTTTCCCCATTGGATGCATCTCAATCCACTGCATCTGCCTATGTAACACTTCTGCATCTGCGGTGAAAGTTGACAGAGCTAGAGTGGTGTTTGTCAGACCATGAGACATCCCAAAAGTTGGTCTTCTCACAAAATCGTTTGTAGCATCCGAACAGTTTGGCCTACAAACTATTATGACCCTTCTATGGAAAGATGAGAGTTCGGACTCGTCTGAACCTCATACTTGACCGTACGGTATTCTAGTTTTATCAGACCAATAGCTTCCTACGTACATCTATATACAGTGCATTCGGAGAGGATTCAGACCCCTTGACTTTTTCCACATTTTGTTACGTTACAGCCTTATTCTAAAATGGATTAAACTAAATTTTTCTCATCAATCTACACACAATGCCCCATAATGACAAAGCAAAAACAGGTTTTTATAAATTTTAGCAAAAATAAATAAAAATAAATGAAATATCACATTTACATAAGTATTCAGACCCTTCACTCAGTACTTTGTTGAAGCACCTTTGGCAGCGATTACAGCCTCGAGTCTTCTTGGGTCTGACGCTACAAGCTTGGCACACCTGCATTTGGAGAGTTTCTCCCATTCTTCTCTGCAGATCCTTTCAATCTGTGTCAGGTTTGATGGGGAGCGTCACTGCACAGCTATTTTCAGGTCTCTCCAGAGATGTTCGATCAGGTTCAAGTCCAGGCTATGGCTGGGCCACTCAAGGAAATTCAGAGACTTGTCCCGAAGCCACTCCTGCGTTGTCTTGGCTGTGTGCTTAGGGTTGTTGTCCTGTTGGAAGGTGAACCTTCGCCCCAGTCTGAGGACCTGAGCGCTCTGGAGCAGGTTTTCATCAAGAATCTCTCTGTACTTTGCTCTGTTCATCTTTCCCTCGATCCTGACTAGTCTCCCAGTCCCTGCTGCTGAAAAACATCCCCACAGCATGATGCTGCCACCACCATGCTTCACCGTAGGGATGGTGCCAGGTTTCCTCCAGACGTGACGCTTGGCATTCAGGCCGAAGAGTTCAATCTTGGTTTCATCAGACCAGAGAATCTTGTTTCTCATGGTCTGAGAGTCTTTAGGTGCCTTTTGGCAAACTCCAAGTGGGCTGTCATGTGCCTTTTACTGAGGAGTGGCTTCCATTTGGCCACTCTACCATAAAGGCCTGATTGGTGGAGTGCTGCAGAGATGGTTGTCCTTCTGGAAGGTTCTCCCATCTCCACAGAGGAACTCTGGAGCTCTGTCAGAGTGACCATCGGGTTCTTGGTCACCTCCCTGACCAAGGCCCTTCCCTCCCGATTGCTCAGTTTGGCCGGGCGACCAGCTCTAGGAAGAGTCTTGGTGGTTCCAAACTTCTTCCATTTAAGAATGATGGCGGCCACTGTGTTCTTGGCGACCTTCAATGCTGCAGACATTTTTTTATACCTTTCCCCAGATCTGTGCCTCGACACAATCCTGTCTCAGAGCTCTACGGACAATTCCTTTGACCTCATGGCTTGGTTTTTGCTCTGACATGCACTGTCAACTGTGGGACCTTTCCAAATCCAAATCATGTTCAATCACAGGTGGACTCCAATGAAGTTGTAGAAACATCTCAAGGATGATCAATGGAAACAAGTTGTAGCTGAGATCAATTTCAAGTCTCATAGCAAAAGGTCTGAATAGTTATGTAAATAAGGTTTTTCTGTTTTTTCTGTTTAATACATTTGCAAATAATTTTAAAAAAACCTGTTTTCGCTTTGTCATTATGGGGTATTGTGTGTAAATTGATGAGGATTTTTTTTATTTAATCAATTTTAGAATAAGGCTGTAACATAACACAATGTGGAAAAAGTCAAGGGGTCTGAATACTTTCCGAATGCACTGTATAAACACAGAGTTAGTACAGCAGCTATGTTTATGATCAAATCTGAGGTCATAAAGTAGATGGAAACAATCAGTGAGCATTTGGGGGTAAATCTTCTATACAAATCATAGGAAGTGATACGGTAATTAAGAAGATCGATGGTTTTAGTCAATGAATGAGACATTACTTAAATAACGGATGCCATTTGGCACGGGACGGACAAACATCTTCAAGTTGAAAGATAATGCTGAGAGGTACTGCCAGCTTTTACTGACATGGTCCTGACGAAGAGGATGCCAAAAGTGTATATGTTTCGCTGCAGGTGCTCTGTGGTTGAGGCCCTTAAATTGACAGGTCATCTTTTACACAGTGCAATCTAATGAAGAGACTGTCATTACCACCGGGGATGTGGTCATCATTAGTCTCATTGTCAATTATGATAAATTAGCTGAGGCAATTAATGTGCGATAGCCTAGGGAATAATAACTTAACTTTTCTCCCATTCATGGACCACCTTATCAGCTCTGAAATACTTCACAGCCGATCACACTCTTATATTTAACACATCAAGCACTTATTTTAAGTATGTGTTTGTGGTGAACAGTGGGCGGAATGTGAATTTACTCAGAAAGTTAACTATCTGCTTTCCAGGCAGCCACAGGTTGGTAAATGCATGTGTAATACAAATACATATATTTGAAATGTAATTCACATTTTTGAAAGATAATGGTTTCTTTGAAGTTGTAGTGTAGTCCAATTTATGAGTGATTCCAATACTTTTAGGACAACACCAATTAATGTAATGTCTTACCAACACTGTGTAACAATTTGTAAGTCGCTCTGGATAAGAGCGTCTGCTAAATGACGTAAATGTAAATGTAAATGTGTGTTCTAAAGTGTTGCAGGATGACAGTCCCTGAATTAGGCCCCAGTGTAAATCCATGGGCGTCTTATTTAGTATAGGACTACAACTTAACTTTGCAGTCAAACTAAATTAAGTTAAATCATAAGAATACTCAAAACTCAAAACACAAAACACAAAACACAAAACAGTTAGTCAATTTCCCCAAACCCCACAGACATCTTGCAAAATGAAACACAGCAATCAAAATCATGTACTCCCTGCTTAAAATAAAACTCTGCATACAAATGAGACACACACACACACACACACACACACACACACACACACACACACACACACACACACACACACACATCAAATGAATCTAACTTAGTGACAACCGAGATCACACTAATGTGACATTTTCAAAACACAACTATCAGAACCTATTTCATTGTAAAGACTAAGATGTTGTTGTTATACTGTATATTGTTTGTGTGTAATCAAACAAGAAAGGAACACAAATGCAAAAATTTACATTTTATATTTCAACATGACTCAATACATGTCAAACAGCATACTGTAAGCACACAGTAAAAATACAAACATACAGTAAATATATTTTGCATACGCAAAGGAAGAAAAATAGGCCTATTTGTACTACTGTACGAAATAGATAAAGAAAATGTCAAAATACAGTAAAATCAAAATCATGTCAAGAAACAAATACTCCATTGCAAAATAAAATCAGTCATGTCTGTTGTTTTGGTCCGGCCACAAATTTTCATCAACATCACAGGTGATATTCTCCTTGGACAGACAGCGGGGGAAATATCTTCTGGCATGACGTATCCACCCCTGACAGGACTCTGCTGGAATGTCACCACAGGCCATTGCCTGGCGAAGGGCCATACGTTCATGGGGTTTGCGATCATACACCGTCCACCTCCAAGCTAAAAACAACTCCTCAATGGGGTTGAGAAATTGGGAATATGGTGGGAGATAGAGAATTGTAAACCTGGGATGGTCATGGAACCAGTTGCAGACGTGAGCAGCCCAATGGAAACTCACATTGTCCCAAATTAGAACATACATTTGCTGCTCAGTATCACCTGGCCCTCTCTGCTCAGGAAATTAAGGATATGGGCAGTGTTGTATGGTCCAAGGGTGGCATGGTGGTGGAGGACCCCATTGTGGCTCATAGCTGCGCATATGGTGACATTTCCGATGTTGTGGAAGATGGCAGGGTTTTCAATAATCTGTTGTTGGATTTCCCACAGTCTTATGGCATTATTTATTACTACCATTTGCACAATGGCAGCATCCTGTTGGTCTGTAAATAGACGTGTTCTACCACCACGTGGTGGTCGTCTTTCAGTTCTAAAAAAACAAAATTGCCTACAGTACAGTAAACACTACAGTAATACAGTATCCAATATAAACATGTTACAAAGTAGTATAGCTCCCAATTTTATACATACAGTGCCTTGCAAAAGTATTTATCCCCCTTGGCATTTTTCCTACTTTGTTGAATTACAACCTGTAATTGAAATGGATTTTTATTTGGATTTCATGTAATGGACATACACAAAAGAATCCAAATTGGTGAAGTGAAAGGAAAAATATAACTTGTTAAAAATAAAATAAAATAAAATAACGGAAAAGTGGTGCGTGCATATGTATTCACCCCCTTTGCTATGAAGACCCTAAATAAGATCTGGTGCAACCAATTACCTTCAGAAGTCACATAATTAGTTAAATAAAGTACACCTGTGTGCAATCTAAGTGTCACATGATCTGTCACATGATCTCAGCATATATACACCTGTTCTGAAAGGCCCAAGAGCCTGCAAAACCACTAAGCAAGGAAAATCACCAAGCAAGCGGCACCATGAAGAACAAGGAGCTCTCCAAACAGTTCAGGGACAAAGTTGTGGAGAAGTACAGATCAGGGTTGGGTTATAAAAAAAATATCAGAAACTTTGAACATCCCACAGAGCACCATTGAATTATAAAAAAAATGGAAAGACTATAGCACGACAACAAACCTGCCAAGAGAGGGCCACCCACCAAAACTCCTGGACCAGGCAAGGAGGGCATTAATCAGAGAGGCAACAAAGAGACCGAAGATAACCCTGAAGGAGCTGCAAAGCTCCACAACGGAGATTGGAGTATCTGTCCATAGGACCACTTAAGCTGTACACTCCACAGAGCTGGGCTTTACGGAAGAGTGGCCAGAAAAAAGCCATTGCTTGAAGAAAAAAATAAGCAAAAACGTTTGGTGTTCGCCAAAAGCCATGTGGGATACTCCCCAAACATATGGAAAAATGTACTGTTGTCAGATGAGACTAAAATTGAGCTTTTTGGCCATCAAGGAAAATGCTATGTCTGGCGCAAACCCAACACCTCTCATTATATAAATAGGCCTGTTTAATTTTGTTTGGCTTGCCGTTCCAAATGAAATGTAATATTTTTTTCTCATATAATTTCAAAAACTTTTCGCTAGGCGTAGGCAAGACCATAAGCAAATACAGTGAGGTAAAAAAGTATTTGATCCCCTGCTGATTTTGTACGTTTGCCCACTGACAAAGAAATTATCAGTCTATAATTTTAATGGTAGGTTTATTTGAACAGTGAGAGACAGAATAACAACAAAAAAATCAAGAAAAACGCATGTCAATAATGTTTTAAATTGATTTGCGTTGTAATGAGGAAAGTAAGTATTTGACCCCCTCTCAATCAGAAAGATTTCTGGCTCCCGGGTGTCTTTTATACAGGCAACGAGCTGAGATTAGGAGCACACTTTTAAAGGGAGTGCTCCTAATCTCAGTTTGTTACCTGTATAAAAGACACCTGTCCACAGAAGCAATCAATAAATCAGATTCCAAACTCTCCATGGCCAAGACCAAAGAACTCTCCAAGGAAGTCAGAGACAAGATTGTAGACCTAAACAAGGCTGGAATGGGCTACAAGACCATCGCCAAGCAGCTTGGTGAGAAGGTGACAACAGTTGGTGCGATTATTCGCAAATGGAAGAAACACAAAAGAACTGTCAATCTCCCTCGGCCTGGGGCTCCATGCAAGATCTCACCTCGTGGAGTTGCAATGATCATGAGAATGGTGAGGAATCAGCCCAGAACTACACGGGAGGATCTTGTCAATGATCTCATGGCAGCTGGGACCATAGTCACCAAGAAATCAATTGGTAACACACTACGCCGTGAAGGACTGAAATCCTGCAGCGCCCGCAAGGTCCCCCTGCTCAAGAAAGCACATATACAGTTGGGGGAAAAAAGTATTTAGTCAGCCACCAATTGTGCAAGTTCTCCCACTTAAAAAGATGAGAGAGGCCTGTAATTTTCATCATAGGTACACGTCAACTATGACAGAGGATTTGAGGAAAAAAAATCCAGAAAATCACATTGTAGGATTTTTAATGAATTTATTTGCAAATTATGGTGGAAAATAAGTATTTGGTCACCTACAAACAAGCAAGATTTCTGGCTCTCACAGACCTTTAACTTCTTCTTTAAGAGGCTCCTCTGTCCTCCACTCGTTACCTGTATTAATGGCACCTGTTTGAACTTGTTATCAGTATAAAAGACACCTGTCCACAGACTCAAACAGTCACACTCCAAACTCCACTATGGCCAAGACCAAAGAGCTGTCAAAGGACACCAGAAACAAAATTGTAGACCTGCACCAGGCTGGGAAGACTGAATCTGCAATAGGTAAGCAGCTTGGTTTGAAGAAATCAACTGTGGGAGCAATTATTAGGAAATGGAAGACATACAAGACCACTGATAATCTCCCTCGATCTGGGGCTCCACGCAAGATCTCACCCCGTGGGGTCAAAATGATCACAAGAACGGTGAGCAAAAATCCCAGAACCACACGGGGGGACCTAGTGAATGACCTGCAGAGAGCTGGGACCAAAGTAACAAAGCCTACCATCAGTAACACACTACGCCGCCAGGGACTCAAATCCTGCAGTGCCAGACGTGTCCCCCTGCTTAAGCCAGTACATGTCCAGGCCCGTCTGAACTTTGCTAGAGTGCATTTGGATGATCCAGAAGAGGTTTGAGAGAATGTCATATGGTCAGATGAAACCAAAATATAACTTTTTGGTAAAAACTCAACTCGTTGTGTTTGGAGGACAAAGAATGCTGAGTTGCATCCAAAGAACACCATACCTACTGTGAAGCATGGGGGTGGAAACATCATGCTTTGGGGCTGTTTTTATGCAAAGGGACCAGGACGACTGATCCGTGTAAAGGAAAGAATGAATGGGGCCATGTATCGTGAGATTTTGAGTGAAAACCTCCTTCCATCAGCAAGGGCATTGAAGATGAAACGTGGCTGGGTCTTTCAGCATGACAATGATCCCAAACACACCGCCCGGGCAACGAAGGAGTGGCTTCGTAAGAAGCATTTCAAGGTCCTAGAGTGGCCTAGCCAGTCTCCAGATCTCAACCCCATAGAAAATCTTTGGAGGGAGTTGAAAGTCCGTGTTGCCCAGCGACAGCCCCAAAACATCACTGCTCTAGAGGAGATCTGCATGGAGGAATGGGCCAAAATACCAGCAACAGTGTGTGAAAACCTTGTGAAGACTTACAGAAAACGTTTGACCTGTGTCATTGCCAACAAAGGGTATATAACAAAGTATTGAGAAACTTTTGTTTTTGACCAAATACTTATTTTCCACCATAATTTGCAAATAAATTCATAAAAAATCCTACAATGTGATTTTCTGGATTTTTTTTCTGATTTTGTCTTTCATAGTTGACGTGTACCTATGATGAAAATTACAGGCCTCTCTCATCTTTTTAAGTGGGAGAACTTGCACAATTGGTGGCTGACTAAATAATTTTTTTCCCCACTGTACAGGGCCGTCTGAAGTTTGCCAATGAACATCTGAATGATTCAGAGGAGAACTGGGTGAAAGTGTTGTGGTCAGATGAGACCAAAATGGAGCTCTTTGGTATCAACTCAACTCGCCGTGTTTGGAGGAGGAGGAATGCTGCCTATGACCCCAAGAACACCATCCCCACCGTCAAACATGGAGGTGGAAACATTATGCTTTGGGGGTGTTTTTCTGCTAAGGGGACAGGACAACTTCACCGCATCAAAGGGACGATGGACGGGGCCATGTACCATCAAATCTTGGGTGAGAACCTCCTTCCCTCAGCCAGCCATTGAAAATGGGTCGTGGATGGGTATTCCAGCATGACAATGACCCAAAACACATGGCCAAGGCAACAAAGGAGTGACTCAAGAAGAAGCACATTAAGGTCCTGGAGTGGCCTAGCCAGTCTCCAGACCTTAATCCCATAGAAAATCTGTGGAGTGAGCTGACGGTTCGAGTTGCCAAACGTCAGCCTCGAAACCTTAATGACTTGGAGTAGATCTGCAAAGAGGAGTGGGACAAAATTCCTCCTGAGATGTGTGCAAACCTGGTGGCCAACTACAAGAAATGTCTGACCTCTGTGATTGCCAACAAGGGTTTTGCCACCAAGCACTAAGTCATGTTTTGCAGAGGGGTCAAATACGTATTTCCCTCATTAAAATGGAAATCAATTTATAACATTTTTGACATGCATTTTTCTGGATTTTTTTGTTGTTATTCTGTCTCTCACTGTTCAAATAAACCTACCATTAAAATTACAGACTGATCATGTCTTTGTCAGTGGGCAAACGTACAAAATCAGCAGGGGATCAAATACTTTTTTCCCTCACTGTACATGTGTTCTGTTTTATGGAGAATATTCACCTCGATAGAAAGAGACTCTCAGAAATATGTGGGGAGGTTGTAAAGGCTTTTAATAAGTCTTCTCAGACCATTGTTGTGTCTTAATAAATGAAGGGGATATTGGTGAAGCAGAAGAACTCTTCAGACAGTGAAGTATGATTCTGGGTATTTCATCAAGGTCTCTCTGTGCAGCCATGCTGTCCTAATGACAATCTAGGTTTTCTCATAAAAAAGGAAACATGGAGTTTCCGGGCTCTTCGCCCTTTCAGAAGACCCAGGAAATAATGAAATAACATTATTATAGAACCACAGTGTACTCTCCAACACCATGAGGACTTGTTTCTAGGGCCAATGTAGGTTGCATTAAGAATGAGCATAAAGTCTCCCATTGACTCTGCAACGGTACCCCCCTGTATATATAGCCTCCCTACTGTCACTTTATTTTACTGTATATATAGCCTCCCTACTGTCACTTTATTTTACTTCTGCTCTTTTTTTCTCAACACTTTTTTTGTTGTTGTTTTATTCTTACTTTTTTGTTTAAAATAAATGCACTGTTGGTTAAGGGCTGTAAGTAAGCATTTCACTGTAATGTCTGCACCTGTTGTATTCGGCGCATGTGACCAATAAAATTTGATTTGATTTGATTTGATTTAAATTGAATATTGTGTTTGCTGTAGAGAAATATTACCATAGTGCACTGTTTTGTACCTCTGTCACGACTGAGAGAGCTTGCCAAAATATAACCTCTAACTTTCAAATTATGTACAATGTGGTTCATTGGGCCACAATAAGTTGAAAACATGCGAAAGTACAATATGATCCAAACATACAGTATTATGCAAAAGTATTAATAAAGATATACTGGGCGAAATAGCCTCCATCTGTTAAGATTCCAAGCCGAGGGCATATTCAATGTGTTGCATGAGGGAAAGACCGCTCTTCTTTGTTCCCTGCCACTCTGCCACTTAGGCCTGTCGTACATGACTTTGTCTGCCCCCTGGGCCCCACCATTCCCTTCCTCTTGGCTGTGAGTCCTTCGCCTCTCCAAACGTCTCCCAGCCCCTCTATGTGTCCTTCTGTTCCTCTTTCCTCACCAGAGGCCTCTGCTTCAGTAATGAGATGCATGCCTCAGCCTCGTCCCAGAGTGCTCGCCTTCATCTCCAACCCCGGAGTCAGGGTTCTGCTCTCCTCCACCAATCATGTGAGAACGGCACGGTGCGGTGTCTAAATGTCATGACCCTACTCCCGCGCACTGTGGTAATGAAGCGGAAAAGTCCAGTAGTCTGGTGACCATGAACAGCATCTCCATTTTGTTTTGCAGAGATTAAGATCATTGATGACGCCTGCAAGAAAGAAAAAAACGAAGTCACCCCTCACCCAACTTAGCATATATACTGAACAACAATATAAACGCAACGTGCAACAATTTCAAAGATTTTACTGCGTTACAGTTCATATAAGGAAATCAGTCAATTGAAATAAATTCATTAGGCCCTAATCTATGCATTTCACGTGACTGGGCAGGGGTGCGGCCATGGGTGGGCCTGGAAGGGCATAGGCCCACCTACTTGGCAGCCAGACTGCCAAATTCTAAAATTACATTGGAGTCAGCTTACGGTAGAGAAATGAACATTAAATTATCTGGCAACAGCTCTGGTGGACATTCCTGCAGTCAGTACGCCAATTGCACGCTTCCTCAAAACTTGAGACATCTGTGGCATTGTGTTCTGTGACAAAACTGCACATTTAAAGTGGCCTTTTATTGTCCCCAGCACAAGGGGCACCTGTGTAATGATCATGCTGTTTAATCAGCTTCTTGATATGCCACACCTGTCAGGTGGATGGATTTGTCTTGGCAAAGGAGAAATGCTCACTAAACAAGGACGTAAACAAGTTTGTGAGCATTTCTGGGATTTTTTATTTCAGCTCATGAAACACAGGACCAACACTTTACGTGTTGCGTTTATATTTTTGTTCAGTGTATATTAAAAGTATATTGAATCTCCCCAGACTTCAATGGAAGTCTGACAGCCCCTGCTACCCAACATGGCCAGAAAGAAACAATGGTCTGTTGTGACAGAATATGAGAAATTATGAATATTTAGACCCACAGAATTTCATGCTTGAGAAATATTTGGCTTAATGATCACCAAAAAGCAACAAACAAACATCATCTGTCCACTGTAAGCAGGGGTAGTGGTGGCTTAAAGGAAAACTCCACCCCCCAAAATATATATTTTTGGTAATTCTTTCATATATATCATTGTTGATATACATAGTCTCAAGTTTTCAAGATATACAACTTCCAACATATAGAAATACAGCCGGTATCATGCATTTTGGGACTATATCAACAATGAACTAATGAAGCAAATACCAAAAGATAGTTTTGGGGTGGAATTATCCTTTAAAGTTCCCTGTATTCACCTCTATTTTCTACAGTGACATTGCCATGCATTGCTGATCCTACTTTGGCCTGAGAAGGCCAGAGAATAGAAAAGGGGGTGATCAGTTACAGAAAGAGAGGGTGTCACTTACAGTACGTGGAGGAACTCATCAAAACCTTTCAGTGATCTGACGGCCTTTGAAAAAATGGTGTACATCAAAAAATGGCAAACGACTCAACAAATGATTATTCTTGTGTTCCAGTGGAATTGCTAGACCCTGATCCCTCATCCCACGTCAACCCTAAGAAAGCATTTCAGTTACTTCATCCACTACCTGTGGGCATGGATCAGTGGGAAATATATTGGTGCTTGAAATACACTGTTGTGGAGGTCAGCGGGGGCCAGCTCTTTGAGGTGCAGATATTTCACCTGCTCCGGCGTTTATTGCAGAGGGTCCATAGCTAGCTGTACAGGGTACAGAGCCATGCAGCTCAGCCCTGACACCGGAGGCTATGACTCAAAAACACTGTCTCCATGGTAACAACACCCAGTTCCAAAACAGGCATGAAAGGCATATTCACACACACACACTCTCTCTCACCCAGAGAGAGTGTGTGTGTGTGTGCGTGTGTGTGTATGTGTGTGTGTGTCTGCATGTGGTGTGTGTATAATAAAGGGCTAGTCATGACAAAGGCATTCTTGCTGTACCAAGGCGTGAATAGTGAATGACAGTACAATATGACCAATCTCTGTAAACCTTTCTTCACACCATTAAAGTGCTATTAACTTAATGATCCCTTCGCCTTGAAAGAACTGTGTTTAATGTGTTTCTTTTTCAGAGCAAAGATGTATGAGTCCAGAATCAGATTATCAATGCATCTTTACAAGGGCTGGATAATTATTCACTTTGATTATGGTGCAGAGTCAAATTTGCATTTGCATTTCAGAGCGCCTCTCATCAGACTTAGCTGATTACATTGTCATAGAGGCTTCATCTGCCTAACAGAGAGGCCTGGTGCTGGCATTCATATTGTGGTCATAATCTGGTTGGAAATGTTAAAAGTGCTTCCGTTGTTTCCTGCCTGCCAAAGGAAGGTGTCAACAACTGGTCTCATTACTCAAGAGCAGCATGACTCATGCCTCTCTTTACTGTAACTTTGAAGAAGCAAAAGATACGTTTTTACGTTCTTCACTTATTAGTTGAGTTTTAGATCTGAGACTTCTCTTTGTAATGCTCTCACACTTGGATTCTAAGCATATGACACAAATCTGAAAACTAAGGGGTTTTAGTTGTTTTGGATATGATGAGCATGTTCAAACAGGTGCAGAAAGGTCCACTGAAAATGTCAGAGCCATCTTTGTTTTTTGTTTGCTGTGTACAGTCGTGGTCAAAAGTTTTGAGACTGACACAAGTATTGGTCTTCACAAAGTTCGCTGCTTCAGTGTTATGAGATATTTTTGTCAGATGTTACTATGGTATACTGAAGTATAATTACAAGCATTCCATAAGTGTCAAAGGCTTTTATTGACAATTACATTAAGTTTATGCAAAGAGTCAATATTTGCAGTGTTGACCCTTCTTTTTCAAGACCTCTGCAATCCGCCCTGGCATGCTGTCAATTAACTTCTGGGCCACATCCTGACTGATGGCAGCCCATTCTTGCATAATCAATGCTTGGAGTTTGTCAGAATTTGTGGGTTTTTGTTTGTCCACCTGCCTCTTGAGGATCGACCACAAGTTCTCAATGGGATTAAGGTCTGGGGAGTTTCCTGGCCACTTAGTTATCACTTTTGCCTTATGGCAAGGTGCTCCATCATGCTGGAAAAGGCATTGGTCGTCACCAAACTGTTCTTGGATGGTTGGGAGAAGTTGCTCTCGGAGGATGTGTTGGTACCATTCTTTATTCATGGCTGTGTTCTTAGGCAAAAATGTGAGTGAGCCCACTCCCTTGGCTGAGAAGCAACCCCACACATGAATGGTCTCAGGATGCTTTACTGTTGGCATGACACAGGACTGATGGTAGCGCTCACCTTGTCTTCTCTGGACAAGGTGTTTTCCGGATGCCCCAAACAATCGGAAAGGGTATTCATCAGAGAAAATGACTCTACCCCAGTCCTCAGCAGTCCAATCCCTGTACCTTTTGCAGAATATCAGTCTGTCCCTGGTGGTTTTCCTGGAGAGAAGTGGCTTCTTTGCTGCCCTTCTTGACGCCAGGCCATCCTCCAAAAGTCTTCGCCTCACTGTGCGTGCAGATGCACTCACACCTGCCTGCTGCCATTCCTGAGCAAGCTCTGCACTGGTGGTGCCCCGATCCTGCAGCTGAATCAACTTTAGGAGACGGTCCTGGCGCTTGCTGGACTTTCTTGGGCGCCCTGATGCCTTCTTCACAACAATTGAACCTCTCTCCTTGAAGTTCTTGATGATCTGAAAAATGGTTGATTTAGGTGCAATCTTACTAGCAGCAATATCCTTGCCTGTGAAGCCCTTTTTGTGCAAAGCAATGATGACGGCACGTGTTTCCTTGCAGGTAACCATGGTTAACAGAGAAAGAACAATGATTTCAAGCACCACCCTCCTTTTAAAGCTTCCAGTCTGTTATTCTAACTCAATCAGCATGACAGAGTGATCTCCAGCCTTGTCCTCGTCAACACTCTGACCTGTGTTAACGAGAGAATCACTGACATGATGGCAGCTGGTCCTTTTGTAGCAGGGCTGAAATGCAGTGGAAATGTTTTTTGGGGATTAAGTTCATTTTCATGGCAAAGAGGGACTTTGCAATTAATTCATCTGATCACTCTTCATGACATTCTGGAGTATATGCAAATTGCCATAATCAAAACTGAGGCAGCAGACTTTGTGAAAATTAGTATTTGTGTCATTCTCAAATCTTTTGATCACGACTGTAGGTTTTAGTGTGAGAAATTAGTTTAGGTATGTGAACCATGTATGAGACCACAGGCAGTTTATTTTCACATTAGTCATGTTATTCCATAGAGATGTCCCTCTCATCAGTAGAGCTTCACGGGGAGCTGCTAAATCATGAAGCATACCACAAACGTCCTCTCCGGAGGTAACTGTGGGACAAGTCTCTCTCTCTCTCTCTCTCTCTCTCTCTCTCTCTCTCTCTCTCTCTCTCTCTCTCTCTCTCTCTCTCTCTCTCTCTCTCTCTCTCTCTCTCTCTCTCTCCTCTCTCTCTCTCTCTCTCTCTCTCTCTCTCTCTCTCTCTCTCTCTCTCTCTCTCTCTCTCTCTCTCTCTCTCTCTCTCTCTCTCTCTCTCTCTCTCTCTCTCTCTCTCTCTCTCTCTCTCTCTCTCTCTCTCTCTCTCTCTCTCTCTCTCTCTCTCTCTCTCTCTCTCTCTCTCTCTCTCTCTCTCTCTCTCTCTCTCTCTCTCTCTCTCTCTCTCTCTCTCTCTCTTATGCATGGCCACGCGCACACACACACAAACACACTATTACCAGCAGCTGAGCTAGTGAATTTCACATTCTGACAAGACCATGAGAGAAACCAAGAGGTGGATTGGATTGCTGAGAGAGGCTTCTCTCCTCAGAGGGTCAATTCAGTACATAAAAAAAATAGATTAATTGACAAATGCTGCCCTGGTTAAGACATAAATCAAACACAATATGTTAAAAGGGGGGTATTTTGGAGACAGACACCCATAGCTAGACTGCCAATGTCAAACTTGACTAAAAGGAGGTTGATCTGGAGCTGTAATTACTTCACACTGCTCAGAGACCTCTGGATACTGGAGATATGAAACACTGAGGGCTTCTTACTCCTCAGGCCTTTACGTACATTAAGGGTTGCAACGAAGTACTTATTGTTTTAGCTAATTGAGGGGAGAAAGAAACTACAAACACACAGTTCTCTTGATTTCCTGGGGAACTATTATATTCTATTCACCTAATAGCTGAGATGTATCACTGAGACACTAGGCAGATACTGTAATCCTCTATATCGTTCATATTGTCCCCATGGCTTATTGTGTCAACCTGATTAACAGCCACAGCTGGGCAATATGCAGCCTGTATCAATATCACAATATCTAAATAATCAATCATACTTTACACTACTGAGATGGGGTTGGTTCATGGCGCTTTGCTCCAATAACACAACAGTGATAAATCAAATCTAATTATAGTTGTCACATGCTTTGCAAACAACAGGTGTAGACTAACAGTGAAATGCTTACTTATGGGCCCTTCCCAACAATGCAGAGAGAAAAATATATAAACAATAATAGCATGATGAATAAAAACAATGAGCAACGATAACTTGACTATATACACAGGGTACCAGTACCGAGTCGATGTGAAGGGGTACAACATAATTGAGTAGATATGTACATATACAGTGGGGAAAAAAAGTATTTAGTCAGCCACCAATTGTGCAAGTTCTCCCACTTAAAAAGATGAGAGAGGCCTGTAATTTTCATCATAGGTACACGTCAACTATGACAGACAAAATGAGAAAATAAATTCCAGAGAATCACATTGTAGGATTTTTAATGAATTGATTTGCAAATTATGGTGGAAAATAAGTATTTGGTCAATAACAAAAGTTTCTCAATACTTTGTTATATACCCTTTGTTGGCAATGACACAGGTCAAACGTTTTCTGTAAGTCTTCACAAGGTTTTCACACACTGTTGCTGGTATTTTGGCCCATTCCTTCATGCAGATCTCCTCTAGAGCAGTGATGTTTTGGGGCTGTCGCTGGGCAACACAGACTTTCAACTCCCTCCAAAGATTTTCTATGGGGTTGAGATCTGGAGACTGGCTAGGCCACTCCAGGACCTTGAAATGCTTCTTACGAAGCCACTCCTTCGTTGCCCGGGCGGTGTGTTTGGGATCATTGTCATGCTGAAAGACCCAGCCATGTTTCATCTTCAATGCCCTTGCTGATGGAAGGAGGTTTTCACTCAAAATCTCACGATACATGGCCCCATTCGTTCTTTCCTTTACACGGATCAGTCGTCCTGGTCCCTTTGCAGAAAAACAGCCCCAAAGCATGATGTTTCCACCCCCATGCTTCACAGTAGGTATGGTGTTCTTTGGATGCAACTCAGCATTCTTTGTCCTCCAAACACGACGAGTTGAGTTTTTACCAAAAAGTTCTATTTTGGTTTCATCTGACCATATGACATTCTCCCAATCCTCTTCTGGATCATCCAAATGCACTCTAGCAAACTTCAGACGGGCCTGGACATGTACTGGCTTAAGCAGGGGGACACGTCTGGCACTGCAGGATTTGAGTCCCTGGCGGCGTAGTGTGTTACTGATGGTAGGCTTTGTTACTTTGGTCCCAGCTCTCTGCAGGTCATTCACTAGGTCCCGCCGTGTGGTTCTGGGATTTTTGCTCACCGTTCTTGTGATCATTTTGACCCCACGGGGTGAGATCTTGCATGGAGCCCCAGATCGAGGGAGATTATCAGTGGTCTTGTATGTCTTCCATTTCCTAATAATTGCTCCCACAGTTGATTTCTTCAAACCAAGCTGCTTACCTATTGCAGATTCAGTCTTCCCAGCCTGGTGCAGGTCTACAATTTTGTTTCTGGTGTCCTTTGACATCTCTTTGGTCTTGGCCATAGTGGAGTTTGGAGTGTGACTGTTTGAGGTTGTGGACAGGTGTCTTTTATACTGATAACAAGTTCAAACAGGTGCCATTAATAGAGGTAACGAGTGGAGGACAGAGGAGCCTCTTAAAGAAGAAGTTACAGGTCTGTGAGAGCCAGAAATCTTGCTTGTTTGTAGGTGACCAAATACTTATTTTCCACCATAATTTGCAAATAAATTCATTAAAAATCCTACAATGTGATTTTCCGGATTTTTTTCTCTCAATTTGTCTGTCATAGTTGACGTGTACCTATGATGAAAATTACAGGCCTCTCTCATCTTTTTAAGTGGGAGAACTTGCACAATTGGTGGCTGACTAAATACTTATTTTCCCCACTGTTGGTAGCGGTAAAGTGACTAGGCAACAGGATAGATAATAAACAGTAGCAGCAGCAGCATATGTGATGAGTCAAAAGAGTTAGTGAAAAAAAGGGTCAATGCAGATAGTCAGGGAAGCTATTTGGGTAACTATTTACTAGTCTTATGTCTTTGGGGTAGAAGCTGTTCAGGGTCCTGTTGGTTCCAGACTTGGTGCATCGGTACCACTTGCCGTGCGGTAGCAGAGAGAACAGTCTGTGACTTGGGTGGCTGGAGTCTTTTATAATTTTTAGGGCCTTCCTCTGACACCGCCTGGTATAGAGGTCCTGGATGGCAGGGAGCTCAGCCCCAGTGATGTACTGGGCCGTACACACTACCCTCTGTAGAGCCTTGCGGTCGGATGCCAAGCAGTTGCCATCCCAAGCGGGGATCCAGCCAGTCAAGATGCTCTCAATGGTGCAGCTGTATAACTTTTTGAGGATCTGAGGGCCCATGACAAATCTTTTCAGCCTCCTGTGGAGGAAGAGGCATTGTCGTGCCTTCTTCACGACTGTGTTGGTGAGTGTGGACCATGTTAATTCCTTAGTGATGTGGACACAGAGGACCTTGAAGTTCTCGACCCGCTCCACTACAGCCCAACGATGTGAGCTTGGCCCTACATTTCCTTTAGTCCACAATCAGCTCCTTTGTCTTGCTGACATTGAGGGAGAGGTTGTTGTCCTGGCAAACTTAATGATGGTGTTGGAGTCGTGCACGGCCATTCAGTCATGGGTGAACAGGGATTACAGGAGGGGACTAAGCACGCACACCTGAGGGGCCCCCGTGTTGAGTCAGCGTGGAGGCGGCCCGTCAGGAAGTCCAGGATCCAGTTGCAGAGGGTGGTGTTCAGTCCAGAGTTCCTTAGCTTAGTGATGAGCTAGGGCACTATGGTGTTGAACGCTGAGCTGTAGTCAATGAACAGCATTCTCACATACAGTGAGGGAAAAAAGTATTTGATCCCCTGCTGATTTTGTAAGTTTGCCCACTGACAAAGACATTATCAGTCTATAATTTTAATGGTAGGTTTATTTGAACAGTGAGAGACAGAATAACAACAAAAAAATCCAGAAAAACACGTCAAAAATGTTATCAATTGATTTGCATTTTAATGAGGGAAATAAGTATTTGACCATCTCTCCATCAGAAAGATTTCTGGCTCCCAGGTGTCTTTTATACAGGTAATGAGCTGAGATCAGGAGCTCCTAATCTCAGCTTGTTACCTGTATAAAAGACACCTGTCCACAGAAGCAATCAATCAATCAGATTCCAAACTCTCCACCATGGCCAAGACCAAAGAGCTCTCCAAGGATGTCAGGGACAAGATTGTAGACCTACACAAGGCTGGAATGGGCTACAAGACCATCGCCAAGCAGCTTGGTGAGAAGGTGACAACAGTTGGTGCAATTATTCGCAAATGGAAGAAACATAAAATAACTGTCAACCTCCCTCGGCCTGGGGCTCCATGCAAGATCTCACCTCATGGAGTTGCAATGCTCATGAGAACGGTGAGGAATCAGCCCAGAACTACACGGGAGGATCTTGTCAATGATCTCAAGGCAGCTGGGACCATAGTCACCAAGAAAACGATTGGTAACACACTACGCCGTGAAGGACTGAAATCCTGCAGCGCCCGCAAGGTCCCCCTGCTCAAGAAAGCACATATACAGGCCCGTCTTAAGTTTGCCAATGAACATCTGAATGATTCAGAGGAGAACTGGGTGAAATAGTTGTGGTCAGATGAGACCAAAATCGAGCTCTTTGGCATCAACTCAACTCGCCGTGTTTGGAGGAGGAGGAATGCTGCCTATGACCCCAAGAACACCATCCCCACCGTCAAACATGGAGGTGGAAACATTATGCTTTGGGTGTGTTTTTCTGCTAAGGGGACAGGACAACTTCACCGCATCAATGGGACGATGGACGGGGCCATGTACCGTCAAATCTTGGGTGAGAACCTCCTTCCCTCAGCCAGGGCATTGAAAATGGGTCGTGGATGGGTATTCCAGCATGACAATTACCCAAAACACACGGCCAAGGCAACAAGGGAGTGGCTCAAGAAGAAGCACATTACGGTCCTGGAGTGGCCTAGCCAGTCTCCAGACCTTAATCCCATAGAGAATCTGTGGAGGGAGCTGAAGTTTCGAGTTGCCAAACGTCAGCCTCGAAACCTTAATGACTTGGAGAAGATCTGCAAAGAGGAGTGGGACAAAATCCCTCCTGAGATGTGTGCAAACCTGGTGGCCAACTACAAGAAACGTCTGACCTCTGTGATTGCCAACAAGGGTTTTTCCACCAAGTACTAAGTCATGTTTTGCAGAGGGGTCAAATACTTATGTCCCTCATTAAAATGCAAATCAATTTATAACATTTTTGACATTCATTTTTCTGGATTTTTTTGTTGTTATTCTGTCTCTCACTGTTCAAATAAACCTACCATTAAAATTATAGACTGATCATGTCTTTGTCAGTGGGCAAACGTACAAAATCAGCAGGGGATCAAATACTTTTTCCCTCACTGTAGGTGTATCTATTGTCCAGGTGGGAGACGGCAATGTGGAGTGCAATAGAGATTCCGTCATCTGTGGATCTGTTGGGACGGTATGCAAATTGGAGTGGGTCCAGGGTGCCTGGGATGATGGTGTTGATGTGAGCCATGACCAGCCATTAAAAGCGTTTCATGGCTATAGATGTGAGCGCTATGGGGTGATAGTCATTTATATACCTTGGCATTCTTGGGCACAAGGACTATCGTGGACTGCTTGAAACATGTAGGTATTACAGATTGGGTCAGGGAGAGGTTCAAAATGTCAGTGAAGACACCCGCCAGCTGGTCAGCGCATGCTCTGAGGAAACATCCTGGAAATCCGTCTGGCGTCCTTGTGAATGTTAACCTATTTAAAGGTCCTACTCACATCGGCTACGGAGAGCGAGTTCACACAGTCGTCCGGAACTGCTGGTGTTCTCATGCATGGTTCAGTGTTGCTTGCCTCGAAGCGACCATAGATGGCATTAAGCTTGTCTGGTATGTTCGCGTCACTGGGCAGCTCGCGGCTGGGTTTCCCTTTGTCATCCGTGATAGTTTGCAAGCCCTGCCACATCTGACGAGCGTCAGAGCCAGCATAGTAGGATTCAATCTTAGTCCTGTATTGACAGTTTGCCTGTTTGATGGCTTGTCGGAGGTCGTAGGCAGAATTTCTTACAAGCGTCCGGATTAGTGTCCCGCTCCTTGAAAGCGGCTGATACTGTTCAATCTCAACAGTGGATGTGTATGTGAGAGAAGACTTGATGTGGACAACCAAGTCTGAAACTATCCAGAGAAGATCTAGCAAAGCATCATGACCATGGTCACAAGAGGAAATGGAAGTCATAGGAGGGTGGGGGTAGCACTTTGTTCCCCCCATGTTTACTTTAGTGAACACTATGTGACCCCCAGACCAGTCCTCTGGTGAATAGGTGACTACAGTAATGCCAGTGATGTGAATATGGACAGAATGGACCAGAGCTGAACACCACGTCCTGTCCTCCATCCATTACGCATGAAAGGCGAGAGCCCCATGGGCCTACCAACCAATGTGCTCATGTTCTATTCCCTTTAGAACACCTTACATTGTGCAACTGCAATAGGCCACAATTATGCTCTATTTCTGAAATACCCTACATCATATGCAGCCAGGGCATGTAATTAATGTAAAATACTAGAGCAGAATTAGCTCAAGTAAACCTTTTTTGGCCGAGATAAGATAAGCAGGGGAATGGTATTAGCTATGGTAGAGTGGTGGATTTAGCTAGACCCAAGATATACTTATTACTGTATCTGTTCAGTCTTGGCTTTGCATTTAATGACTACAGTAAAATAGATTCTTGGAAATTCAAATAGTCTGGTAAAACAACAACAACATTTTCCCTTTGGCTCTGAGGCGAGGAGACATCCTGTATACCACTCTAGGAAGATCTCAAGACCCCTACAAAGTTACCAATAGATCAATAAGAACTAGAGTAAACACTCAGACAGAGCAGGCTGTGGGAGCTAGAGAACTCCATAGGGATTATGTGGGATATAGCATAGAGCCAGGCAGGGACGCTATAGTGATATGGTAGAGGATAGATCAAACATAATTGATTGGTTTATAAAGGAAGTGGCTGTCATGGTGAATGACTTAACTAACCTAAATCTGTGGATTTTGTAATTACAGTGTCTTGCAAAAGTATTCATCCCCCTTGGTGTTTTTCCTATTTTCTTGCATTACAACCTGTAATTTAAATGGATTTTTATTTGGATTTCATGTCATGGACATACACAAAATTGTCCAAATTGGTGAAGTGAAATGAAAAAAATTACTTGTTTCCAAAAATCCTAAAAAATAAATAACGGAAAACTGGTGCGTGCATATGTATTCACCCCCTTTGCTATGAAGCCCCTAAATAAGATCTGGTGAAACCAATTACCTTCAGAAGTCACATAATTAGTCAAAATAAAGTCCACCTGTGTGCAATCTAAGTGTCACATGATCTGTCACATGATCTCAGTATATATACACCTGTTCTGAAAGGCCCCAGAGTCTGCAACACCACTAAGCAAGGGGCACCACCAAGCAAGCGGCACCATGAAGACCAAGGAGCTCTCCAAACAGGTCAGGGACAAAGTTGTGGAGAAGTACAGATCAGGGTTGGGTTCTAAAAAAATATCAGAAACTTTGAACATCCCACGGCGCACCATTAAATCCATTATTAAAAAATGGAAAGAATATGGCACCACAACAAATCTGCTAAGAGCGGGCCGCCCACCAAAAATCACGGACCAGGCAAGGAGGGCATTAATCAGAGGCAACAAAGAGACCAAAGATAACCCTGAAGGAGCTGCGGAGATTGGAGTATCTGTCCATAGGACCACTTTAAGCCGTACACTCAACACAGAGCTGGGCTTGACGGAAGAGTGGCCAGAAAAACGCCATTGCTTAAAGAACAAAATAAGCAAACACGTTTGGTGTTCGCCAAAAGCCATCTGGGAGACTCCCCAAACATATGGAAGAAGGTACTCTGGTCAGATGAGACTAAAATTGAGCTTTTTGGCCATCAAGGAAAATGCTATGTCTAGCGCAAATCCAACACCTCTCATCACCCCGAGAACACCATCCCCACAGTGAAGCATGGTGGTGGCAGCATCATGCTGGGGGATGTTTTTCATCGGCAGGGACTGGGAATCTGGTCAGAATTGAAGGAATGATGGATGGCGCTAAATACAGGGAAATTCTTGAGGGAAACCTGTTTCAGTCTTCCAGAGATTTGAGACTGGGATGAAGGTTCACCTTCCAGCAGGACAATGACTGTAAGCATACTGCTAAAGCAACACTCAAGTGGTTTAAGGGGAAACATTTAAATGTCTTGGAATGGCCTAGTCAAAGCCCAGACCTCAATCCAATTGAGAATCTGTGGTATGACTTAAAGATTGCTGTACACCAGCGGAACCCATCCAACTTGAAGGAGCTGGAGCAGTTTTGCCTTGAAGAATGAGCAGAAATCCCAGTGGCTAGATGTGTCAAGCTTATAGAGACATACCCCAAGAGACTTGCAGCTGTAATTGCTGCAAAAGGTGGCTCTACAAAGTATTGACTTTGGGGGTGGGGGGTGGGGGGGGGGTGAATAGTTATTAACTCTCAAGTGAATAGTTATGCACTCTCAAGTGACATCCATTCCCTGCCGGATCGTTAGACATTTTTTTGGTCTTATTTCTTGTTTGTTTCACAAGAAAAAATATTTTGCATCTTCAAAGTGGTAGGCATGTTGTGTAAATCAAATGATACAAACCCCCCAAAAATCCATTTTAATTCCAGGTTGTAAGGCAACAAAATAGGAAAAATGCCAAGGGGGGTGAATACTTTTGCAAGCCACTGTATCAATCACACACCATAGCCTCACAGCTTCTAGACACGCTCAACCACCCAAGATAGCTTGCTAAAAGAATTGGCAACATCTGTCCGTCAGAGGCAGTGGTCTACTGCATGTTGCCCTTCAGATGGCCCCACCTCCTAATAGTGTCCAGGGTTTATGAGTTTTAGACTGTGCTGTCATCAAATATCTCTGATGTTATATATAGAGTATGAGCTGTGCAGGGGCTGTGTATAGTAAGCTTTTGTTTGCAGTACTTAACTCTAAACATATTATTTATAGGGTGTGACATCTAATTGTCTGTCAGGGCTTTGCTGAGAAAGATTATGGATAATGTGGCAGAATTGTGTTATTAAAGTTCACTCAAGCAGAGTGGAGTGCAGACTGGTCGACGGGGGATGTCTGGACTCTGGGTATTAGCATGCAGTGGGGCAATGCTGTAGACCAGACACCTCTCTGGAGTCCAGGAAATTATTTTGACTGCTATGAAAACTAGTCTTCAGTCCAGCTGAAAATGAAACGCTCTTGACAATACAAAACGCCATGTTTTGGAAGAAGAGAGGAAAGGGCATGGTGAAACAGGATAGTGTGAGAAGCCTCAGAGTTGTCACTGGCCCAGCTGTGATTTAACCCTTTCTCCTGTGTCTCAGAAGGTCTCATGTCACAAAGCTAAGAGCTCATCTCCTTTTCTCCTTCTCATTTCTCTCTTCTTCATCTTCCCTTTGAGACGTCCTTCAGTCTGTCTGCCTGTCAGATCCATCTGGCTCAGCCACACCACACCCAGCTCCTGGGGTATTACACTCCTGCACTACACAGGCCCTGTCAGACACTGATGTTATCCTATCACCACCAAATCCCACCTTTTTAACACAATAACAAAATTATATGAGTAGATTATTCTGCTGTCAGCGACAGAGCTTCAATAGCATGAATGGACATAAAACCAGCAGTGTACAGTAAGAGAAAAAAATTCTGACATAAATAGCCCATTTTAGTATTATCATAATTGCCTGAGTGACCAATTGCCTTTCCTTTTTTAAAGTTTAGTTTTCACTTTTTCTGGTATCAAGAGGCATTATCTTGGCTGGAGAAGATACCCTGCTATTAAGTAAATATCTTTATGCCTTACCTTTCAGGGAAAAAATAGAGATGAGACATAACACACACAGAACTGTGATCCAGAATTAAAGCGATATTGTCAATAACACACACAATACAATGATCCAGAATTAAAGGGATGTCTTCAATAACACACGCAATACAATGATCCAGAATTAAAGGGATGTCTTCAATAACACACGCAATACAATGATCCAGAATTAAAGGGATGTCTTCAATAACACAAACGCAACACAATGGTCCAGAATTAAAGGGATGTTGTCAGTCTTGGGGGTTATGACTAGCGAATTCAATTTCCATGATAGAGCTATAAATGTCATATCCTATCCGCTCACACATCTCTTCTCTATAACTCATCTCAGGCTCTGGGATTGGCCTGTCTCTGTACATGGCTCTGCATGACTTTCACTGCTGTCATGTACAGTGGGGAAAAAAGTATTTAGTCAGCTACCAATTTTGCAAGTTCTCCCACTTAAAAAGATGAGAGAGGCCTGTAATTTTCATCATAGGTACACGACAACTATGACAGACAAATTGAGAGAAAAAAATCCGGAAAATCACATTGTAGGATTTTTAATGAATTTATTTGCATATTATGGTGGAAAATAAGTATTTGGTCACCTACAAACAAGCAAGATTTCTGGCTCTCACAGACCTGTAACTTCTTCTTTAAGAGGCTCCTCTGTCCTCCACTCGTTACCTGTATTAATGGCACCTGTTTGAACTTGTTATCAGTATAAAAGACACCTGTCCACAACCTCAAACAGTCACACTCCAAACTCCACTATGGCCAAGACCAAAGAGCTGTCAAAGGACACCAGAAACAAAATTGTAGACCTGCACCAGGCTGGGAAGACTGAATCTGCAATAGGTAAGCAGCTTGGTTTGAAGAAATCAACTGTGGGAGCAATTATTAGGAAATGGAAGACATACAAGACCACTGATAATCTCCCTCGATCTGGGGCTCCACGCAAGATCTCACCCCGTGGGGTCAAAATGATCACAAGAACGGTGAGCAAAAATCCCAGAACCACACGGGGGGACCTAGTGAATGACCTGCAGAGAGCTGGGACCAAAGTAACAAAGTCTACCATCAGTAACACACTACGCCGCCAGGGACTCAAATCCTGCAGTGCCAGACGTGTCCCCCTGCTTAAGCCAGTACATGTCCAGGCCCGTCTGAAGTTTGCTAGAGTGCATTTGGATGATCCAGAAGATGATTGGGAGAATGTCATATGGTCAGATGAAACCAAAATAGAACTTTTTGGTAAAAACTCAACTCGTCGTGTTTGGAGGACAAAGAATGCTGAGTTGCATCCAAAGAACACCATACCTACTGTGAAGCATGGGGGTGGAAACATCATGCTTTGGGGCTGTTTTTCTGCAAAGGGACCAGGACGACTGATCCGTGTCAAGGAAAGAATGAATGGGGCCATGTATCGTGAGATTTTGAGTGAAAACCTCCTTCCATCAGCAAGGGCATTGAAGATGAAACGTGGCTGGGTCTTTCAGCATGACAATGATCCCAAACACACCGCCCGGGCAACGAAGGAGTGGCTTCGTAAGAAGCATTTCAAGGTCCTGGAGTGGCCTAGCCAGTCTCCAGATCTCTGGTCCTCTGTAGCTCAGCTGGTAGAGCACGGCGCTTGTAACGCCAAGGTAGTGGGTTCGATCCCCGGGACCACCCCATACACAAAAATGTATGCGCGCATGACTGTAAGTCTCTTTGGATAAAACCATCTGCTAAATGGCATATTATTATTATTATTATTATTATAACCCCTTAGAAAATCTTTGGAGGGAGTTGAAAGTCTGTGTTGCCCAGCGACAGCCCCAAAACATCACTGCTCTAGAGGAGATCTGCATGGAGGAATGGGCCAAAATACCAGCAGCAGTGTGTGAAAACCTTGTGAAGACTTATAGAAAACTTTTAACCTGTGTCATTGCCAACAAAGGGTATATAACAAAGTATTGAGAAACGTTTGTTATTGAACAAATACTTATTTTCCACCATAATTTGCAAATAAATTCATTAAAAATCCTACAATGTGATTTTCTGGAATTTTTTTCCTCATTTTGTCTGTCATAGTTGACGTGTACCTATGATGAAAATTACAGGCCTCTCTCATCTTTTTAAGTTGGAGAACTTGCACAATTGGTGGCTGACTAAATACTTTTTTTCCCCACTGTATGTATCACAGGAGGCCGGTGGGAGGAGCTATAGGAGGATGGGCTCATTGTAATGGCTGGAATGGAATATGCACTCACTAACTGTAAGTCGCTCTGGATAAGAGCGTCTACTAAATTACTAAAATGTAAATGTATCAAACACATCAAACATATGGAAACCACATATTTGACTCCGTTCCATTGATTCCATTCCAGCCATTACAATGAGCCCCTCCTCCTATAGCTCCTCCCACCAGCCTCCACTAGTATGTATATACCTCATCATATCACACTCATTCAACCATATATCATGGACGTGAGTCTCCTTAGTCCCTCTGTATAACTGTTAAATATCACTGTACAGAATGTAGATGTTTATCACACTGATGCACTTCCACTCGAAGTTCAACAATCTCCCCAAAAACTGTTCCTGTGAATCAATGACAGCTGTACATAAATGTTAACATGTCTGCTGAATTGCTGGTTTGAACATATTTCTGTCTTGTTTTGCAGATATGAGAGTTTATAAGGGGATGTTTGTCCCCTCGTGTTTGGTATTTCTTTGGCTTGCATGTTTAAATCTGTACATAAACCTATATATGGGATACAGTGGCTTGCGAAAGTATTCACCTCCCTTGGCATTTTTCCTATTTTGTTGCCTTACAACCTGGAATTAAAATTGATTCTTTTGGGGTTTGCATCATTTGATTTACACAACATGCCTACCACTTTGAAGATGCAAAATATTTTTGGGGGTGAAACAAACAAGAAATAAGACAAAAAAACAGAAAACTTGAGCGTGCATAACTATTCACCCCCCCCCCCCCCCCAAAGTCATTACTTTGTAGAGCCACCTTTTGCAGCAATTACAGCTGCAAGTCTCTTGGGGTATGTCTCCATAAGCTTGGCACACCTAGCCACTGGAATTTTTTCCCATTCTTCAAGGCAAAACTGCTCCAGCTCCTTCAAGTTGGATGTGTTCCGCTGGTGTACAGCAATCTTTAAGTCACACCACAGATTCTCAATTGGATTGAGGTCTGGGCTTTGACTAGGCCATTCCAAGACATTTAAATGTTTCCCCTTAAACCACTCGAGTGTTGCTTTAGCAGAATGCTCACGGTCATTGTCCTGCTGGAAGGTGAACCTTCATCCCAGTCTGAAATCTCTGGAAGACTGAAACATGTTTCCCTCGAGAACTTTCCTGTATTTAGCGCCATCCATCATTCCTTCAATTCTGACCAGTTTCCCAGTCCCTGCCGATGAAAAACATCCCCACAGCATGATGCTGCCACCACCATGCTTCACTATGGGGATGGTGTTCTTGGGGTGATGAGAGGTGTTGGGTTTGCGCCAGAAATAGCATTTTACTTGATGGCCAAAAAGCAAAATTTTAGTCTCATCTGACCAGAGTACCTTCTTCCATATGTTTGGGGAGTCTCCCACATGGCTTTTGGCGAACACCAAACATGTTTGCTTATTTCTTTCTTTAAGCAATGGATTTTTTCTGGCCACTCTTCCGTCAAGCCCAGGTCTGTGGAGTGTACGGATTAAAGTGGTCCTATGGACAGAGACTCCAATCTCCGCTGTGGAGCTTTGCAGCTCCTTCAGGGTTATCTTTGGTCTCTTTGTTGCCTCTCTGATTAATGCCCTCCTTGCCTGGTCTGTGAGTTTTGGTGGGTGGCCCTCTCTTGGCAGGTTTGTTGTGGTGCCATATTCTTTCAATTTTTTAATAATGGATTTAATGGTGCTCTGTGGGATGTTCAAAGTTTCTGATATTTTTTTAGAACCCAACCCTGATCTGTACTTCTCCACAACTTTGTCCCTGACCTGTTTGGAGAGCTTTTTGGTCTTCATGGTGCCGCTTGCTTGGTGGTGCCCCTTGCTTAGTGGTGTTGCAGACTCTGGGGACTTTCAGAACAGGTGTATATATACTGAGATCATGTGACAGATCATGTGACACTTAGATTGCACACAGGTGGACTTTATTTAACTAATTATGTGACTTCTGAAGGTAATTGGTTGCACCAGATCTTATTTAGGGGCTTCATAGCAAAGGGGATGAATACATATGCACGCACCACTTTTCCGTTATTTATTTTTTAGAATTGTTTGAAACAAGTTTTTTTTTTTTTTTTCACTTCACCAATTTGGACTACATGAAATCCAAATAAATATCCATTTAAATTACAGGTTATAATGCAACAAAATAGGAAAAACGCCAAGGGGGATGAATACTTTTGCAAGGCACTGTAGGTCTGTTAGCATTAGGGTGGTCCTGTGTGGCTCAGTTGGTAGAGCATGGCGCTTGCAACGCCAGGGTTGTGCGTTCGATTCCCACGGGGGACCAGAACGAGAAAATGTTTGAACTCACTGCTGTAAAACGCTCTAGATCAGAATGTCTGCTAAGTGACTAAAATGTATCGACCTAGTTTTAATGAGGGGTGGTGACCTTGGGCTATGATATCATCTGGTAAAATGGGACTGGGAAGGGATGTGTCTAGGTTGATCTGAGCACACATACACACAGGGCCAGTGGTGCCAAGGAAATGGCCTCAGAAAAAAAATGGAATCTAATCTGTCCCCTTAATGCACTTCAAGCCACAGTAATAAAAGCATTAGAAGCAATTCAAACTCCATTACCCCACAACTTGTCCTTCCTCCACCTTCTTCACATGGGGAGAAAATAAGCATTCAAAAAGCATTGAAATGCTACTAGAACATTTAAAGCAGGTGAACTAGCTTGTTTTTTGGTCTACGATGTTTACTACAATGTATTATTTTTTTCAATCTGAAATTAAAAGTCTCTCGCCAGCATTTCGTTTTTTTTAAACTTCAAAATGTCCATAAGATTGAATCAAGCAAGTACTGCCATGTTCAGGTAAGGGAAGCGTTGTGTAAAATATAAACCTGGACTCTACTGTATGTTTGGTTTACACAAAGAGAATGTCACACCCAGTTGAAAATATTGCAGACCTCTTTGCTCACCATACCCCGCAGATGTTGAGCCATATGTGCGCTATCACCAGAGCATGGATAAAACCTGAGGATTTGACAGCATTAAATTTGTTTTATCTCAGCTTTGCTGTGTTTTCTATTGCAGTGGGAGATTACCGCTCACATAAGAATCCAACCATCTGTCTGCCAGCCTATAGAATGGGGGATGTATCTCTGTCTCTTTATGGAAAACACAAACACAGACTGCTCTATGGGGGAAACGTATACATGCTTCAAAGGACATACTGTCTTGATAGCTATTCTAGGAATTCACATCACCAAGACTAGCTGGCTTTGTGCTTCTCATTGACTATTAAAATAACATGTTCACCTCGTACAGTGCATTCGGAAAGTATTCAGACACCTTGACCTTTTCCACATTTTGTTATGTTACAGCCTTATTCTAAAATGGATTCAATATTTTTTTTTCCTCATCAATCTACACACAATACCCCATAATGACAAAGCGAAAAGAGGTTTTAGAAATCTTTGCAAATTGTAATACCTTATTCACATAAGTATTCAGACCCTTTGCTATGAGACTCAAAATTGAGCTCAGCTGCATCCTGTTTCCATTGATCATCCTTGAGATGTTTCTACAACTTGATTGGAGTCCACCTGTGGGAAATTCAATTGATTGGACATGATTTGGAAAGGCATACACCTGTCTATTTAAGGTCCCACAGTTGACTGTACATGTCAGAGCAAAAACCAAGCCATGAGGTCGAAGGAATTGTCCGTAGACCCCCAAGACAGGATTGTTATCGAGGCACAGATCTGGGGAAGGGTACCAAAAAATGTCTGCAGCATTGAAGGTCCCCAAGAACATAGTGGCCTCCATCATTCTTAAATGGAAGAAGTTTGTAACCACCAAGACTCTTCCTAGAGCTGGCCACCCGGCCAAACTGAGCAATCGGGGGAGAAGGCCCTTGGTCAGGAAGGTGACAAAGAACACGATAGTCACTCTGACAGAGCTTTAGAGTTCATCTGCGGAGATGGGAGGACCTTCCATAAGGACAACCATGTCTGCTGCACCCCACCAATCAGGCCTTTATGGTAGAGTGGCCAGACGGAAGCCACTCCTCAGTAAAAGGCACATGACAACCCGTTTGGAGTTTGCTAAAAGGCACCTAAAGGACTCTCAGACCATGAGAAACAAGATTCTCTGGTCTGATGAAACCAAGATTGAAATATTGAATGCCAAGCGTCACGTCTGGAGGATACCAGGCACCGCTCCTCACCTGGCCAATACCATCCCTACGGTGAAGCATTGTGGTGGCAACATCATGCTGTGGGGATGTTTTTCAGCGGCAGGGACTGGGAGACTAGTCAGGATCAAGAGAAAGATGAACAGAGCAAAGATCAGAGAAATTATTGATGAAAACCTGCTCCAGATCACTCAGGACCTCAGACTGGGGTGAAGGTTCACCTTCCAACAGAATAATGACACCAAGCACACAGCCAAGACCACGCAGGAGTGGCTTCGGGACAAGTCTCTGAATGTCCTTGAGTGGCCCAGCCAGAGCCCGGACTTGAACTCAATCTCTGGAAAGACCTGAAAATAGCTGTGCAGCGACGCTCCCCATCCAACCTGACAGAGCAGAGAAGAATGGGAGAAACTCCCCAAATACAGGTGTGCCAAGCTTGTAGCATCATACCCAAGAAGACTCAAGGCTGTAATTGCTGCCATAGGTGCTTCAACAAAGTACTGAGTAAAGGGTCTGAATACTTATGTAAATGTGATATTTATGTTTTTTAAAATCTAAAAACCTGTTTTTGCTTTGTCATTACGGGGTATTGTGTGTAGATTGATGAGGAAAAAACAATTTAATCAATTTTAGAATAAGGCAGTAATGTAACAATATGTGGAAAATGTCAAGGGGTATGAATACTTTCCGATACCAATTACATGTTGTGTTGGAAACATACTATATGCTCTTTCATTTTATCACCAGCCTCTGCTGCGCCATAGGTTAGTATTTTGCAGGCATGTAAGTATTGCCTTTAGAAGCCAAATTATTTCAGCAAACCTCACTTATCTGCACATCGAAGGACCCAGCGAGCACATTTGGCTCCTTGGAAGTTGTGGGAACATACATTTTTCTATTCCCATTGGTTCTGGGAACGAAGCCATATGTTTCCTGACCGGTAAAACTGAATGTTTTTTAAACGTTCTGAGAACGGAACTTAACATTTTGCCTGTTCTGGGAACTTACATTTTTAGGTTGCATGGAGGTTCTGAGAACGTTTTACTCTGGTTGCTTGAAAGTTTTCCTGGGAGGTTACATTAACACTCTAAGAACGAAAATTATAGATTATTTGGACGTTTTTGAATAACTTCCTTAAAGCTTTTACTGAATGTTGCTAGCTTATTTTGGGTTAACTTTTTTGAACTTCGAGCACAGATAGGACACATGGAAATTAATTTCCTTAGGCATTAACCATGCAAATAACTTTTTTTGTGTGACACCGCATCAGTGAAATTCAAACCTATAACCTTCTGTTCTCTATCCATGGAATTTTCCACTGTGCCACCAGGATTGAGCTAGCATGCAATGTTTTTCAATCTGCTGTTCATTTTTGTCTATTCAAACAGACCCCATTTCAAAGGAAACAAGCACTCATTTAGATCAGGTGTGGCCAATTAATGGGCGCGGCCAACACACCTGCAATATTTAACTTTTTGGGTGACCGGACAAAACTCACATAGAAATGTGTGTTAAAGATCTGTCATTCTAATTGAAAGCAAGTCTAAGAAGCAGTATATCTGTTCTGTGTGCACTATTTCTATGCATCCCGTTCTTAAGTTTCTTCTTTGCGTCTTTTACTTTCGGTTTTTGTACACCAGCTCAAAAGGCTGAAAATACAATATTTTGGGTTATAGAAAATTTCACAGTGGTTTAGATGGTACAATGATTCTCTACACTATACTTGCTTGTTTTGTAACATAAACTGAAATTAGGCAAACTATTAGAATTTTTGCAACTAGGAAATGGCGGAGCGATTTCTGCATAGTGCATCTTTAACAAGATAGAGGATAGAGAGAGTTTTGTTGATGGTGAGAACGTAATGTATATGTTTTTAAATAACATTATTAGAACGTTCTCTGAACATTACTACATTTCTCTTATGGTTTTTATGGAAAGTTTTCTTAACGTTGTTGGAACAATTTGAGAACATTTCTTTAAATAGAACCATGAGGAAACCTGTAGAAAATGTAATGTTGAAATACTAAAATTCCCACAGATGAATGTTGTTTCTTAACATTCCCTGAACTATTTCAGAACATTCCCAATATCAAACCAGTTGGAGAATGTTCCTAGAATATTACCAAAATTCAAATTGAATGTCACCATGTTTTAACTTTTAGGAAACTTTCTGTTAAAGTAATGAAATATCAAGAAAATAATGCTTTTTGTCAAGTTCCTTAAATGTGCTGAGAATGTTCCAAAGCCAAGCAACTATCCTGCACCAGAATGTTGTGGGAAGGTTGTATGCAAAATAACCATAGGACAACCACACTCTCACCAAGGTCTAAGAAACATACAGTATGGTTCTCAGAATGTTATGTGCTAGCTGGGTTCATTGCAGAACAGAAATCCCAGCTAAGTATCAAAGCCAGCTTTTTATCACTTGATGGGTAATGCAACTGTAAGTATGATAATCACCTTACATGACATTTTATGCAGCACTGAAGCTTCGCATTATTAGACAGACATGCAGAGATTTTCAACATGCTTGTGAATCATTGGCTCATGTTTTGCACAGTATTTAGCTCCCGAGTGGCGCAGTGGTCTAAGGCACTGCATCTCAGTGCTTGAGGCGTCACTACAGACCCCCTGGTTCGATTCCAGGCTGTATCACAACCGGCCGTGATTGGGAGTCCCATAGGGCGGCGCACAATTGGCCCAGCGTCGTCCGGTGTAGGCCGTCATTGTAAATAAGAATTTGTTCTTAACTGACTTGCCTAGTTAAATAAAGGTAAAATAAAAAATTCATATTTGCTGCATGTTGACTTCAATCCTTTCACAGATTCAGTGCAAGACTGGATGATCTCATAATAAACTGTAATCATTAGATGTTTGCCCTTTAGAACGTTGTCGTCATTGAATACGCCGTTATCGTTGACCTGTCTCATATGACAAGAAGGAAAATCCTAAGGACTCAACAGAGTATTTTCAGACACATGGACCTAACAGTCACCTTCCTCACCCAGAAACACAAGAGGGACACACCATACTATGCTATACGTGAAAGGTTGACCAACACATTTAATCTCCTCAATGTTAAACTTTCTTTCTGCTGTGTCTGTGAAAGTAAAGTTGCAATCTGCAACTTCTTTCTCAAAGTTGCAAAGTGGATGACAGTAAGGTAATGTTGATTAAATATTCATACATTCTGTTAGATCCACTGTCTGGCTTGCCTCCAAATAAAGCAATGCTTGTTAATACAAAAGGGCCCTTGAAACATCCTCCAATGCAATAAACTCAGGGGCATGACATTTCATTCATTTAGTGTACTTGTCGGTTTTCTTGGCATGCATTTTATAACTCATGTACTTGTCTCGTTAGAAACATGATTATTTATGTTCTATCACAGAGGTATTGTCATTAATCTCATAAATATCCATGGCAACAGGACAAGCTTGAACAGAAGTGTAAGGAGTGGTGAATGCCAGTCTGTCAATGTGACTCTTTGCCTTGTTTTGTTTCTTCCTTTTTGCTGCTTCGAAATTGTGCAAGTATAACATATTATTTGACTGGACATAAATCGACACATGCAGACAAATGCTTTCACATTTGTTTTTTCCCCTTACTTGTTGATCTTGTCACGGCAGATATTGAGATAGTAAAATGTCAACATTAATTGGCATTACTGGCCACGTTACTGGCCAATACTTTTATTCATTCCTTTTCAACATTCACTTTGTAGATGAACTGTAAAGTAATGTGTCAGTTCTAGTACTTTGTCCCACATTTCAAGCAATGCATTGTATGTTGGTAGTTTTAAGGATTATACAAATCCTTATAATGTAAGGATTATACAAATCCTGTTTGAAGCACCTTGTTTAATGTCATTTGGCAGTGTATTGGGTGGAGCACAGCATATGAATGCTTTTGAAGATTGTCCAAATTATTTGTCGGCCGCCTGTGGCTTATAAATTCCATCAGGGCCATTCCATATGATCCATGGAGAGAAAGAGAGCCAGTATTATAATATGCACAATTCACCACTATGATATGCATTGGTGGAAGAATATAATATGAATTGTATTCTTAAGACTAGGTGAAAGTCCAGTCCTTTAAGCTCCAAAAAAAGTGCCATCTTTGTTTATCAAAAAGGATTGGCTGGGAATAGGCCCATTGTTCTTATGCTGTTATGGTAAATCCAAATCTAAAATGAGGGCAGACATTTTTCATTTACATCATTTAGCAGACGCTCTTATTCAGAGCGACTTACAAATTGGTGCATTCAACTTATGATAGCCAGTGGGACAACCACCTTTTTTTTTAAATGGGGGGTGGGGGAAGAAGGATTACTTTTATACTATACAGACAGAATGAGGATGCATGCATGGCCAGCGTACCATTTAAGGTGATGACAGATATACATTGTAGAGTGTTTTATTAGATTTAGATTTGTCTGCATATGAACAATCACTCTCATAAATTCTGGTTATACAGTGATGTGTCTGCTTCTCCAAGTGTAACAGTGCTGGTACTATCTGACAGCATACAGTAAGTCTCTGGACTTGCTGACTCTTTTGATATGATCTCAAAATTTACTGAGCAACATTATAGATCCAGATTATAAAGTTGGACTAAATGAAAGAATGTGGTGGTGCATAACTGATGCAGTCTCTTTGGACACTTTGCCTACTTTACTGTGGTGCTAGGTCCTAGATGCATTGGTCCTATAGGTAAACAAACAGATTTGACCATCTGAAAGCCCATTTCCTCAATCAGTCTTGAGTGATGGTTCACTTTTTTCATTCCTTTCCTCAAACCACTGATGGAAAGGAAGGGTGCGTTCCCTCAGCAATTTAGGTGCTGACACAGATGCTTCCAAAGCGTATTAGCTCTGGAAATGGCCATTCTCCATGGATACAGGATGGGGCAGAGGCAGCTGAGAAGCAAATTAGATGTTTTTTTCCAAGCAGATGAAGGCCCCTTCACTCATCGCTTTACCCTTAGCCAGCCAGAGCAAGGATGCCTGGGAAGTCAGTGACAGGGCGAAGTGGGCCAGGGAGATCTGCGTCAATGATTTTGAAGAGTGTTTTCTGCCAATGTCAACGGTCAACAGGTTTAATGTACACATAGCTGGATAAATATATACAGTACACTCTTAGAAAAAAGGGTTCCAAAAGGGTTCTTCGGCTGTCACCATAGGAGAACCCTTTTGGGTTCAAGGTAGAACCCTCTGTGGAAAGGGTTCTACATGGAACCCCAAAAGGTTCTACCTGGTACCAAAAATGGTTCTACAAAGGGTTGTCCTATGGGGACAGCCAAAGAACCCTTTTAGGTTCTAGATAGCACCTTTTTTTCTAAGAGTGTACATAATTGTTACCATTGGCCATGTAGCCATGGTTTTGGAATAAGACATATAATCAGAAAAATGTCATGTGTATCTGAGACTTTAAACGATAAAAAATAACTTGATTGTAACCTGACTCTTTATCATCGAACACAAGGGCCCTTCGGAGAAGATGATAGATAATTAAGTCAAATAATGAGGGTTACACACACACAAACATCTTATGTAAGACTAAATATGATGCCAGCTGATTTTGAAGAGTGTTGTATTTTCTCCAACAACAATCTTGCTGGCTTGTAGGATCATATGTGTTATTTCATATTTTTGATGTATTCACTATTATTCTACAATGTAAGACATTGTAAAAATAAAGAAAAACCCTTGAATGAGTAGGTGTGTCCAAACTTTTCACTGGTAGTGTATTTATTTTTTATTTTTTACGTGTTATCAACCCAATATTGTTAATCAACCAGGTTGTCACCAAAATAATTATAATATACAGTACATTCGGAAAGTATTCAGACCCCTTGACTTTTTTCACATTTTGTTATGTTACAGCCTTATTATAAAATGTATTACAATATTTTTTCCCCTTATCAATTTACACACAATACCCCATAATGACAAAGCGAAAACATGTTTTTCGAAATTTTTGCTAATTTATTACAAATAAGAAACAGAAATATTACATTTACATACGTTTTCAGACCCTTTGCTATGACTGGAAATTGAGCTCAGATGCATCCTGTTTCCACTTATCATCCTTGAAATTTTTCTACAACTTGATTGGAGTCCACCTGTGGTACATTCAACTGATTGGACATGATTTGGAAAGGCACACCTGTCTATAGAAGGTCCCACAATTGACAGTGCATGTCAGAGCAAAAAGCAAGCCATGAGGTCGAAGGAATTATACGTAGACCCACGGTAGAGTGCCCAAACGGAAGCCATTCCTCAGTAAAATGCACATGACAGCCCTCTTGGAGCTTGCCAAAAGTCACCTAAATGACTCTCAGACCATGAGAAACAAGATTCTCTGGTCTGGTGAATCCAAGATTGAACTCTTTGGCCTGAATGCCAAGCGTCACGTGTGGAAGAAACTTGGCACCTTCCCTACTGTGAACCATGGTGGTTGCAGCATCATGCTGTGGGGATGTTTTTCAGCGGCAGGGAATTGGAGACTAGTCAGGATAAAGGGAAAAATGAACGGAGCAAAGTACAGAGAGATACTTGATGAAAACCTGCTCCAGAGCGCTCATGACCTCAGACTGGGTCGAAGGTTCACCTTCCAACAGGACAATGACCCTAAGCACACAGCCAAGACAATGCAGGAGTGGCTTTGGGACAAGTCTCTGAATGTCCTGGAGTGGCCCACCCATAGCCCGGACTTGAACCCGATCTAATATCTCTGGAGAGACCTGAAAATAGCTGTGCAGCGACGCTCCCCATCCAACCTGACAGAGCTTGAGAGGATCTGCAGAGAAGAATGGGAGAAACTCCCCAAATACAGGTGTGCCATGCTTGTAGCGTCATACACAATAAGATTTGAGGCTGTCATCACTGCCAAAGGTGCTTCAACAAAGTACAGAGGAAAGGGTCTGAATACTTATGTAAATGCAATATTTCCCTGGGTTTTTTGTAATACGATTGCGAGTAGATTGAACTATTTAATTCAATTTTCTTCATAATGTATTAAATACAAGGCTTTTTTGTGTACATTACACCATTTCTTTCATAATGCACTTTATACAAGGCTATGTCGAATTTATGAGGGTTGCCAGATTGGAGAAAAAATACAGATGTTTTGTTTTGTGGTATTTGATTGGGGAATGGGGATACATTTTTATGATGGGAAATTATAATACAAACCATAATACACACACACACACACACACACACACACACACACACACACACACACATACTGCACACACACTCACTTTGTTTGTACTTATGTTATAGCCAACTCTTGACTTTTGTATGAATTATTTTTAATAAAATATTTGTATCTAGTTGTCATTTATTCATTATCTTTAACTGGTTAAATGTTTGTAGTTTGCATGTTTCAGTAATGATTAACATGGTTAAATAGTCATAAATCTCTGCTTGATTTAGCTTTTGGTATATTTGACATTTTTATATATATTCTGTATTTCCACTGAAGAAAGCAATAATTAATCAACATACCCTGATGAAGACAACTTGTCGGTCGAAACGTTGGTTATTAGGTTATTAAATTATTGCATCTGAGCTCCTAGAATGTGCGGCTCTCCTTTTCTTTTTCAAATAAATGGACACTACCTGTTATAAAATGAAAATTGCTCTCTGTAAATAAATAGTGAGAAATGCTCAGTCTGAAGCCATTCGGCTATGGGTTTCACAGCCCTACTGTCACGCCCTGGCTCTGGGGACTCTTGAATGTTGAGCCAGGGTGTGTAGTGTCTATGGTGTATATTCTATGTTGTTGATCTAGATCGTGTAGATCTATGTTGGCCAGGGTGGTTCCCAATCAGAGGCAGCTGTTTCTCGTTGTCTCTGATTGGGGACCATACTTAGGCAGCATGTTTGGCACTAGTCAATGTGGGATCTTGTTCCGTATGGTTTGTTTTGGTGTTAACCTAGGACTTCACGTATCGTTTGGTTTGTTGTTTTTGTTCGTGTGTGTTAAATACGTTAATTAAATAAAATGTACGCTTACCACGCTGCGCCTTGGTCCGTCACTTCCTTGAACGATCATGACAGAAGATTTACATTTACATTTTACATTTTAGTCATTTAGCAGACGCTCTTATCCAGAGCGACTTACAGGAGCAATTAGGGTTAAGTGCCTTGCTCAAGGGCACATTTACGTCATTTAGCAGACGCTCTTATCCAGAGCGACTACAAATTGGTGCATTCACCCTATAGCCAGTGGGATAACCACTTTACAATTATACTTTTTTTTTTTTTTTGGGGGGGGGGGGGGGGGGGGGGTAGAAGGATTACTTTATCCTATCCCAGGTGTTCCTTAAAGAGGTGGGGTTTCAAATGTCTCCGGAAGGTGGTGAGTGACTCCGCTGTCCTGGCGTCGTGAGGGAGCTTGTTCCACCATTGGGGTGCCAGAGCAGCGAACAGCTTTGACTGGGCTGAGCGGGAACTATGCTTCCGCAGAGGAAGGGGAGCCAGCAGGCCAGAGGTGGATGAACGCAATGCCCTCGCCTGGGTGTAGGGACTGATCAGAGCCTGAAGGTACGGAGGTGCCGTTCCCCTCACTGCTCCATAGGCAAGCACCATGGTCTTGTAACGGATGCGAGCTTCAACTGGAAGCCAGTGGAGTGTGCGGAGGAGGGGGGTGACATGAGAGAACTTGGGAAGGTTGAACACCAGACGGGCTGCGGCATTCTGGATGAGTTGTAGGGGTTTAATGGCACAGGCAGGGAGCCCAGCCAACAGCGAGTTGCAGTAATCCAGACGGGAGATGACAAGTGCCTGGATTAGGACCTGTGCCGCTTCCTGTGTAAGGCAGGGTCGTACTCTCCGAATGTTGTAGAGCATGAACCTGCAGGATCGGGTCACCGCCTTGATGTTGGCGGAGAACGACAGGGTGTTGTCCAGGGTCACGCCAAGGCTCTTCGCACTCTGGGAGGAGGACACAACGGAGTTGTCAACCGTGATGGCGAGATCATGGAACGGGCAGTCCTTCCCCGGGAGGAAGAGCAGCTCCGTCTTGCCAGGGTTCAGCTTGAGGTGGTGATCCGTCATCCATACTGATATGTCGGCCAGACATGCAGAGATGCGATTCGCCACCTGGTTATCAGAAGGGGGAAAGGAGAAGATTAGTTGTGTATCGTCAGCGTAGCAATGATAGGAGAGGCCATGTGAGGATATGACAGAGCCAAGTAACTTGGTGTATAGGGAGAAAAGGAGAGGGCCTAGAACTGAGCCCTGGGGGACACCAGTGGTGAGAGCACGTGGTGCGGAGACAGCTTCTCGCCACGCCACTTGGTAGGAGCGACCGGTCAGGTAGGACGCAATCCAGGAGTGAGCCGCGCCGGAGATGCCCAGCTCGGAGAGGGTGGAGAGGAGGATCTGATGGTTCACTGTATCAAAGGCAGCAGACAGGTCTAGAAGGACAAGAGCAGAGGAGAGAGAGTTAGCTTTAGCAGTGCGGAGAGCCTCCGTGACACAGACAAGAGCAGTCTCAGTTGAATGACCAGTCCTGAAACCTGACTGGTTTGGATCAAGAAGGTCATTCTGAGAGAGATAGCAAGAGAGTTGGCTAAAGACGGCACGCTCAATAGTTTTGGAAAGAAAAGAAAGAAGGGATACTGGTCTGTAGTTGTTGACATCAGTGGGATCGAGTGTTGGTTTTTTGAGAAGGGGTGCAACTCTCGCTCTCTTGAAGACGGAAGGGACATGGCCAGCGGTCAAGGATGAGTTGATCAGCGAGGTGAGGTAGGGGAGAAGGTCACCGGAGATGGTCTGGAGAAGAGAGGAGGGGATGGGGTCAAGCGGGCAGGTTGTTGGGCGGCCTGCAGTCACTAGTCGCAAGATTTTATCTGGAGAGAGAGGGGAGAAAGAAGTCAAAGCATAGGGTAGGGCAGTGTGAGCAGGACCAGCAGTGTCATTAGACTTAACAAACGAGGATCGGATGTCGTCAACCTTCTTTTCAAAGTGGTTGACAAAGTCATCCACAGAGAGGGAGGAGGGGGGGGGGGGGAGGATTCAGCAGTGAGGAGAATGTGGCAAAGAGCTTCCTAGGGTTAGAGGCAGATGCTTGGAATTTAGAGTGGTAGAAAGTGGCCTTAGCAGCAGAAACAGATGAAGAAAATGTAGAGAGGAGGGAGTGAAAAGATGCCAGGTCGGCAGGGAGTTTAGTTTTCTTCCATTTCCGCTCAGCTGCCCGGAGCTCTGTTCTGTGAGCTCGCAATGAGTCATCAAGCCACAGAGCTGGAGGGGAGGACCGAGCCGGCCGGGAGGATAGGGGACACAGGGAGTCAAAGGATGCAGAAAGGGAGGAGAGGAGGGTTGAGGAGGCAGAATCAGGAGATTGGAGGGAGAAGGATTGAGCAGAGGGAAGAGATGATAGGATGGAAGAGGAGAGAGTAGTGGGAGAGAGAGAGCGAAGGTTGCGGCGGCGCGTTACCATCTGTGTAGGGGCAGAGTGAGTAGTGTTGGAGGAGAGCGAGAGAGAAAAGGATACAAAGTAGTGGTCGGAGACATGGAGGGGAGTTGCAGTGAGATTAGTAGAAGAGCAACATCTAGTAAAGATGAAGTCAAGCGTATTGCCTGCCTTGTGAGTGGGGGGGGATGGTGAGAGGGTGAGGTCAAAAGAGGAGAGGAGTGGAAAGAAGGAGGCAGAGAGAAATGAGTCAAATGTAGACGTGGGGAGGTTGAAATCCCCCAAGACTGTGAAGGGTGAGCCATCCTCAGGAAAGGAACTTATCAAGGCGTCAAGCTCATTGATGAACTCTCCAAGGGAACCTGGAGGGCGATAGATGACAAGGATATTAAGCTTAAATGGGCTAGTGACTGTGACAGCGTGGAATTCAAATGAGGAGATAGACAGATGGGTTAGGGGAAAAATTGAGAATGACCACTTGGGAGAGATGAGGATTCCTGTGCCACCACCCCTCTGACCAGATGCTCTCGGGGTATGCGAGAACACATGGTCAGACGAGGAGAGAGCAGTAGGAGTAGCAGTGTTTTCAGTGGTAATCCATGTTTCCGTCAGTGCCAGGAAGTCGAGGGACTGGAGGGTGGCATAGGCTGGGATGAAGTCAGCCTTGTTGGCGGCAGAACGGCAGTTCCAGAGGCTGCCTGAGACCTGGAACTCCAGGTGTGTGGTGCGTGCAGGGACCACCAGGTTAGAGAGGCAGCAGCCACGCGGTGTGAGGCGTTTGTGTAGCCTGTGCGGAGAGGAGAGAACAGGGATAGGCAGAGGCATAGTTGACAGGCTGCAGCAGATGGCTACAATAATGCAGAGGAGATCGGGATGAAATGAACTAAACATCAGGGAAAGGAGAGAGCAGGCCTCCCTCACCAAAAAAAAAATATATATATATAACTCTCCCAACTTCCACCTCAGAAACTATAATTGTTTCACTGAACCACCCGAGTAAAACTCTCCCAACTTCCACTTTAGAAATTAGAATTGTTGTAAACTACAGCAGACTGTTATCAGTAGCTGTAATTAAGGACTGATCCCACCATAAAAGTACCAAGCAGCGTGCCCAGGAGGAGAAGCTGGCGATGGCTCAGTTGGGCGAATGGTGGTCATGGGAGGACATATTCGCGGGCAGAGGGCCCTGGGCAAAGGTACAGGCCCTGGCAAGAGAGGTGAAACGGCACCAACCGTGCCGATGACGGACACGCGAGAGGCAACCCCAATAATTTTTTTTGGGGGGGGCACACGGCATGGACGACGGGGCTGCTGGAGGCAGCTACAGGGCGCATCGGCGATTTAGGAGAGGAGGCCACCAGGTTTGGGGGGCTGGAAGGGTGGTTGGCGGAGCCTAGAGGTAGAGCAGAGCCAACTCCCCGTACTCAGGCTAGGCAGCGTGAGACTGGGCAGGTTCCGAGTCATGCGGAGCTACGTACTGTGCCGCGAGTGTTCCGGCACAGTCCTGTACGTCCTGTGCTAGCACCAGGCACGTGTCGTGCTAAGGTGGGCATGCAGCCAGGACGGAGTGTGCCGGCTCAACGCTCGTGGCCTCCAGTACCCCTCCTCGGTCCCGGATATCCTGCACCAGTGCCACATGCTGTAGTGTCAGTACGAGTGCACAGCCCTGTACGTCCTGTGCTGATGCCTCACACAGAGTGTGTGGAAATACACATTCAGCCAGTACGGGTTGTGTCAGCTCTCCGTTCCAGACCTCCAGTCCGTCTCCACAGTCCAGCCCGGCCTGTTCCTGTCCCTCGCACCAAGCCTGTGGTGCGCGTCGCCAGCCCGGTCCGGCCTGTTCCTGTCTCTCGCACCAAACCAGTAGTGCGCGTCGCCAGCCCGGTCCGTCCTGTTCCTGCTCCCCGCACCAAGCCAGTGGTGCGCGTCGCCAGCCCGGTCCGGCCTGTCCCTGCTCCCCGCACCAAGCCAGTGGTGCGCATCGTCAGCCCGGTCCGGCCCGTTCCTGCTCCCCGCACCAAGCCAGTGGTGCGCGTCGTCAGCCCGGTCCGGCCCGTTCCTGTCCCCCGCACGAAGCCAGTGGTGCGCGTCGTCAGCCCGGTCTGGCGCGTTCCTGTCCCCCGCACCAAGCCTGTAGTGCGCGTCGCCAGCCCGGTCCGGCCTGTTCCTGCTCCCCGCACCAAGCCAATGGTGCGCGTCGTCAGCCCGGTCCGGCCCATTCCTGCTCCCCGCACCAAGCCAGTGGTGCGCGTCGCCAGCCCGGTCCGGCCCGTTCCAGCTCCCTGCACCAAGCCAGTGGTGCGCGTCGCCAGCCCGGTCTGGCCTGTTCCTTTCCCTCGCACCAAGCCAGTGGTGCGCGTTGCCAGCCCGGTCCGACCTGTTCCTGCTCCCCGCACCAAGCCAGTGGTGCGCGTCGTCAGCCCGGTCCGGCCCGTTCCTGCTCCCCGCACCAAGCCAGTGGTGCGCGTCGCCAGCCCGGTCCGGCCTGTTCCTGCTCCCTGCACCAAGCCAATGGTGCGCGTCGTCAGCCCGGTCCGGCCCGTTCCTGCTCCCCGCACCAAGCCAATGGTGCGCGTCGTCAGCCCGGTCCGGCCCGTTCCTGCTCCCCGCACCAAGCCAGTGGTGCGCATCGCCAGCCCGGTCCGGCCTGTTCCTGCTCCCTGCACCAAGCCTGTGGTGCGCGTCGCCAGCCCGGTCCGGCCCGTTCCTGCTCCCCGCACCAAGTCAGTGGTGCTCGTCGTCAGTCCGGCACCGGTCAGCTGCTCCACACCGGAGCCAGAGCAATCCGCTCCACCGGTGTAAAGTCCAGCTCCGGGCCAGCGGGACCAGACCAGGGGCGCTACGGGGGGGTAGAGAGAGAGTGGTGGTCACGCCCGGAGCCGGATCCGCCTCCGAGGCGGAATGCCCACCCGGCCCCTACCCTCTTGTGTTTGGTTGGCGCGGTCGCAGTCCGCGCCTTTTGGGGGGGGGGGGGTACTGTCACGCCCTGGCTCTGGGGACTCTTAAATGTTGAGCCAGGGTGTGTAGTGTCTATGGTGTATTTTCTATGTTGTTGATCTAGATCGTGTAGATCTATGTTGGCCAGGGTGGTTCCCAATCAGAGGCAGCTGTTTCTCGTTGTCTCTGATTGGGGACCATACTTAGGCAGCATGTTTGGCACTAGTCATTGTGGGATCTTGTTCCGTATGGTTTGTTTTGGTGTTAACCTAGGACTTCACGTATCGTTTGGTTTGTTGTTTTTGTTCGTGTGTGTTAAGTACGTTAATTAAATAAAATGTACGCTTACCACGCTGCGCCTTGGTCCGTCACTTCCTTGAACGATCGTGACACCTACAACAATGATACAAGTTATATCAACTTAAAAAGGGTTTATTTACAACCTCTGGGGTATAACATGTTGGGAATAGTGGCACAGGAGAGTATAAAATGAATTAAATACCCTAACCCTAAGCTATGTTCAATGTCAGCAGCAATTTCAAGTGAGAAAGGCTCAGTCTGAAGCCATTCGGCTATGGGTTTTACAACCTCTGGGGTATAACATGTTGGACAAAGTGGCATAGGAGAGTCTGACATATAACCACTAACTTGAGTTCAGTCTTCACCAATCAGAACCAAGATGGGCCTAGCTTCGTCCTTCATGACTGGGAAAGGCCTCTATTCTAGGTCGTAGAAAATCCTACATCCATCTCATTAGATCAGAACAGGATGGATCAACAGTGATTCATATTATTTGTTTCCATCCTAAAAGAAGGACAGTTGTGTTTTGCTGCATAACACACTTACATTATTTGTCTACCCATATGATGTGGATCATTGTCAGGTTATTTGATATACAGTGCATTCGAAAGTATTCAGACCCCTTGACTTCTTCCACATTTTGTTACGTTTCAGCCTTATTCTAAAATGGATTCAATAGTTTTTTCCCCCTCATCAATCTACACACAATACCCCATAATGACAAAGCAAAAACAGGTTTATATCAATTTTTGCAACTGTATAAAAAAATAAATACTGAAATATGACATTTACATACGTATTCAGACCTTTTACTCAGTACTTCGTTGAAGCACCTTTGGCAGCAATTACAGCCTTGTGTCTTCTTGGGCAGCTTTTCATCAAGGATCTCTCTGTACTTCGCTCCGTTAATCTTTCCCTCAATCCTGACTAGTCTGCCAGTCCCTGCCACTGAAAAACATCCCCACAGCATGATGCTGACACCACCATGCTTCACCGTAGGGATGGTGCCAGGTTTCCTCCAGACGTGACGCTTGGCATTCATGACAAAGAGCTCAATCTTGGTTTCATCCGACCAGAGAATCTTGTTTCACATGGTCTGAGAGTCCTTTAGGTGCCTTTTGGCAAGCTCCAAGAGGGCTGTAATGTGCCTTTTAGTGGCTTCCGTCTGACCACTCTACCATAAAGGCCTGATTGGTGGAGTGCTGCAGAGATGGTTGTCCTTCTGGAAGGTTCTCGCATCTCCACAGAGGAACTACGATGCTCTGTCAGAGTGACCATCAGGTTCTTGGTCACCTCCCTGACCAAGGCCCTTCTCCCCTGATTGCTCAGTTTGGCTTGGCGGCCAGCTCTAGGAAGAGTCTTGGTGGTTCCAAACTTCCTCCAATTAAGAATGATGGAGGCTACTGTGTTCTTGGGGACCTTCAATGCTACAGAAATGTTTTGGTACCCTTCCTCAGATCTGTGCCTCGACACAATCCTGTCTCTGAGCTCTACGGACAATTCCTTCGACCTCATTGCTTGGTTTTTGCTCTAACATGCACTGTCAACGGGGGGACCATATACAGTGCCTTGCAAAAGTATTCATCCCCCTTGCCGTTTTTCCTATTTTGTTGCATTATAACCTATAATTTAAATTGATTTTTATTTGGATTTCATGCAATGGACATACACAAAATAGTCCAAATTGGTGAAGTGAAATGAAAAAAATAGCTAGTCTGAATACTTATGTAAATAAGGTATTTCTGGTTTGTATTTTTAATACATTACAGAAATGTCTACAAACCTGTTTTCACTTTGTCATTATGGGGTATTGTGAGTAGATTGATGAGGATTTTATTCATGAAATCAATTTTAGAATAAGGCTGTAACGTAACAAAATGTGGAAAAAGTCAAGGGGTCTGAATACTTTCCGAATGCATTGTATAAGCTACAGTAACAAAAGAACACCTTGGCTGTAATTGCTGCAAAAGGTGGCTCTACAAAGTATTGACTTTGGGGGGGGTGAATAGTTATGCACGCTCAAGTTTTCTTTCTTTTTTTTGTCTTATTTCTTGTTTGTTTCACAATAAAAAATATTTTGTATCTTCAAAGTGGTAGGCATGTTGTGTAAATCAAATGATACAATCCCCCCAAAATCAATTTTAATTCCAGGTTGTAAGGTAACAAAATAGGAAAGATGCCAAGGGGTGTGAATACTTTCGCAAGCCACTGTATAGATACAGTTGAAGTCCGGCACCCCTTGGCATCTTTAATCCTGACATTTCCTGACATTTAATCCTAGTAAAAATTCCCAGTCTTAGGTCATTTAGGATCACCACTCTATTTTAAGAATGTGAAATGTCATAATAATAGTAGAGAGAATTATTTATTTCATCACATTCCCAGTGGGTCAAAAGTTTACATACACTCAATTAGTATTTGGTAGCATTGCCTTTAAATTGTTTAACTTGGGTCAAACGTTTTGGGTAGCCTTCCACAAGCTTCCCACAATAAGTTGGGTGAATTTTGGCCCATTCCTCCTGACATGCTGGTGTAACTGAGTCTGGTTTGTAGGCCTCCTTGCTCGCGCACGCTTTTTCAGTTCTGCCCACAAATGTCTAATTAATGTCAGGGCTTTGTATTGGCCACTCCAATACCTTGACTTTGTTGTCCTTCAGCCATTTTGCCACAACTTTGGAAGTATGCTTGGGGTCATTGTCCATTTGGAAGACCCATTTGCGACCAAGCTTTAACTTCCTGACTGACGTCTTGAGATGTTGCTTCAATATATCAACATACTTTTCCTTCCTCATGATGCCATCTATTTTGTGAAGTGCACCAGTCCCTCCTGCAGCAAAGCACCCCCTCAGCATGATGCTTCCACCCCCGTGCTTCACGGTTGGGATGGTGTTCTTCGGCTTTTAAGGAACCCCCTTTTTCCTCCAAACATAACGATGGTCATTATGGCCAAACAGTTATATATTTTTTTTCATCAGACAGACACAACAGGTGCACTGGAACTAACAAGGCACACAGGGAAAATAACCCGGCAATACAAAATACAAGGAGCTCAACTGAGCTTTACTTCCCTCACAATAAACAATCACACTCAAAGACAAGGGGGCAGAGGGAACACTTATACAGGTACTGATGAGGGGATATGAACCAGGTGTGTGTAATAAACATGACAAAACAAATGGAATGATGAGATGAGGAGCGGCAGTGGCTAGAAGACCGCAGTGGCTAGAAGACCGGTGACGACGAACGCCGAAGCCTGCCCGAACCAGGAGAGGAGGCAGCTTCGGAGGAAGTCGTGACAGTATCCCCATTCCCTAGACAAATTCAGCTTTTTACTCCAATCTGGCAACCTTCATAATATCCGACATAGCACCAGTATCCCAAAGTATTAAGCAAAAACAAGCATAGAAAATAGCATTGGCATTAATAATAAAATAAAATAAACGTAAAGCTACTATTATATTATAAGTATTTTGGTGACAATCTGGTTGATTAACAATATTGGGTTGTTAACACGTTTTTTTATTTTATATAAATAAATGTGGGACACAAAAAAAGGCAGTGTAGAACACAATTGCCCAAAATGCATTGCTCCAATAACTTTCAAAAGATTGTTCCGAAGTTTGCCCACCCAAAAAAGTATTTTCCTATGAATGAAGTCACACAAAATGTATGTATTTTCACACTAATTAACCCACACAAAAACACACAAAATTGCACAGAATCTGCTGAAATACTTTTTGTACATATTTGCAGGAATTGAGTGTGAGATTGTTTTGGTGTCAGAGGACTTTGGCCAAAGAAAGAAGAGCTCTCCCTGTTCTGCCCCCACTCCCTTCTCTGATTTTTTGTTTTCTCTCAACAAATCATTTGACCATAGCAACATCAATCCAAAACACAAATAAGAAATGATCTGGAAAAAAATACACTGAAGAAGAAAGGAAGGAACAGGATGTGCTTAGGTGTACAGTTACATCACTTTGTCTTCTATTGATTGCACCCCAGCCAGACGGACGTTGTGGTAATTGGGCTTGTTCTGAAAACTCAACCATATCCCTGTTCTCTCTCTGCCATCATTAGAGCTATAAAGTTTTTTTGGGGGGATGAAGAGGAGAGAGGAAGCAGCTCATTTTCAATAATAATGATAGAGAGAGAACAGTGTCTCATTCTGGATTCCCTTTGATCTCACTTGCTCTTTGTGACTCTGGTGCACACTGTGCTCTGGAGGCTGCAGCGGCAGTTGACTCCTGGATCTCTCACTTTGATTTGCTGTTGAAAAATGCAAGATACTCCTTGCCGATGATAAAGTCACATTTGTTTGTTTAGACCGATAAGAGCCTTGACTTCAGTCGTTAATGCTTTTCATTAGCATTGAATTATTTGGCGCTGAAGCCTTTGGTCATCAGTGTTCACCCCGAGGCCTTTATCTTCAGATGAGGTAGCTTCCAGTATAGCATTAAACAGCATCAGCAAGACAATGCCATTACTTAGCTCAATTAGCACTATCTGAATGTACTTGGTTAGATTTGGTGGGGTGCAGAGTCACAATGGGGTGTTTCTCAAAATGCATACTACCATGCTCCGAGCACGCAAATTAGCTGTGCCACTAGAGATCCTGGTTCGAGTCCAGGCTCTGTCGCAGCCGGCCACAACCGGGAGACCCATGGGCGGCGCACAATTGGTCCAGCGTCGTCCAAGGTAGGGGAGGGTTTGGCTGGCAGGGATGTGGGTTAGTTTCCCACGGGGGGCCAGTATGAAAACCCCCCCCCCCCCAAAAAAAGCATGCATTCACTAACTGTAAGTCGCTCTGGATAAGGGCGTCTGCTAAATGACTAAAATGTAAAAACATTCGGAGTATGAGTCCAAATCAAAGCATGAGAAACGGAGCACAGAGGGCACTTCTCGAATGCGTACTACGTTTGTACATATTTTGAAGCATGCATCGATGCCAGCTTCAACGGAAAGTATGTAAAGAAATACGACGCAACCACGTAAAAATGACACACATTTTCTTGAAATCAATGGTGGCCATTATTTGAGCTGAAGTGAGAGAAAATACACCTCGACTTCGGAATGAAATGTTGCCTTTGACATGCGTGACTACAATATTTTATCTTGATACGTTAATATATACATGCTGTGTTAATTTTGGCATGGTTACCTGACTACAATATCCACTGTAATGTGCGTATGTCGTAAGCCCGAAGTAAGTCAATAGAGCTAAATGGCTAGCTACTGCTGTTAGCTAGCCAGACAGCCACAAAGAATTGTTAGCTAGCTACCCACGAAGAATTTACATCTACCTTGGATAACATTGATTTTAGGTCATTTTTGCCTGTTGTACTATCTAGTTAGCTACATAATTTGATTCACATATAGCTAGCTTATAATTATGAAGTAAGAAGTTTTTCTTTGTGTATATCTTGTTTCTCTATTGTTGCCATTGTCCTGGCTGAAAGACGGTTCATTGAATGCAGCATGAGGTAATACAGTATGGGGAGTGCGAGTGCAGCATCATGCTGAGGGGGTGCTTTGCTGCAGGAGGGACTGGTGCACTTCACAAAATAGATGGCATCATGAGGAAGGTAAATTATGTTGATATATTGAAACAACATCTCAAGACGTCAGTCAGGAAGTTAAAGCTTGGTCGCAAATGGGTCTTCCAAATGGACAATGACCCCAAGCATACTTCCAAAGTCCTCACAAGAACATACTCAAGAGAACGTCCTCAGAGAATTCACTTGGCGCATGAGAGTGTGGAGCACGGTAGTATGTATATTGAGAAACACCCAATGTCTTGAACTTGGCTATTGAAATGGGAATATTTGGAGCAGTTTAAGGAAGAGGGAGAGCCTAAATGGCATCTTCACATGCTTCTCTGCCTGCCTTTTCAGATGGAAGCATTGAAGTGCTGAATGAAAGAGGTAACTCCTCTTCAAATAATCTGATAAAGAACCACTTCTATTGAAAAAAGCCCCCAGAATGGGAAATGAGGAGCAGATAGGTTTGGGTTGAAAACTGAAATCAAAAGACTCCATTAGCGCTCCATACTCACAATCTGCTCTCTTTTGGTGTCTTTGAAAAATGCACCCATTATGGCACCAGGTCCTATGGTGCAATTAAAATAATGTTTAACATTTTAATTAGCTAAATAATCTACCCCAGATACAATCGGCAGGGCCTAGAGAAAAAAAGGCTAAATACTTTGCAGACGGTGAGTCTCCAAGGGCTGTCCACAAACATCCCTGATGTATAACATATACGGCACTGTCTACTGAAAACAACCACAAACTCACAAAAAATACCATCCAGAGATCCTGGGTGGTTACAATGACCATTTTCCATGATGGTGTTTCCTGCATGACTAAACAATATGTTCACCTAAAAGTGGAAACCTCACCGTGAGGGTATAAATCTGATTGTGCTCCTGGGCCATCGATTGAGACAGAGTTTCAAATCACATTAGAGGAAGAGGAATAGGGACTGCTTGTGATGAGGGTGGAACAGTGTTTCCACGTTATTTCAACCCAAGAATCTATGCGATGACTATGGATCAACATGGAAAACTGATTGGATTTGCAAAAAGCAATCAAGAGTATTTCATCTTCTTTTCACCCAACTTTTAACCTAAATCTAATGACATGGTGGCCTTCTTTGTTGATTTCACGTTGAATTCACGTTAGTTGAAAACTCAACCAAATGTAAATCAAAACTAGACATTGAACTGACGTCTGTGCCCAGTGGGATGTGACTGCAGGTCAGTCTAGCTGACATGGACTATCTAGATGGCAGCAGAGAGAGCTCATTACACTAATTAAGGTGGGCAGAGGTGGAGAGGGGGAGAGAGGCCAGGTCTGACTGACCTATTTACAGATTGGGGAAAGTAAGATATGAGGCCTAGATTAGCCATATCAGCACATCTGAAAAAGTAGTGCCTCTCGTCAGTCAAACTCTATTGAGCCATCAGAACCCAATCTGTACTTCATGTGTATAGGAAGCTATGGAAAATGTGGCTTGTTCTAGGGTTTCCAGAGTGGGTGAAAACACGCTTTGGTGCTGAAATTTCACTTCCTTGTGTTATAAAATACATTTTACCAAGACTCATTTGATTATTCATGTTCTGAATCGTTCAGTGGCGTCTTTCTCTAACATTTTATTAAAAGTACACTACCGTTCAAAAGTTTGGGGTCACTTAGAAATGCAAATTTTTTGCCCATTAAAATAACATCAAATTGATCAGAAATACAGTGTAGACTTTGTTAAAGAAAAAGCCATATCTCAGACTGGCCAATAAAAATAAAATATTAAGATGGGCAGTCTGAGATATGGCTTTTTCTTTGCAACTCTGCCTAGAAGGTCAACATCCCGGAGTCGCCTCTTCACTGTTGATGTTGAGACTGATGTTTTGCGGGTACTATATAATGAAGCTGCCAGTTAAGGACATGTGAAGCATCTGTTTCTCAAACTAGACACTCTAATGTATTTGTCCTCTTGCTCAGTTGTGCACCGGGGCCTCCCACTCCTCGTTCTATTCTGGTTAGAGCCAGTTTGCGCTGTTTTGTGAAGGGAGTAGTACACAGCGTTGTACGAGATCTTCAGTTTCTTGGCGATTTCTCGCATTGAATAGCCTTCATTTCTCAGAACAAGAATAGACTGACGAGTTTCAGAAGAAAGTTATTTGTTTCTGGCCATTTTGAGCCTGTAATCGAACCCACAATTGCTGATGCTCCAGATACTTAACTAGTCTCAAGAAGGCCAGTTTGATTGCTTCTTTAATCAGCACAACAGTTTTCAGCTGTGCTAACATAATTGCAAAAGGGTTTTCTAATGATCAATTAGCCTTTTAAAATGATAAACTTGGATTATCAAACACAACGTGCCATTGGAACACAGGACTGATGGTTGCTGATAATGGGCCTCTGTACGCCTATGTAGATATTCCATAAATAAATCAGCCGTTTCCAGCTACAATAGCCATTTACAACATTAACAATGTCTGCACTTTATTTCTGATCAATTTGATGTTATTTTAATGGACCAAAAAATTGCTTTTCTTTCGAAAACAAGGACATTTCTAAGTGACTCTAAACTTTTGAACGGTAATATATATCCAAAAAGTAACCTAATACATCTGATAATAAGCACCAAGCTTTCTCGCCGCAACTTTTGAGGATTTTAGATGTTGTGGTGGTTGTCTTCAAAGTTGTTTCCGTGGGTTGCAAAAAGCTAAATTAGATTGACACGAGCTGAATTAAATGTAAACGGCTCTGTTGATATTTCACAGAGATACGCTTGTTTTTGTGAGAAATCTTCTAAATAGAATAGGAATCTCGCATTAATATGAAAAGTGTATACTAAAATATGAAAATACTACATGTCATGTCTCAAAATCGATATTTATCTCAACTCTATATTGTTTTATGTTCTGCAGATTCGAGAAGAAAGATGACGAGTTTAACGGGAAAGTAAGCCTGTCAATTAGCCTTCAGCGTCCAGCCTAGCTAACGCGATGCTGTGCAATTGTCCTTATTTTGAACACTGTTTTCACTGGCCTCAATTGATTTAGTCATCCTAATTCTGGCCATCCTGCAAGGGCAAAAACTCAAATACCTTTTGAACGGATTATGATAGAGACATGAGGTTTGGACCATTGGTTTTCTTAGAGGAGAATCTACACATTGGTCAAAATATATGCTTTTGATTGGACATCCTACTTATTAGTTATTGAAAAGCAGACCTATTCTAGGTAGTTATTGCACAGCAGGCCTATTGAATAAAAATATTGGTAGATGATCAAACAAGTGGAAATTTGGAAAACGCATTGCTGTAGCATGAATAAGAGAGTTCAGGGAACTCACTGCAGTTGGTTTTAGATCATTAAAAAATATGTTATAAGAAGATTAGTTACACAGACAACATAATAATAGACAATCAGCCTAAACCTAGAATAAAGGACATGATTGGCAGTGGGGTGTTTCATCATCGTGAATTATTGATTTGAATACAAGAATACACATTCATAATTTCATCATAGCCTAAGGTGAAAAATTCATTAATGAGAACTACAGTATATCCGGTGCATGAAAATGTAATCAGTTGTATCTTCAAAACATTTATGGTTGCCTATCTAAGCAACATGAAGGGTTCATGACTATGACAAACTCACATGGCCCTCTTTTTGAATGGCTAAGGTAGACTGTGACAGTACATGTCTGCACTGTGTACTGAGTTCTGAGACACACACACTCACACACACGCACACACACACACACGCACACACAGACACACACACACACACACTCATTTGATACCTTGAACAAAGGTAAAGTCTGAGGCCCTGTGGGGTTTAACTGCCAGCTCTGGCAAAGGGCTGGGAAATTGCTCACTCAGGGGGAAAATGCCGGTGAGTTTCTTGCTGTCAAGGTGTCCGCTGCTGGGAGAGATGAGGGAGAGGCGAGGAGGAGGCGGGGGCAGTGAAAACACCCCCTGGGCTGAGAGGGAGGGTACGGCTAACGGTAATGGCAGGGGACTTGTGATGGGACACTGTCATATGAGGTACACCACGTGGGGTGTAGATACCGTACAGACAGAGAAACCACAGAACCAGGCATAACTACAGGAGATAAGACTGGTCATATTTTGTATTCCAGAGGACATTGAATGATATTCTCCCTCTATTACCTTGACCAGGCACAGATATACTGTAGTGGACACATGGCATATTGTCTCATTATTGCTTTCGCAACAGCTAATGGGGATCCTAATAAAATACCAGAAATACCAAATCTCTATTGGCAGTATTTATTCCTGATAGAGGACAGCAGTCTTTTAGCTCTGGTCCTATTCTGACTGACCTCCTTCCCTGCAGCATCACTCAGTCATCTTCCTGTCATTCACTTCATCTGAGGAGGACAGGATGAACTCTGCATAATTCACATGCCACTGAATCTTTCAAAAGGTTCATTTTCTACATACAGTAGATACCATACTACAGTATATGACCTGATTTTACACCACTCACAGCCATTTCTCATACTTGCCGTATCCTGAATGAACATCCAGAACATAACATTCTAACATAACTGCATTGCATTGTTATTTGAATTCATCAGTCTCTTGATCATTTCGCTCACATCTGGACATGAAAAACCTTTGGCTGGACATGCACACACCCAGCCAGCCATCAAAACCCAAGGTGCCCATGGGTATTGGATGGTAGCTGCCAAACAAGCAGAAAAATAATAAACATAATGATGATTGGTATCCCCGTTGTTGACCTAATGAAGGCTGGTCTCAGTTGGTTCTTCTTGCTATGATTTATCGAAGTAATTTCCCTCTCATACCAGTGGGAAGGCAGAGAGTGGCCTCAAGCTAATTTTATCACCTGGTGTGTAGCAGCAATCTCATTGACTAGAACTGGCAGCCTTGCCTGCCTGTCTTATAATGGCAACATTGGAACCACGGTAAGTCCAGCACACTTTTGAGTTATATTGTTTCTTATTTTTCTAGACCTAAGTGTCTCTTTTGGGTCTCTAAGAAATTGCATAATTATAGTTCACACATTATTTTGGGTGTACATTAATCTACATTAAGAATGTTTCGCATTTTCATCTTGAGTTCAAATGACATCCTTTACCTTTGTTGATATTGTTTGTAGACTACATCGGCCTCACTCATCAAAATCTAAATAATGATGATATTGTCAGTTGATGAGAAAAGTTAAGGGAGCCAATACATTTTATGTGCAGAATGATAAATATATACAACAAATCATAGTTTAGTGCTCATATTTATTGAGATTATACAAACGATCATACAAGTGATTGCATAGGATACATAAATAATGTTGTGGCACAGCTGCATTTTAGTTAGTTTTTCTGGATGGTAGAAAAGTGAAAGTGCAACTCAAAGAAGAAAAAAGCTATTATATTGAAATGCACAAGAGGAAGTATTATATACATACTGTGTATTCCACTTGTAATTCACTCAAAATAAACATGACCCATGATGAATTGTGAATGAACTGTATAATGTTACAGGATGGTCGGCCACTGACGGTTTGTGACTGAAGGTCGGTCATATGTACGTGTTGCCTACTTGGCAAATTTGACTAGAGCTATATCTAACAACATTATTAATATGCTGGACTGGCTCTAAATAAAGAATTGGACAAAATCAAATATCCACAACTCTATTTTTCCTTATATAAAAACCTGGATTTCTAACATCGGAAGGAAGCACATTGTGGATTGACGAGGAATTCTGCAAGGCCGATATCTAATCAGAGTACTCTAACCGACAAACGTTACACATTGCTGTCCAACGTCTTGTCCCTAATCCCTCACAACCCCTCGTTCTGTTGTATGACCTCAGAAATAACTCAATATCAAAAGATGATTCCAACACTTATGGTTTTGATTTCTATGAGCTGCATGGAAAACACTTGAAGAAACATATCATTTCAGAAAAGACTTGACATTCCTTTGGAAAACTCTTCAAAGAGCTCTAGTTAGTTGAGTTCCCTTTCTTTATTTAGACAGATTGTTCTCTTTCAAATCACGTTATAGTCAGTTGAGTTCATGGTAATATTTTATGTATCATTAAGGAAAATGTTGGGAAATGTCAAAGATAAAATATAGTAAACATGATTGACATTTTATAAGTCCAGATGCATGTCTAAATAAGGAATATAGTCAATACAATGTGTAAACATGCTTTGATGAATGTATGTATTTTATTTTTAAAAGTGTCTGCGCCATGCCACCAATATAATGAGATAAGGGAAAGAGGCAAAAGCGCCCATGGCCTTTTGGAGTAAACAACATGTGTTATTGGACTTTCAAAGATAATAGTGGCGTGGCAGTTAAAGATGTTAATCAGTGATCTTAAGGGGAGTAGCTTTGTAAGCTATGTATACATGACTGTGCATTTGTGTGTGTATATAAGAGATCTCTAAGCCAAAGAGAGACAGCCATTCCATGGAGTGGCTCGGCTTTGTTAGGCAATAATAAAGTCTAATTTCTGGATTCACAAGCTCCAGTCTCTTGAGAGATATTTTTGAGTTGACAATTTTTTAGTCAAATATTTCTACAACATATTTGGCGAGCTTGCCAGGAGTTGAAAAAAAGGGTCCAGAGACGGTGTACATCTGCAGTTATGAAACGGCTTGGACGGACCATACAAACAAAAGCGGCCGCTTTTAAAAGGTAAGCCAAGTTCTTACTTATATAGTATAAACGTTTGTGTGGTTCGATCTGGGGCACGGCATCAGCTGCAGAAATACCAAGTAGGTCTCTCCAAATTTAAGAACCAGAAAATTAGAGACTGGGAGATTTTGAATTTAAGAATACATGTCGATATCACTCTGTTGTTCGTCTGAACCATATGTCCAATTGATTTGATTCATTTGATTCATTTGATTCATTTGATTCATCCAGCTGATCGCTTTGTCTGGGTCATTTCGGCACGGGCGGTTGTCCATCTGGTTGAGCGATCAGACAATAACATGTTAAGTCCTATGAATACCGCTATAAATTTGTCGAGGAAGTGTATTGTTTATAGGCTGCTTAGGTAGGCGAAATCCTGTGCAATACTGCTTATTTTCTGTGTCGAGGAAGTGAATCAGAGAAGAAGTGTCACGCCCTGACTCTGGGGACTCTTATTTGTTGAGTCAGGGTGTGTATTTTCTATGTGGTGTAGATCTATGTTTAAAGTCTAGTATGTCTAGATCTATGTTGGCCGGTGTGGTTCCCAATCAGAGGCAGCTGTCGCTCGTTGTCTCTGATTGGGGACCATACTTAGGCAGCCTTTTGGCACTAGTGGGTTGTGGGATCTTGTTCCGTGTGAGGTTTGTTGTGTGTACCTTAGGACGTCACGTATCGTTGGTTTATTGTTTTGTCATTGTGTTTATTCGTTAAATAAACATGTTTGCATATCACGCTGCGCCTTGGTCCGTCCCGTTTATGAACGAACGTGACAAGAAGGGAAGAATTTACAGGTCGCTTAGGAAAGCGTAGTAAAAGTCCAGGTGTGTAGAGGAAGTGTATCACCTAGGGGGCTAAATAAATAGAAATCCTGTGGATACCGCTTTGGGGAGCTAAAATTAGCGCTCCAGAGGGCTGAACGGGCAGGTGGCTAGCTAAATTTGGGACCTACGGTTACCGCTCTAATGAGGAATTCATTGTTAGAGGTCTGCTCGGGTAGGTGGGGCATTATCCTGTGTTGTGGTGATGCCAAAGTTAGGCAGGGTCGATCAGGTAAAAAAGTTAGGTCATCCTGAGTAGGTGAACGGTTAAACAGTCACTAAGGCTTCAAGATATAGAGGTGTGTATGATAATTATATATACGTTGGAATGATAAGCTTTTCATGTAAATTATATCTTGGAGTTTTGTACAACAATGCCTGTCATAGAATTTTGTAAGATCAGTGAATAGTGACCAGCCTACACGATTCTGGGAGGATTCTATGACTGAGGGGAAGGATTTGGGTAATTTGTTGTTCGTTCCGCTGAGACTAGATTGTGATTAACTGATTTGTGGCAATAAAGAATCATTAGAAACATGAATGGTTTGGTAGATATGAATATATTGGAATAGAATGAATTTTATGTGAGTGTAATTTAATACGAGGGATTGGATAAAATTATAGGTGTTGACTTGTCCAAACACGTAGACGTACGTGGAAATGGGAGAGAGTACATAGGGCATGTGGTAGAATTAAGCATTATAATAAACTATCTATTATTTCAGAAGCAGAGGTGATATAGTCAAGGAATTTTAGTATATTAGGGGAAAATATAATTCATTTGGTTAGGTCGTTAGATTTGGTTCCGAATCAATGAATGTGGGGTTTGACTCGTTGACTGTTAAGTTGTTTACGTTGAGCGTGTGAGATCTGTGTCCTTCAAAGCTATTTTCTGATAAAGTGTGGTATGTGCCAGGTACTAAAACTACTGACCATTATCATTGGAATAAAGGAGGATTAACTTGTCATTTCAATAAAGCATAGATTCTGCATCGCTGATTAGAGTCTAGGTTTTCTAAGTATAGTTCAGCTATGGTTGTGGGTTGTTTAGATTGAAGGAACATTCAGGATAAGATTGGACGATTTAGCAGCCTGCGTCTTTTCAGACTGAAGGACTCACTTATTCAACGGGAAAGAAGGAGGAGTGACTATAGTCAGAAAGGACAGTTAAATACATTTGAATAGCGGACTGGCAATTGCGATAGAGTTATGGCCATAATTTGAATTGTTTAGGTAGACTGGAATGAAAGTAAGGTATTTTAATTATATGAATATAAATATATTATTAGTTATTGTTGGGATGTGAATAGACTTTACTAATGCTATGAACTGGTTTCCGGGTAAAAGAGAGTCGTACTTGCTTGACTGTATCGAGCTGAAATAGATATTTGAAGCAAGTTTGAATAGCTGGATGGAAAACATTTATTTGACAAAATTCTAATTGTTATTACTTTATTCTATAGTTTGCGTGACACCAGTAATGTATGCGAATAGTTGGTGAATTCTAGAATGATAATATATTTTCATTACGTGAACTAGGGGATGCAAGGAGCTTTGGCTATTATGCTGGGTTCTAGATTTGTTGAATAAACAAACTTATATTTTAAACTAAAGTAACGCAATAGGCTACAATTATAACATTATCAGAAAAAGGCACTATACGCTCATCTGTGGTCCTCTGTAGCTCAGTTGGTAGAGCACGGTGCTTGCAACGCCAAGGTTGCGTGTTCGATTCCCAAGGGGGGCTAGTATAAAAATGTATGAGCTCACTAATTGTGAGTCGCTTGGGATAAGAGCATCAGCTAAATGACTAACAAATGTTAATGGTTATGGAGAGAAGAGTGCGTGGTAGTAATGTTTTAGTCATTGAATAAGGTTTTGCTAGATTAATCGAGTGACAATGGTGGAATATGTCTATGAATAAATTGGATCGTGATAAATGGATGATTTCAATATATGATGGTAAACTACAGCAAGTGTTTGGTGTTACTTGTAGCTTACTTAGAAAGGATAGTTCATTCATTCTGATAATGGCGGAGTGATGGTTGTGGCTATGATTTTAGTTGATTACAAGAGAAATAGGATATAGTTTACGACGCATGGAGAAGTGAATGTCTTATATGGTAATAGATAAACTGAACCAAACATGACGTTACTACGGCAATTTAGGATGGTTAATGTTGTTAAGTTCGTTTTTAAACCCTATGATAGAGGTAAATGCAGAACGCTGTTTGAAAGTGTGTTTTATTAGTAGGTCTGCTAGTAAAAATGGAAGAATTTCCATTTTTGTCTGCGGGTGTTAACCATTGGGGCTTACTGAAATGTGAGAGCGCTATGAGGGACATTATGGGTTACGTTAGGTGTACAAGGATCGCGTTTTTGTAGGAAGTCGTAGGAGGTTGAATATTATCGGCAGGAAATTGCTAGCTAGTTAGCGGTGAGAGCTAGTGCTGTTTTCGTTGGGTGACGTCACTTGCTCTATGAACTGGAAGTAGTTGCTTTGCAGGGGCCATGGCTTTTGTGGAGCGATGGGTAACGGTGCTTCGATGGTGAATGTTGTCGATGTGTGCAGAGGGTCCCTGGTTCGAATCCAGTAAGGGACAGAAAGCAAATATTTTACATTGACGCTATTGACGTGAATTACTGGTTTCATTGATACCATTATAGGAAAGATGTTGTCCTACCAATCCATGTCGGATAGGATAACATAGTAATTAAAATTCCATATCGGTGAATTTGATGTTTTATTGGTTTTTACTATAAATGTAAAATAATTTGTCATCTGTTGAGGTACCGTTATGAGGAAAATTAGAGGTAGAGTATGATAGATATTGTAGAGGGTTTAAAATAAAATAAAATAAGTAAGTTAATTGGGTGATGAGACAGGTTGACTTGATGTTGAATGGGATTGTTTAATAGAAGTAACTATTTCTATTTAGGAGAATGAGAATATGTTATTAGGTAGTATCGCTTTGTGGAGACGATTTACTAATGAAGAACATGTCTCGATAGTTGAATAAGGAACGATATTTGATAATTGATCATTTTATTATGACATTATATAGTTTGGTTAAACAGCGGTGAATTATGAAGATGGTTCATTGCTTCAGATAACGATAATTTGTTTATAGTACGTTGAACGATGGGAGTAGTTCTGAGGAGTGAGATTGATTCGAATGATTGTTGATGAGATAGGACTGGGGATATATGTATGATGTTTTGTGTGTAATTACTATCTTTGGATTGTTGATTCTATGTTAACGACATGTATACTTTCTCTTCCAGGAACATGGGGATTTCTTTATATCTCATTGGGAAGTTAAAAAAGTCTGTAGGCTAGGGTGGAACTAGTTAGTAAAATTAAGTAGTTTTATTTTTAGGTTGTCATAGGGAGCTACCAAAATAAATAAGGCCTGGCCATTTTTTGTTTGTTTACTGTTTAACTATATGGTGTTCGAATAACCACAAACAAACTACTTAGTATGAAATGTTATTCTGTATAGGATTTTATTTCTATTTTGGGTTTTGTGACGGGATGGAAGTGAAATATCTTAAAGGGGCATACACATGTAATTTGGGTTTTATTTACTGAGGGATAAGTAAATATGTGTGATTTATTTTGAAAAGAGCTGTACTAAGGACTTACTGTACACTCAGGATACAACATTTATGAAATGTCTTGATGGTTATTAATGAGTAGTATACTATTGGATGAAACAATTCATTGAATGATTTCAATGACCTCTGAAATCTGTCCTGGCTTTATAGTGTGACCTGATCACCCGCACTATAAATTCTAGAGGCATGCTGAATTAGGGGGTTAGATATAATAACGATAATTGTGAAGAAGTTTATAATTTGGAAAAAATCCTATATATAAATTAGTCCAAACAGGACAAGGATGAAGTGAGAGGGTTAGTCCTGAAGGAGAGGTATTCCTTGAATAATGTTATGGGATACAGTTAAGTAAAGATATGCTCAAGGGTTGTCATTTTAAGGTTAGCTATTATTTTAGGTTTGATAGGCAATAATGTTGTTGTTTTGTTTTTTTGTACACATGCATCACGATGTGATGCATGTGTCCAAGGGGGGAAGTTGGGATTACAGAGGTTTTAATGTTTTATTATGGTTTTGTGGGGAAATATGCAAGGTGTATTTAGGATATGAGCAGTAGTAATAATGTGTTTGTCAAGGGTGCTGAAGGTGGGTGTGGTGCAGGAATCAAGCGCAGGATGCAGAAACTAAGTCCAAAAGACTTTAGTGAAATATTCACGTAGTACACGAGCTCAACAAGCCCGGAGGCGAAATAAAGGCGCACACAGGCGTCAAACAAAAGGCGCACTAACATGTGCGAAAAACCCTCTCCAAACAACGGAGGGAAACACGTAGCACAGAACACCAAACAGAAGCGCAATCACACACAACACCTGACACACACAACGAGAACTAAATAGGACACTAATGAACACTAACTGGAAACAGGTGTACAACATCAAGACAAAACCAAACGAACATGAAACATACAACGGTGGCAGCTAGTACTCCGGGGACGACGACCGCCGAAGCCTGCCCGAGCAAGGAGGAGGAGCAGCCTCGGCCGAAACCGTGACAGTGTTATGGGTTAGGTTAAATCTTTTTTGTTTTTGTGATAGGAGGCATGGTGTAGTGGTGGTCTGTCTATGAGATAAGTGGACTACAACAAGCTGGAAGCAGGTGTGCTTCATAATCTCAAGGCTTCTCTTGACGGATGAGAGGACATGAGTAGCATACTGTGTCTCACTTAACCTAACAATGCTCTTAAGATTTTATTTTCATGGGTGAAGATAACTCTTCCCAACTAAGTAGGAGTCTGAGCATTCTCTGCGCCCTGGAGACTATGTGATGGCAAAAGACTACAGAAGAAAGAGCTGAAAATACCCTATGTGGAGGGGCCTGTACCGGGCTGATTGAAGGACACTTTGCAGACCGATGTCGATAGATTGAGAGGGACTCTGGCTGATCCGGAGACCCTAGTGATGGAAGAAGGTTAACAGCTAAAGTGATCATACATCGTCGTCCAGGTTACACCAACTAGTACAGCTAGTACTCCGGGGACGACGACCGCCGAAGCCTGCCCGAGCAAGGAGGAGGAGCAGCCTCGGCCGAAACCGTGACAGTACCCCCCCCCCCTTGACGCGCGGCTCCAGCCGTGCGCCGACCCCGGCCTCGGGGACGACCAGGAGGACGCGAAGCAGGGCGCGCGGGATGCCCCCGGTGGAACTCCGACAGGAGAGACGGGTCTAGGATGTCCCTCCGCGGCACCCAGCACCGTTCCTCCGGGCCGTACCCCTCCCACTCCACGAGATACTGGAGACCCCCCGTCCGACGTCTTGAGTCCAAGATGGACCGAACGGTGTACGCCGGAGCCCCCTCGATGTCCAGTGGGGGCGGAGGAGTCTCTCCTATCTCACCTTCCTGGAGTGGACCAGCTACCACCGGCCTGAGAAGAGACACATGGAACGAGGGGTTAATATTCTTATATTCAATAGGCAGATGTAACCTATAACACACCTCGTTCAGTCTTCTCAGGACTTTAAAAGGCCCCACAAACCGCCGACCCAGCTTCCGGCAGGGCAGGCGGAGGGGCAGGTTTCTGGTCGAGAGCCAGACTCGATCTCCAGGTGCGTACACCGGCCCCTCACTGCGGTGGAGATCGGCGCTCGCCTTGTGTCGACGGATGGCCCGCTGCAGATGGACGTGTGCAGCATTCCACGTCTCCTCTGAGCGCTTCACCCAATCATCCACCGCAGGGGCCTCGATCTGGCTCTCCTGCCAAGGTGCCAGAACCGGCTGGTAACCTAACACACATTGGAAGGGGGTTAGGTTGGTAGAGGAGTGGCGGAGAGAGTTTTGGGCCATCTCCGCCCAGGGAATATACCGAGCCCACTCCTCCGGCCGGTCCTGGCAATACGACCTCAGAAACCTACCCACATCCTGGTTGACTCTTTCTACCTGCCCATTGCTCTCCGGGTGGTACCCCGAGGTAAGGCTCACGAGACCCCCAAACGCTCCATGAACGCTCTCCAGACTCAGGAGGTAAACTGGGGGCCTCGATCAGACACTATATCCTCGGGTACCCCGTAATGCCGGAAGACGTGGGTAAATAGTGCCTCTGCGGTCTGTAGGGCAGTAGGAAGACCCGACATAGGGAGAAGACGACAGGCCTTAGAGAACCGGTCCACAACGACCAGGATGGTGGTATTCCCCTCCGAGGGGGGAAGGTCTGTCACAAAATCCACTGAGAGGTGGGACCAAGGTCGTTGTGGAACGGGCAGGGGTTGTAACTTACCCCTGGGCAAGTGTCTGGGCGCCTTACACTGGGCGCACACCGAGCAGGAGGAGACATAAACCCTCACATCCCTGGCTAATGTGGGCCACCAGTACTTAGTGCTAAGACAATGCACTGTCCGGCCAATACCCGGATGTCCAGAGGAGGGTGACGTGTGAGACCAGTAAATGAGTCGATCCCGAACCTCGAGCGGAACGTACTTCCGACCCACCGGACACTGTGGAGGGCTAGGGTCGGCACGCAACGCCCGCTCGATTTCAGCATCGACCTCCCACACAACCGGTGCCACTAGACAAGATGCCGGTAGTATGGGAGTAGGCTCAACGGACCTCTCCTCTGTGTCATACCGCCGGGACAGCGCATCTGCCTTACCGTTCTGGGACCCATGGATGTACGTGATTTTAAATACGAACCTGGCGAGAAACATACTCCATCGAGCCTGGCGAGGGTTCAGTCTCCTCGCTGCCCGGATGTACTCCAGGTTCCGATGGTCAGTCAAAATGAGGAAAGGGTGTTGAGCCCCCTCAAGCCAATGCCTCCACACCTTAAGGGCCTGAACTACAGCTAACAGCTCCCTGTCCCCGACGTCATAATTTCGCTCCGCCGGGCTGAGGTTTTTAGAGTAAAAAGCACAGGGGCGGAGTTTAGGTGGCGTGCCGGACCGTTGAGAGAGTACGGCCCCTATACCGGCCTCAGACGCGTCCACCTCGACCTGAAAGGGTAAGGCGGGATCCGGATGCGCCAGCACCGGAGCCGACGTAAACAGGTCCTTCAGTCTCCCAAAAGCCCTGTCCGCCTCAGCTGACCACTGCAGGCGCACCGGACCCCCTTTCAGAAGGGATGTGATGGGAGCTGCCACCTGTCCAAAACCCCGGATAAACCTCCGGTAGTAATTCGCAAAGCCCAAGAACTGCTGCACCTCTTTGACAGTGGTTGGGGTTTGCCAATTACGCACGGCTGACACACGGTCCACCTCCATTTTCACCCCTGACCCGGACAACCGATAACCCAAAAAGGAGACCGACTCCTGGAAAAACAGACATTTCTCTGCCTTGACATACAGGTCGTGATCCAACAGCCTCCTCAATACACGACGCACAAGGGCTACATGCTCGGCTCGGGTAGACGAGTACACTAGAATGTCATCAATGTACACGACCACCCCTTGCCCCTGCATATCCCGGAAAATCTCATCCACAAAGGATTGGAAGACTGATGGAGCATTCATCAACCCGTATGGCATGACGAAATACTCGAAATGACCCGAAGTGGTACTAAACGCTGTTTTCCATTCGTCGCCCTCCCTAATGCGCACCAAGTTATACGCGCTCCTGAGATCCAGTTTTGTGAAAAACCGCGCTCCGTGCAATGACTCCGTCATGGTCGCAATCAGAGGGAGTGGATAACTGTATTTCACAGTAATCTGATTGAGACCATGGTAATCAATGCACGGGCACAACCCTCCATCTTTTTTCTTCACAAAAAATAAGCTTGAGGACGCAGGAGAAGCGGAGGGCCGTATGTATCCCTGTCTCAAAGATTCGGCTATGTAAGTCTCCATAGCTTTTCTCTCCTCTTGAGACAAAGGATACACGTGGCTTCGTGGGAGCGCTGCTCCTGCCTAGAGGTCTATCGCACAATCCCCCTGTCTGTGAGGAGGCAACTGCGTCGCCCTAGCTTTACTAAACACAATAGCCAAATCCCCATATTCAGGCGGAATGTGCAATGCGGGCACTTGGTTTGGACTTTCCACCGAAGTCGCCCCCACGGAAACACCCAGACATCACCCATCACACTGAGCAGACCACCCATTAAGAGCTCTCTGTTGCCACGAAATGGCAGGGTTATGGGTACTTAACCAGGGAATTCCCAGCACCACCGGGTACGCAGGAGAGTCGATCAGATATAGCTGTATAGTCTCCTCATGACCCCCCTGCGCACACATCCTAAGTGGCGCTGTGATTTCCCTAATCAACCCCGACCCCAACGGGCGGCTATCTAAAGCATGAACGGGAAAAGGCTTGTCAACAGGCAGGAGGGGAATCCCTAAATCTAAACAAAACTTCCGATCAACAAAATTCCCAGCTGCGCCTGAATCTACTAGCGCCTTATGCTGGGAATGAGGTGCAACCTGTGGAAAACGAACAGGTATACAAAAGTGCACAACAGAGAGCTCTGGGTAAGTGGGGCGTCTACTCACCTGGGAAGGCTCCCCAGTGCGTGGCCTGTTGTCTCCTCCTCCGGGAGACCCTCCCCAGCACCTGGCCGCAGTGTGCCCTCCACGACCGCAATTGGTGCAGGGGACAGGCCCCCTCGGGCTCCTTCTCCTCCTTTCTCTAGCGCCAGCACCCCCGAGCTCCATAGGGCTTGGCTCGGAGGTGCTGGAGGGTGGAATGGACGGACCCCACTCGGGACGTCCACGGGTGGCCAGCAGGGTGTCCAGACGGATGGACATGTCGACCAACTGGTCGAAGGTGAAATTGGTGTCCCTGCAGGCCAACTCACGTTGAACGTCCTCCCGTAGGCTACAACGAAAATGATCGATGAGGGCCCGTTCATTCCACCCTGCATCTGCCGCTAGAGTCCGGAACTCCAGTGCGAACGCCTGTGCGCTCCTCCTCCCCTGTCTAAGGTAGAATAGACGCTCCCCCGCCGCTTTGCCCTCAGGTGGATGGTCGAACACGGCCTTGAAGCGACGGGAGAACTCCGCGTAGGAGATGGTGGTGGCGTCTATCCTCCTCCACTCGGCGTTGGCCCATTCCAACGCCTTGCCCGTGAGACAGGAGATGAGGCCGGAAACGCTCTCGTGTCCCGAGGGCACCGAGTGTACTGTGGCCAGGTAGAGCTCCACCTGCAGGAGGAACCCCTGACACCCGGCAGCTGTGCCGTCATACGCCCTCGGGAGCGAGAGCCGAATCCCACTGGGTTCCGGACCTGGGACTGGTGGACCGACCTATGGTGGTGGCAAGGTAGGTGGAGGTGTGGGTACCCCTCTGGACTCCCATCGGTGCAGGGTGTTGATGACATCCTGTAGAGCGGTCCCCAGTTGTCTGATCTGGTCATCTTGGCCGCGGACATGCTCCTCCAGCGACTCAGGTGCGGCTGTTGCTCCTGCTGATTCCATTTATAAGGTGTGTGATTCTGTCAAGGGTGCTGAAGGTGGGTGTGGTGCAGGAATCAAGCGCAGGACGCAGAAACTAAGTCCAAAAGACTTTAGTGAAATATTCACGTAGTGCACGAGCTCAACAAGCCCGGAGGCGAAATAAAGGCGCACACAGGCGTCAAACAAAAGGCGCACTAACATGTGCGAAAAATCCTCTCCAAACAACGGAGGGAAACACGTAGCACAGAACACCAAACAGAAGCGTAATCACACACAACACCTGACACACACAACGAGAACAAAATAGGACACTAATGAACACTAACTGTAAACAGGTGTACAACATCAAGACAAAACCAAACGAACATGAAACATACAAAGGTGTTAGCTAGTATTCCGGGGACGACGACCGCCGAAGCCTGCCCGAGCAAGGAGGAGGAGCAGCCTCGGCCGAAACCGTGACAGTGTTATGGGTTAGGTTAAATCTTTTTTGTTTTTGTGATAGGAGGCATGGTGTAGTGGTGGTCTGTCTATGAGATAAGTGGACTACAACAAGCTGGAAGCAGGTGTGCTTCATAATCTCAAGGCTTCTCTTGACGGATGAGAGGACATGAGTAGCATACTGTGTCTCACTTAACCTAACAATGCTCTTAAGATTTTCTTTCATGGGTGAAGATAACTCTGCCCAACTAAGTAGGAGTCTGAGCATTCTCTGCGCCCTGGAGACTATGTGATGGCAAAAGACTACAGAAGAAAGAGCTGAAAATACCCTATGTGGAGGGGCCTGTACCAGGCTGATTGAAGGACACTTCGCAGACCGATGTCGATAGATTGAGAGGGACTCTGGCTGATCCGGAGACCCTAGTGATGGAAGAAGTTTAACAGCTAAAGTGATCATACATCGTCGTCCAGGTTACACCAACAGCGGTACGGATAGAGGGGAGCGCGATCGGGTATCATCTAAACCATTGTACCAGAGTGAGGAAACTGATGACTAAGAGACCACCGAGACTTTCAAGACCTCCAAGACGCACCAGAAATCCTCATCATTGATTTCTCTGTACTTGACTAGTTCCCTGAGAATAAGGGGAATGGGGTACTGATAATAGTAGAGAGCAGAAGAACAAGACATAGAAGGGATATAGACTGGATTAGAAAGTATATTCTTGCACAGGCAGGAACCATAACTAAAATGCAGGAAGGGATCACTATTAAAATACAAGGGTTAAAATATTATTGGTGTGTGAGGAACCAGCACAAAGAGTATGGGGAAGTCACATGGGGTAGTGTGACTTTAAGATAATGAAAGAAAGAGACAGGTGAATCATAGACATAAGGAGAACAGTCCAAGACTTAGATAAATAATTTGATGTAGTATTTAGTGTTAGATTTCCAGGGGGAAGTGTTATTGGAGTAGTTATTCCTTGGGAAAGTGCACTGAACCCTGTACATGTTAGAGCCATACCAAATACAGAAGAAAGGGAATTGAAGGAGCCGTTAAACAATGATTGGTATAGATGAGTACAATATATTGCATTAAAATTAAATAAAAGAAAATAGTCTAATATGCACCACATCTCCGTTTTAAACAGTTAACAGTAGTTCAACATCTTCACAGTTAGGACTGTGTGCTAGGATTTAATCATAACTTTTGTAATATTTAGGAAATTCTAACTATAAACAATTTTATGATCAACCAGGATGAGGAGAGAAGTGTAAGCAATTGTTAGAATAGGAACAAGGAAAAGGGAAACACCAGAGTATTGTCAAATAGATTATGAGCAAAAATGTAGCAATGTTAAAGTAAAACAATTGGTTATGTAGTTTGGGAGAATTCAAGGGAGAATATGAAAATAGGGGGTGTTTAAACAGATAGCCTTTGGAATACAGGGACCCCTCAAAGAAAAATATATCAGGCATTAGATAGAAATTGGTATTAAGAATGAGTGATGAAACATAAGACATGTAGACAATGTTAATAGGGATGTTTTGGATTGGAAATGAACTCAACTAATCTGTCCTTTCCTGAGGTTACTACGGATGGTGTCGTAATGCATAGCAGAAATAATTAGGTCCAGAATGGTGTAAACCTCAATAAAAACCAAAAACCCTCTACCAGGCTGAAGAGGAACAACAAAGGCGTTGAAGACGTTCCTGTCCGACACCACCTCTGCCAGGAGACCTGAATCCAGCATCAAATCAAAGCAATCAATTGCCTTCTCTTTTGTGCTTTTTCTCTCAAGAATGTGACAGGAGTCCATGTGGAGTGAGCAGGAGGAGAGAGGTCTATGCAAATGCAACGTTCTTCCTAGTTTGGGTATACTGATTTGCAAATGGACAAAACAGAATGATGGTGGAGGTGGGGCAGTTCAGGTGTGACATTGGAATTGGGACATTGCCATGGGTATTCCAAGATGAACTATGAAGCTATCTGAAGAACATAATGAAGACACCAGAAGATTGAGTGCCGGTAGAGGAAGGGACTGTTGGTTGAGGTAGTATGTTGATTAAGGAGGTATTATACACTACTAAATGTATAGTAATTTGGACTAGGAATGCATTAAGATACTGATCTGTTGTAATTCTCGTTATGAGGAAGTTAATGCTAGAATTATTATAATATAAATATACATTCCGCCAGTGTCAATATGTGCCAAGGTGAGAGTTTTAACTTTGAATGATGGAATAAAGGTGACTAACTAAGAATTGTCATTCCAAAGTTGTTTTGGGTAATTAATTTGATTATGATTATAAATTATAAGTGGACTGATTGATCTGAATAACTTATTAATATTAACGCTTAGTGATGTTGACATTGCAATTAATGGATTAGATATTGATATTGATTATTTTGATTGTTATAACACTTGTGATATGGGTGAAAAAGGTTATGTAAGCTAAAGATATTGAAACCATTCTTAATATGTCCTAGATATTATTGTTAAGACAAAGTTGTATATGTTGATGTGATAGGATACTAACACATATATGGGAAATGCATATAACAAAAGTGGGGAGCAATGTTTATAAAGAAATACACCCAGTTCAGGGAGCGCCATGACAGTAGGTAAATGAATATGGGAAATTTTGGGAATTTGGGAATCCTGAATGTTTGTATGAAGTTGTTCCTGGGGGTGGATGGGCCTGCCATGGTTACAAAGCCTAATAGAAAAACTTGGAGGTTAATTTAGAGGAAAACCTTCCAAACCTGTATCCAATACCTGACTGGGCTCTGGGTCCTCATCAGGATGGGTCAAACAATGAGGAATATATATTGGTTTAAATATATGCATATGAAAAGTAACCACATATGGCAAGGATAAGAATTAGTAAATGCCATGCTTACATTCATTTAAAAATTAATCTTTGTATTATTTGGGACATTGTTGGAATGTCCCAAAGGGGGGATTATATGGTAATATTTTATGTATCATTAAGGAAAATGTTGGGAAATGTCAAAGATAAAATATAGTAAACATGATTGACATTTTATAAGTCCAGATGCATGTCTAAATAAGGAATATAGTCAATACAATGTGTAAACATGCTTTGATGAATGTATGTATTTTATTTTTAAAAGTGTCTGAGCCATGCCACCAATATAATGAAATAAGGGAAAGAGGCAAAAGCGCCCATGGCCTTTTGGAGTAAACAACATGTGTTATTGGACTTTCAAAGATAATAGTGGCGTGGCAGTTAAAGATGTTAATCAGTGATCTTAAGGGGAGTAGCTTTGTAAGCTATGTATACATGACTGTGCATTTGTGTGTGTATATTAGAGATCTCTAAGCCAAAGAGAGACAGCCGTTCTATGGAGTGGCTCGGCTTTGTTAGGCAATAATAAAGTCTAATTTCTGGATTCACAAGCTCCAGTCTCTTGAGAGATATTTTTGAGTTGACTATTTTTTAATAAAATATTTCTACGACAAGTTCCCTTTCTTTATTTAGACAGATTGTTCTCTTTCAAATCACGTTACAAAGGAAAAGTTTTCATTACTTGAATATGCTTTAATATAGTACATTTTCTCCATCCACCCCATATTTCCACTTTATGCATTACATACAGATGTAGTATCATAATTTGAGCCAGTTTGCTACAGCAGGGGAAATAATCCTGCAGCAACAGAAATTGTGAATTATTATGTGGATTATAATTAATCTACATTTTTGTTGGGGTTGATACATTTTAGAAGCCTTTTTAAAACTTGAATACACTACAAGTTTTCATTTTCTGCTGTGCAGGAATATTATCAGCAACAAAATAGTGATCAAATTAAGATCCGACATCTGTAGGTGGAGAGAAACCAACATCTCTTGCGCTGGATCAGAGAAAGGCTAATCATGATAATATAATCTGCTTGAAAGACGAATTGATTTATAGCACATTCACAAACATCTAAATAGAACTTACATTATATCCACTCTAATACATAGTTCATCTTATTAATAACTGATTCACTGCTGTCTGGGTTTGATATATATAGTCAGATATAGAATCCATTATATATACTGAAGAAAAATATAAACGCAACATGTAAAGTGTTGGTCAACATGTAAAGCTGAAATAAAAGATCCCAGAATGTCACATACACATGTTTAGCAGATGTTTTTTGCGGGTGTAGTGAAATGCTTGTGCTTCTAGCTGCAACAGTGCAGTAATATCTAACAAGTAATATCTAACAATTTCACAACATACAGTTGAAGTCGGAAGTTTACATACATTTACAGTGAGGGAAAAACGTATTTGATCCCCTGCTGATTTTGTACGTTTGCCCACTGACAAAGAAATGATCAGTCTATAATTTTAATGGTAGGTTTATTTGAACAGTGAGAGACAGAATAACAACAAAAAAATCCAGAAAAACGCATGTCAGAAATGTTATAAATTGATTTGCATTTTAATGAGGGAAATAAGTATTTGACCCCCTCTCAATCAGAAAGATTTCTGTCTCCCAGGTGTCTTTTATACAGGTAACAAGCTAAGATTAGGAGCACACTCTTAAAGGGAGTGCTCCTAATCTCAGTTTGTTACCTGTATAAAAGACACCTGTCCACAGAAGCAATCAATCAATCAGATTCCAAACTCTCCACCATGGCCAAGACCAAAGAGCTCTCCAAGGATGTCAGGGACAAAATTGTAGACCTACACAAGGCTGGAATGGGCTACAAGACCATCGCCAAGCAGCTTGGTGAGAACGTGACAACAGTTGGTGCGATTATTCGCAAATGGAAGAAACACAAAATAACTGTCAATCTCCCTCGGCCTGGGGCTCCATGCAAGATCTCACCTCGTGGAGTTGCAATGATCATGAGAACGGTGAGGAATCAGCCCAGAACTACACGGGAGGATCTTGTCAATGATATCAAGGCAGCTGGGACCATAGTCACCAAGAAAACAATTGGTAACACACTACGCCGTGAAGGACTGAAATCCTGCAGCGCCCGCAAGGTCCCCCTGCTCAAGAAAGCACATATACATGCCCGTCTGAAGTTTGCCAATGAACATCTGAATGATTAAGAGGAGAACTGGGTGAAAGTGTTGTGGTCAGATTAGACCAAAATCGAGCTCTTTGGCATCAACTCAACTCACCGTGTTTGGAGGAGGAGGAATGCTGACTATGACCCCAAGAACACCATCCCCACCATCAAACATGGAGGTGGAAACATTATGCTTTGGGGGTGTTTTTCTGCTAAGGGGACAGGACAAAATCACTGCATCAAAGGGACGATGGACCGTCAAATATTGGGTGAGAACCTCCTTCCCTCAGCCAGGGCATTGAAAATGGGTCGTGGATGGGTATTCCAGCATGACAATGACCCAAAACACATGGCCAAGGCAACAAAGGAGTGGCTCAAGAAGAAGCACATTAAGGTCCTGGAGTGGCCTAGCCAGTCTCCAGACCTTAATCCCATAGCAAATATGTGGAGGGAGCTGAAGGTTCGAGTTGCCAAACGTCAGCCTCGAAACCTTAATGATTTGGAGAAGATCTGCAAAGAGGAGTGGAACAAAATCCCTCCTGAGATGTGTGCAAACCTGGTGGCCAACTACAAGAAACGTCTGACCTCTGTGATTGCCAACAAGGGTATTTCCACCAAGTACTAAGTCATGTTTTGCAGAGGGGTCAAATACTTATTTCCCTCATTAAAATGCAAATCAATTTATAACATTTTTGACATTTACATTTACATCATTTAGCAGACGCTCTTATCCATAGCGACTTACAAATTGGTGCATTCAACTTATGATAGCCAGTGGGACAACCACCTTTTTTTTTAATGGGGGGTGGGGGAAGAAGGATTACTTTATACTATTCCAGGTATTCCTTAAAGAGGTAGGGTTTCAAGTGTCTCCGGAAGGTGGTCAGTGACTCAGCTGTCCTGGCGTCGTGGGGGAGCTTGTTCCACCATTGGGGTGCCAGAGCAGCGAATAGCTTTGACTGGGCTGAGCGGGAACTGTGCTTCCGTAGAGGTAGGGAAGCTAGCAGGCCAGAGGTGGATGAACGTAGTGCCCTCGTTTGGGTGTAGGGTCTGATCAGAGCCTGAAGGTAAGGAGGTGCCGTTCCCCTCACAGCTCCGTAGGCAAGCACCATGGTCTTGTAGTAGATGCGAGCCTCAACTGGAAGCCAGTGGAGTGTGCGGAGGAGCGGGGTGACATGAGAGAACTTGGGAAGGTTGAACACCAGACGGGCTGCAGCGTTCTGGATAAGTTGTAGGGGTTTCATGGCACAGGCAGGGAGCCCAGCCAACAGTGAGTTGCAGTAATCCAGACGGGAGATGACAAGTGCCTGGATTAGGACCTGTGCCGCTTTCTGTGTAAGGTAGGGTCGTACTCTGCGAATGTTGTAGAGCATGAACCTGCAGGATCGGGTCACCGCTTTGATGTTAGCGGACAGGGTGTTGTCCAGGGTCACGCCAAGGTTCTTTGCACTCTGGGAGGAGGACACAATGGAGTTGTCAACCGTGATGGCGAGATCATGGAGCTGGCAGTCCTTCCCCGGGAGGAAGAGCAGCTCCGTCTTGCCGAGGTTCAGCTTGAGGTGGTGATCCGACATCCACACTGATATGTCTGCCAGACATGCAGAGATGCGATTTGCCACCTGATTATCAGAAGGGGGAAAGGAGAAAATGAATTGTGTTTCACCTGCGTAGCAATGATAGGAGAGACCATGTGAGGATATGACAGAGCCAAGTGACTTGGTGTATAGAGAGAATAGGAAAGGGCTTAGAACTGAGCCCTGTGGGACACCAGTGATGAGAGCACGTGGTGCGGAGACAGATTCTCGCCACGCCACCTGGTAGGAGCGACCTGTCAAGTAGGACGCAATCCAAGAGTGAGCAACGCCGGAGATGCCCAACTCGGAGAGGGTGGAGAGGAGGATCTGATTGTTCACAGTATCAAAGGCAGCGGATAGGTCTAGAAGGATAAGAGCAGAGGAGAGAGAGTTAGTTAGTTTTTCTGGATTTTTTTGTTGTTATTCTGTCTCTCACTGTTCAAATAAACCTATCATTAAAATTATAGACTGATCATTTCTTTGTCAGTGGGCAAACGTACAAAATCAGCAAGGGATGAAATACTTTTTTCCCTCACTGTAGGTTGGAGTCATTAAAACTCGTTTTTCAACCACTCCACAAATTTCTTGTTAACAAACTATAGTTTTGGCAAGCCGGTTACGACATCTACTTTGTGCATGACACAAGTAATTTTACCAACAAATGTTTACAGACAGAGTATTTCACTTATAATTCACTGTATCACAATTCCAGTGGGTCAGAAGTTTACATACACTAAGTTGACTGTGCCTTTAAACAGCTTGGAAAATTCCAGAAAATTATGTCATGGTTTTAGAAGCTTCTGATAGGCTAATTGACATCATTTTAGTCAATTGGAGGTGTACCTGTTTATGTATTTCAAGTCCTACCTTCAAACTCAGTGCCTCTTTGCTTGACATCATGGGAAAATCAAAAGAAATCAGCCAAGACCTCAGAAAAAAAATTGTAGACCTCCACAAGTCTGGTTCATCCTTGGGAGCAATTTCCAAATGCCTGAAGGTACCACATTCATCTGTACAAACAATAGTACGCAAGTATAAACACCATGGGACCATTCAGCCGTCATACCGCTCAGGAAGGAGATGCGTTCTGTCTCCTAGAGATGAACGTACTTTGGTGCGAAAAGTGCAAATCAATCCCAGAACAACAGCAAAGGACCTTGTGAAGATGCTGGAGGAAACAGGTACAAAAGTATCTATATCCACAGTAAAACGAGTCCTATATCAACATAACCTGAAAGGCCACTCAGCAAGGAAGAAGCCACTGCTCCAAAACTACCATAAAAAATACAGATTATGGTTTGCAACTGCACATGGGGACAAAGATCGTACTTTTTGGAGAAATGTCCTCTGGTCTGATGAAACTGAACTGTTTGGCCATAATGACCATCGTTATGTTTGGAGGAAAAATGGGGTCGCTTGCAAGCCGAAGGACACCATCCCAACCGTGAAGCACGGGGTTGGCAGCATCATGCTGTGGGGGTGCTTTGCTGGAGGAGGGACTGGTGCACTTCATAAAATAGATGGCATCATGAGGAAGGAAAATTATGTGGATATATTGAAGCAACATCTCAAGACATCAGTCAGGAAGTTATAGCTTGGTCGCAAATGGGTCTTCCAAATGGACAATGACCTCAAGCATTCTTCCAAAGTTGTGGCAAAATGGCTTAAGGACAACAAAGTCAAGGTATTGGAGTGGCCATCACAAAGCCCTGACCTCAATCCTATAGAAAATGTGTGGACAGAACTGAAAAAGCGTGTGCGAGCAAGGAGGCCTACAAACCTGACTCAGTTACACCAGCTCTGTCAGGAGGAATGGGCCAAAATTCACCCAACTTATTGTTGGAAGCTCGTGGAAGGCTATCCAAAACATTTGACCCAAGTTAAACAATTTAAAGGCAATGCTACCAAATACAAATTGAGTGTATGTAAACTTCTGACCCACTGGGAATGTGATGAAAGAAACAAGAGCTGAAATAAATAATTCTCTCTACTATTATTCTGACATTTCACATTTTGAAAATAAAGTGGTGATCCTAACTGACCTAATACAGGGAATTTCTACTAGGATTAAATGTCAGGAATTGTGAAAACTGAGTTTAAATGTATTTGGCTAAGGTGTATGTAAACTTCCGACTTCAACTGTTTACCCAATACACACAAATCTAAGTAAGGAATGGAATTAAGAATATATACATATATGGATGAGCAATGGCAGAGTGACATGGACTAAGATACAGAATAATATGATAGAATAGAATGCAGTATATACATATGAGATGAGTAATGCAAGATATGTAAACATTATTAAAGTGACTGGTGTTCCATTTCTTAAAGTGGCCAGTGATTTCTATAGGCAGCAGCAGCCTCTAATGTGCTAGTGATGGCTATTTAACAGTCTGATTGCCTTGAGATAGAAGCTGTTTTTCAGTCTCTCGGACCCAGCTTTGATGCACCTGTACACTCGCCTTCTGGAAGATAGTGGGATGAACAGGCAGTGGCACGGGTGGTTGATGTCCTTGATGATTTTTCTGGCCTTCCTGTGACATCGGGTGCTGTAGGTGTAGTTTGCCCCGGTAATGCGTTCGGCAGACCGCACCACCCTCTGGAGAGCCCTGCGGTTGCTGGCAGTGCAGTTGCCGTACCAGGCGGTGATACAGCATGACAGGATGATCTCAACTGTCAGCCATCCACCTGACAGGTGTGGCTTATCAAGAAGCTGATTAAGCAGCATGATCATTACACATGTGTACCTTGTGCTGGGGATAATAAAAGGCCACTTTAAAATGTTCCGTTTTTTCACACAACACAATGCTACAGATGTTTTGAGGGAGCGATTGGCATGCTGACTGCACGAATGTCCGCCAGAGCTGTTGCCAGAGAATTGGATGTTAATTTCTCTACCATAAGCCACCTCCAACGTCGTTTTAGAGAATTTGGTAGTACATCCAACCGGCCTCACAACCACAGACCACATGTGACCACGCCAGCCCCGGACCGCCACATCCGGCTCCATCACCTGCAGGATCGTCTGAGGGGGAGGAATTGGGGTGCTGAGGAGTATTTCTGTCTGTAATAAAGCCCTTTTGTGTGGGAAAACTCATTCTGATTGGCTGGGCCTGGCTCCCCCGTGGGTGGGCCTGGTTCCCAAGTGGGTGGGGCTATGCCCTCATAGGCCAACCCATGGCTGCGCCCCTGCCAATCATGTGAAATCCATAGATTAGGGCCTAATTTAGTTATTTAAATTGACTGATTTCCTTATATAAACTGTAACAACTTTTGAAATACTTTTGTTCAGTATATTATCTGATGAACAAAAATCATTCCAATCCAACCTGTGTCCAATTCCTCTATTACACATTAACTTGAACTGAGGGAGGAAATGATGTTATGCTTTCATTGCTGGGTAGTAATCATACTGGCCGTGGTTGAATAGCTTGTTTGCCGAGTATGAAGGCACATTCATTTAATCACGATCAAGCTATTGATTCTCCTACACAAAGGGTGTCTGGTATGTAACCAACCATAAAGGCCTATTTTAGTGGACAAAGACCTCAACGTATGTATCATATAGATGCTGACATGTATTAATGCATCCTAGAATAAAGAACATTTATCATATTTCTGCTGCATTCCCTTATCACTAGTATCTGAGCTGATATTGTTACAAGATACCACCACTCAGACCAAGTACATCTGCTTCTGTTGAAGACATTGACTTTCCAATGGAAAAGTTGTTTTGTTCAACACCTACAGTATGGTACTGTAAAACTAAGAGATTCTCAAATGTAACCAAAAAAAGTCAAATGATATTCCCATGATGCAAATGGAAACCTCAAGAACATAAACGACACTTCAAACCACCCCCTGAGGCGTCGCTACAACCTGAAAATCTGACCTTTTTTCTCTCTTTTTGTCAACACAACCAAGAATAATCATATCTAGATATCTTTGCAAAGCTAATGCCCTTTTAATTAACGTATTCAAACTGAGGGGAAATAATCGCAGTGATGAGAATTATTGTCAAATGCCTCACTTGGATATGTATGATAGCCTTTCTTTTCGAAGGAGACAGTACTGTTCATAAACTGAATTTTTTAATCATTTGAGAGGACAGAGGAGACAATCGTTGATTCTACGTCAACCTGTTTTCTGCATGTCTGAAACACAGCTTGATCACAGCAGAGAGACATAAACATCAGACATAATATGCCAAAGCTTTGCAGACAAACTAGTCCTATGGGAAAACTAAAAGATAGCCATTGGGTTTTATATGCAGTATCTAATGATGATACTTGTTATATGGTTCTAAATTTGTGGTAGTGGGATGATTTAGGCTATCTTGGGAAAGCACTGGATCTCATAATACCTTGACAAGCAGATGTAATGGCTCACACTAATGTACAGTCCTTGAATCAACTGTTCTAACCATCTCATAACAATACATATAACTGCTTTTCCCATTATATTTGAGATATCATCTATTCTTTCATTTAGATTAATCAGAATGATTTTATTGATGGTAGTTAAAATATATTTAAGTTCTATCTTAAATAATCTTTAGTTTCATACTTCATTTTCAAAGAACAAAAAGAGGAAGATTGTTTCTCAGATGTACTGTAATCTTTGATCAAACTCTATACATTCATCAGATTGGTACTGTGAGAATCATTATCCTCCATGACACTTCCCCTAGCAGCTCCTTTTCCATTTCTGCACTGCTACATAAAATCAGCTTTCATTTCCCATGGAAATGAATGTTGCCCTCAATGTCAAATTGTTGTTAGGGATGAACATAAAATGTCCGCTCGTTCCAGTAAACCGTGCTTTGTTCCACATTACAGAATGTCAGAAGGTGCACTGTGAGTAATAACTCAAGAGGCAGGCAGGCTGCAGTCTCTTCCTCTTCAGAGTGGGCTGTGGATGATGATGATGATGATGACGATGATGCATAGTGTTACTCCACAGAGAAGAGGAATCAGACAGACAATTAAAGGGCAGGCTCTAATGGAATATTCTGGGTTTACAGTGCCTTGCAAAAGTATTCATCCCCCTTGGAGTTTTTCCTATTTTGTTGCACTACAACCTGTAATTTAAATTGATTTTTATTTGGATTTCATGTAATGGACATACACAAAATAGTCCAAATTGGTGAAGTGAAATGAAAAAATTACTTATTAAAGAAAATTCAAAAAAATAAATAACGGAAAAGTGGTGCGTGCATATGTATTCACCCCCTTTGCTACAAAGCCCCTAAATAAGATCTGGTGCAACCAATTACCTTCAGAAGTCACATAATTAGTTAAATAAAGTCCACCTGTGTGCAATCTAAGTGTCACATGATCTGTCACATGATCTCAGCATATATACACTTGTTCTGAAAGGCCCCAGAGTCTGCAACACCACTAAGCAAGGGACACCACCAAGCAAGTTGTCACGCTCTGGCTCCGGGACTTTGTATTATTGAGCCAGGGTGTGTTCATTTTTTGTGTTTGGGGATTAGTTGGGTTGTTATTGGTGGTTTCATTGTTTGGTCCAGTGACTCCCAATCAGTGGTAACGAGTGTCAGCTGTCGGCTCGTTATCTCTGATTGGGAGCCATATTTAAACTGTCATTGTTCACCTTGGGGTTGTGGGTTTTTGTTCTATGTTCAGTCGTTGTCACTGAGGACTTCATGATCGTGTTTTGTTTTGTATTCTCGTGTATTACATTAAAATCAATATGTTCGCTACCAACGCTGCGCTTTGGTCCTCCTCTCTCGTAGACGATCGTGACAGAAAAACCCACCAAGATGGGACCAAGCAGCGTGTCCAGGAGCCGTCGCCAGGGAGATCCCTCACAGATCTCCTTCGCCTCCTGGACTGGGTCAAGCCGAGTGAGGAGGAGAAGGGCTTGACACTATGGCAGAAGGGCGAGAGGCTGGCGAGGGATATGGAGACCTGGTCCACGGGTAGGAGAGACGCCCCGAAAATTTTTAGGGGGGGGCTCACGACGTCGGACCAGCAGGAGGCCGCGATAGAGCGGCCCAGTGGGTTGCTGGAGAAGGCCGCCGGGTTACGGGGGCCACTGGTCGAAGAGGGGATGGAGGAAGTAGAGGCACGGCGAGAGGTACTGGCGTGTGTTGCCAGTCCGGTCCGGCCCGTTCCAGATCCCGGTGTAGGGCCAGTGATGTGTGTCCCTAGTACAGTCCGGTCCATCCAAGCTTCCCGCACCAAGCCAGTGGTGTGCGTCATCAGTCCGGCACGGCCCGTGCCTGCTCTCCGCATCAAGCCTGTGGTGCGTCTCGTCAGCCCGGCTCTGCCCGTTCCTGCTCTACGCACCAAGCCAAAGGGGTGCGTCGCCAGCCCAGCCCGGCCTGTCCCTGCTCTACGCACCAAGCCAAAGGGGTGCGTCGCCAGCCCAGCCCGGCCGGTTCCTGCTCCACGCATCAAAACTACGGTGTGCGTCGCCGGCCAAACCCGGACTGTTCCTGCCACTCGCACCAGGCTAAGGGTGCGAGTCGTCAATCTGGGTCAGCTCGTTCCGGCTACTCGCACCAAACCAAGGGGGCGAGTCGTCAACATGGTTCAGCCTATGCCTGCTACGCGCACCAAGCCAGGGAGGCGAGTCGTCAGCCTGAGGAGGTCCGTTCCGGCTCCACGCACCAAGCCGAGGATGCGTATCGTCAGCCAGGTCCGGTTCGTCCCTGCCTCACGCGCCAGGTTAGGGGTGCGCGTCATCAGTCCGGATCCAGCCAGCTGGGTTGGATCGGACCGGGGCCATTACGGGGGGATGGATGTAGGATGGTGGTCAAGCCCGGAGCCAGAGCCGGAGCCGCCTCCGAGGAGCAACACCCACCCAGCCCTCCCCTATTTGGGTTCTTTGAGGCGCGGTCGCAGTCCGCGCCTTTAGGGGGGGGTACTGTCACGCTCTGGCTCCGGGACTTTGTATTATTGAGCCAGGGTGTGTTCATTTTTTGTGTTTGGGGATTAGTTGGGTTGTTATTGGTGGTTTCATTGTTTGGTCCAGTGACTCCCAATCAGTGGTAACGAGTGTCAGCTGTCGGCTCGTTATCTCTGATTGGGAGCCATATTTAAACTGTCATTGTTCACCTTGGGGTTGTGGGTTTTTGTTCTATGTTCAGTTGTTGTCACTGAGGACTTCATGATCGTGTTTTGTTTTGTATTCTCGTGTATTACATTAAAATCAATATGTTCGCTACCAACGCTGCGCTTTGGTCCTCCTCTCTCGTAGACGATCGTGACACAAGTGGCACCATGAAGACCAAGGAGCTCTCCAAACAGGTCAAGGATAAAGTTGTGGAGAAGTACAGATCAGGGTTGGGTTATAAAAAAATATCTGAACCTTTGAACATCCCACGGTGCACCATGAAATCCATTATAAAAAAATGGAAAGAACAACAAACCTGACAAGAGATGGACACCCACCAAAACTCACAGACCAGGCAAAGAGGGCATTAATCAGAGAGGCAACAAAGAGACCAAAGATAACCCTGAAGGAGCTGCAAAGCTCCACAGCAGAGATTGGAGTATCTGTACATAGGACCACTTTAGAGTGGCCAGAAAAAAGCCATTGCTTAAAGAAAGAAATAAGCAAACACATTTGGTGTTTGCCAAAAGCCATGTGGGAGACTCCCCAAACATATGGAAGAAGGTGCTCTGGTCAGATGAGACTAAAATTTAGCTTTTTGGCCATCAAGGAAAACGCTATGTCTGGCTCAAACCCAACACCTCTCATCACCCCGAGAACACCATCCCCACAGTGAAGCACGGTGGTGGCAGCATCATGCTGTGGGGATGTTTTTCATCGGCAGGGAATGGGAAACTGGTCAGAATTGAAGGATGGATGGCGCTAAATACAGGAAAATTATTGAGGGAAAACTGTTTCAGTCTTCCAGAGATTTGAGACTGGGACGAAGGTTCACCTTCCAGCAGGACAATGACCCTAAGCATACTGCTAAAGCAACACTCGAGTGGTTTAAGGGGAAACATTTAAATGTCTTGGAATGGCCTAGTCAAAGCCCAGACCTCAATCCAGTTGAGAATCTGTGGTATGACTTAAAGATTGCTGTACACCAGCGGAACCCATCCAACTTGAAGGAGCTGGAGCAGTTTTGCCTTGAAGAATGGCAAGAATCCCGGTGGCTAGATGTGCCAAGCTTATAGAGACATACCCCAAGAGACTTGCAGCTGTAATTGCTACAAAAGGTGGCTCTACAAAGTATTGACTTTGGTGGGGGGGGGGGGGGGTGAATAGTTATGCACGCTCAAGTTTTCTGTTTTCTTATCTTATTTCTTGTTTGTTTCACCTCCCAAAATATTTTGCATCTTCAAAGCATGTTGTGTAAATCAAATGATACAAACCCCATAATAATCCATTTTAATTCCACGTTGTAAGGCAACAAAATAGGAAAAATGCCAAGTGGGGTGAAAACTTTTTCAAGCCACTGTACTAACAGGCTATTTGCACTAAATGAGGAGAGAAACAAAGAGGATAAAAAAGGGTACCAAATCATTCCTGTTTTGGCAAATAAATAAATATAAACACAAAATGGCCATTGTATCTTTATGACTGAGTGGTTAGTGGCAGTACTGAGTTTGTTGTGTTGCTATCATCATGGCTCAGTATAATATAATCATCTGATTGATAAATCAAAATAAGTTAAGAAGCTCTATACCTTGGGGTGGAATTTGCCTCACATTTAACATGGTGATGTAGCCCTGAGAGAAATGAAGAACTGGGCCATGCACATGCTTCGTACAGTATCGATCTCCAGTGACAACCCTCTGAGATTCCATGTAGCAGGGAGAAGGAATGGGGAATGGGGCAAGCAGAGGCAGACCCTAATGTGATTTCCCTGGGAAAAATTGTCCACTTCTCTCCCTGTGTATCGCTCCCTGATGCATTTCTTCCCCTGTCCAAACTGCTCTATACTGGTCTTTTACATTTACATCATTTAGCAGACACTCTTATCCAGAGCAACTTTCAGTTAGTGAGTGCATACATTTTCATACTGGCCCCCTGTGGGAAACGAACCCTCAACCCTGGCGTTGCAAGCGCCATGCTCTACCAACTGAGCTACAGGGGATTAGGGTCGTTCCATGTCATTTCAGCAAGCCATGACACCAGCCATCTCAGATTGTTCTGAAATCGTTTCTGTAGTTAGAAATAAATAAGATTATTATTCCTGCAACATTGTTTTGTTTAAATATAATTTGATCTCTGAGAAATTAAGCTAATTGATTGCCCCCAAATTGGCCATTTTAATATATAGGATTCATATAATATTCAAAAATTATAGTACCTAACATCTGATTTGGACCAAACTTCTTTCTAACAATGAGTAAGACATCCAAATAAATTGTATTTTATTAGGCTCCCCATTAGCTATTTGCGAAAGCAGCAGCTACTCTTCCTGGTGTCCACACAAAACATAAAACATGACAAAATACAGAACATTAATAAACAAGAACAACTCAAGGACAGAACTACATACATTTAAAAACGGCGCGCACAGACTACATATCAATACATACACACAAAATATCTAGGTCAAATAGGGGAGAGGCATTATACCGTGAGATGTTGCTTTATCTGTTTTTTTAAACCAGGTCTAATGTTCATTTGAGCAACATGAGATGAAAGGGAGTTCCATGCAATAATGGCTCTATATAATACTGTACACTTTCTTGAATTTGTTCTGGATTTGGGGACTGTGAAAAGACCCCTGGTGGCATGTCTGGTGGGGTAAGTGTTTGTCTCAGAGCTGTGTGTAAGTTGACTATGCAAACAATTTGAAATGTTCAACACATTAATGTTTCTTATAAAAATAAGAAGTGATGCGGACAGTCTTTCCTCAACTCTTAGCCAAGAGAGACTGGCATGTATAGTATTAATATTAGCCCTCTGATTATGATGAAGAGCAAGACGTGCCGCTCTGTTCTGGGCCAGCTGCAGCTTAACTAGGTCTTTCTTAGCAGCACTTGACCACATGGCTGGACAATAATCAAGATAAGACAAAACTAGAGCCAACAGGACTTGGTTTTTGGAGTGTGGTGTCAAAAACGCAGAGCATCGCTTTATTATGGACATACCTCTCCCCATATTGTCAGTGTAGCTGTAGGTGGGTGTGGTGGTGGAATCAGGCGCAGGACGCAGAACGTTAGTCCAAAAGACTTTAGTCGATGCACAAAACACAAGCACGAATAAATGCCCTGAGGCGAGAACTCCGCACGCAGGCGAAAACAAACGGGCGCACGAAACAGGTGCGACAAAACACTCCAAACACTATGGAGAACAGCTCAACCGAGCAAACAGTAGAAGTACTAGCCAAACGCACGACAGTAAAACAAACACACACAACACTTGACAAACACAACGAGAACTTATAGGACACTAATGACACTAAACGATAACAGGTGTAACAACAATCAGACAAAAGCAAACGAACATAGAAACATGCAACGGTGGCAGCTAGTATTCCGGAGACGACGAACGCCGAAGCCTGCCCGAGCAAGGAAGAGAGGCAGCCTCGGCCGAAACCGTGACAGTACCCCCCCCCCCCTTGACGCGCGGCTCCAGACGTGCGCCGACTCCGGCCTTGGGGACGACCAGGAGGACGCGGAGCAGGGTGCGTCGGGTGCCCACGATGGAATTCCGTCAGGAGAGACGGGTCCAAAATGTCTCTCCTCGGCACCCAGCACCGTTCCTCCGGGCCGTACCCCTCCCACTCCACTAGATATTGGAGACCCCCCATCCGACGTCTCGAATCCAAGATGGACCGCACGGAGTACGCCGGTGCCCCCTCGATGTCCAATGGGGGCGGAGGAGTCTCCCTGATCTCACTTTCTTGGAGTGGGCCAGCTACCACCGGCCTGAGAAGAGACACATGGAACGAGGGGTTAATACTTTTATACTCAACAGGTAGTTGTAATTTGTAACACACCTCGTTCAATCTTCTCAGGACTTTAAATGGCCCTACAAACCGCCGACCCAGTTTCCGACAGGGCAGGCGGAGGGGCAGGTTTCTGGTAGAGAGCCAGACTCGATCACCAGGTGCGTACACCGGTCCCTCACTGCGGTGGAGATCGGCGCTCGCCTTTTGACGACGGAGGGCCCGCTGCAGGTGGACGTGTGCAGCGTTCCATGTCTCCTCCGAGCGCCGCACCCACTCATCCACCGCAGGAGCCTCGATCTGGCTCTGCTGCCAAGGTGCCAGAACCGGCTGGTAACCTAACACACATTGGAAAGGGGTTAGGTTAGTGGAGGAATGGCGTAGGGAATTCTGGGCCATTTCGGCCCAGGGAACGTACCTTGCCCACTCCTCCGGCCGGTCCTGGCAGTATGTTCTAAGAAACCTACCCACATCCTGGTTCACACGTTCCACCTGCCCATTACTCTCCGGGTGGTAACCCGAGGTGAGGCTCACCGAGACCCCCAACCGCTCCATAAAAGCTCTCCAGACTCTGGAGGTAAATTGGGGACCTCGATCAGACACAATATCCTCGGGTACCCCGTAGTGCCGAAACACATGGGTGAATAGCGCTTCGGCGGTTTGCAGGGCAGTAGGAAGGCCCGGCATAGGGAGCAAACGACAGGCCTTAGAAAACCGGTCCACAACGACCAGTATAGTGGTATTCCCCTGTGAAGGAGGAAGGTCAGTGAGGAAATCCACCGAGAGGTGAGACCATGGTCGTTGTGGAACGGGCAGGGGTAGTAACTTACCCCTAGGCAGATGTCTAGGCGCCTTACACTGGGCGCACACCGAGCAGGAGGAAACATAAACCCTCACATCCCTCGCCAACGTGGGCCACCAGTACTTGGCACTAAGACAGTGCACTGTCCGGCTGATACCAGGGTGTCCAGAGGAGGGTGACGTGTGAGCCCAATAGATCAATCGATCCCGAACCTCGAGCGGAACGTACTTCCGACCCTCCGGGCATTGAGGTGGACTAGGGTCGGTGCGTAACGCCCGCTCGAGTTCAGCATCGACTTCCCACACTACCGGTGCCACCAGACAAGACTCCGGCAGTATGGGAGTGGGCTCCACAGACCTCTCCTCCGTGTCATACCGCCGAGACAGTGCGTCTGCCTTACCGTTCTGTGACCCAGGGATGTACGTGATCTTAAATATGAACCGGGTCAAAAACATATTCCACCTCGCCTGGCGAGGGTTCAGTCTCCTCGCTGCCCGGATGTACTCCAGGTTACGGTGGTCCGTCAAAATGAGGAAAGGGTGTTGAGCCCCCTCAAGCCAGTGCCTCCACACCTTTAGGGCCTGTACCACGGCTAACAGCTCCCTGTCCCCTACGTCATAATTTCGCTCCGCCGGACTGAGCTTCTTGGAATAAAAGGCACAGGGGCGGAGTTTAGGTGGCGCGCCGGACCATTGCGAAAGCACGGCTCCTATACCGGCCTCTGACGCGTCCACCTCTACCTGAAATGGTAAAGAGGGATCCGGATGCGCCAGCACCGGGGCCGAGGTAAACAGGTCCTTCAGCCTCCCAAACGCCCTGTCCGCCTCGGCTGACCACTGCAGACGCACCGGACCCCCCTTCAAAAGAGACGTTATGGGAGCTGCCACCTGTCCAAAACCCCGGATAAACCTCCGGTAGTAATTCGCAAACCCCAAAAACTGCTGCACCTCCTTCACAGTGGTTGGCGTTTGCCAATTACGCACGGCTGACACCCGGTCTACCTCCATCTTCACCCCTGACGCAGACAACTGATAACCCAAAAAGGAGACCGACTCCTGGAAAAACAGACACTTCTCTGCCTTGACATACAGGTCGTGCTCCAACAGCCTCCGCAACACTCGGCGCACCAGGGCCACATGCTCGACTCGGGTAGGCGAGTACACGAGAATGTCATCTATGTACACGACCACCCCCTGCCCCTGCATGTCCCTGAAGATCTCATCCACGAATGATTGGAAAACTGAAGGAGCGTTCATCAACCCGTATGGCATGACAAGATACTCGTAATGGCCCGAGGTGGTACTAAAGGCTGTCTTCCATTCATCGCCCCCCCTAATGCGCACCAAGTTGTACGCGCTCCTGAGATCTAATTTAATGAAGAAACGCGCCCCGTGCAATGACTCCGTCATGGTCGCAATCAGCGGGAGTGGATAACTGTACTTCACCGTGATCTGATTGAGACCACGGTAATCAATGCACGGGCGTAACCCACCATCCTTTTTCTTCACAAAAAAGAAACTTGAGGACGCAGGGGAAGTGGAGGGCCGTATGTATCCTTGTCTCAGAGATTCGTCTATGTAAGTCTCCATAGCTCTCTTCTCCTCCTGAGACAGAGGATACACATGGCTCCGTGGGAGCGCAGCTCCTGCCTGGAGGTCTATCGCACAATCTCCCTGCCTATGGGGAGGCAACTGCGTCGCCCTCGACTTACTGAACACAATAGCCAAATCCCCATACTCAGGGGGAACGTGCAATGCGGGCACCTGGTTTGGACTCTCCACCGAGGTAGCCCCTACGGAAACGCCTAAACATCGACCCACACACTGGGCAGACCACTCCATCAGAGCCCTCTCCTGCCACGAAATAGACGGGTTATGGGTACTCAACCAGCACCACCGGATACGCAGGCGAGTCGATCAGAAATAGCTGGATCATCTCCTGATGACCCCCCTGCGTACACATCCTAAGTGGCGCCGTGACCTCCCTGATCAAGCCCGCACCCAACGGACGGCTATCTAGGGCATGAACGGGGAAGGGGACGTCAACAGGGAGAAGGGGAATCACTAAGGCTAGACAAAATCTCTTATCAACAAAATTCCCAGCCGCGCCTGAATCTACCAGCGCCTTATGCTGGGAATGAGGTGCGACCTGTGGAAAACGCACAGGTATACAGAAGTGTGCAACAGAGAGCTCTGGGTGAGTGGGGCGCCTACTCACCTGGAAGGGCTCCCCAGTGCGGGGCCTGTCGTCCTCTCCCCGAGGAGGCCATCCCCAGCACCTAGCCGCGGTGTGTCCTCCCCGACCACAGTTGGTGCAGGAGATGGACCCCCTCGTACTCCGACCCCTCCTCTCTCTAGCGCCAGCGCCCCCGAGCTCCATGGGGCACGGCTCGGAGGCGCTGGAGGGTGAAATGGACGGACCCCCCTCGGGACGTCCCGGGTAGCTAGCAGGGTATCCAGCCTGATAGACATGTCGACTAACTGGTCGAACGAGAGGCTGGTGTCCCGACAGGCCAGCTCCCTACGGACGTCCTCACGTAGACTACAGCGGTAGTGATCAATGAGGGCCCGCTCATTCCACCCTGCATCCGCCGCTAGAGTCCGGAATTCCAACGCGAACTCCTGGGCACTCCTCCTCCCCTGCCGGAGGCAGAACAGACGCTCCCCCGCCGCTTTCCCCTCCGGGGGATGGTCAAACACCGCCCTGAAGCGGCGGGAGAACTCGGCGTACGTGATGGTAGTAGCGTCTATTCTCCTCCACTCAGCGTTGGCCCACTCTAACGCTTTGCCGGAAAGGCAGGAGATCAGGGCGGACACGCTCTCGTGTCCCGAGGGCGCCGGGTGCACGGTGGCCAGGTAAAGCTCCACCTGGAGAAGGAAGCCCTGACACCCGGCAGCGGTCCCATCGTAGGCCCTCGGGAGCGAGAGTCGAACTCCTCTGGGTTCCGGAGCGGGAAGGGGCTGACTTGCCGATGGTGAGGGCAGGGAAGATGGCGTTGGGGGTGTCCCTCGGGTCTCCCAGCGTTGGAGGGTGGTGATCACCTCCTGCAGGGCGGACCCCATCCGCAGGATCTGGTCATTCTGCTCCCGGACTCTGTCCTCCAACGTCTCCTGTGCGGCTGCGGCTCCTGCTGATTCCATTCGAGCGGGTGTGTGTTTCTGTCAGTGTAGCTGTAGGTGGGTGTGGTGGTGGAATCAGGCGCAGGACGCAGAACGTTAGTCCAAAAGACTTTAGTCGATGCACAAAACACAAGCACGAATAAATGCCCTGAGGCGAGAACTCCGCACGCAGGCGAAAACAAACGGGCGCACGAAACAGGTGCGACAAAACACTCCAAACACTATGGAGAACAGCTCAACCGAGCAAACAGTAGAAGTACTAGCCAACCGCACGACAGTAAAACAAACACACACAACACTTGACAAACACAACGAGAACTTATAGGACACTAATGACACTAAACGATAACAGGTGTAACAACAATCAGACAAAAGCAAACGAACATAGAAACATGCAACGGTGGCAGCTAGTATTCCGGAGACGACGAACGCTGAAGCCTGCCCGAGCAAGGAAGAGAGGCAGCCTCGGCCGAAACCGTGACACATATTTACAACAATTTAATATATATGACAGTTTACAATCTAAGGTAACACCAAGTAATTTTGTCTCCTCAACTTGTTCAACAGCCACACCATTCATTACCAGATTTAGCTAAGGTCTCAAGCTTAGGGAATGATTTGTACCAAATACAATGCTCTTAGTTTTAGAGATGTTCAGGACCAGTTTATTACTGGCCACCCATTACAAAACTGACTGCAACTCCTTGTTAAGGGTTTCAGTGACTTCATTAGCTGTGGTTGCTGACACGTATATGGTTGAGTCATCAGCATACATGGACACACAGGCTTTGTTTAATGCCAGTGGCAGGTCATTGGTAAAAAAATAGAAAAGAGTAGAGTTGTATTTTCTCTCAAATTTTGTACACAAATTTGTTTACAACACTCTTAATAAGCATTTGTCCTTTGACAAGATAATCCATCCACCTGACAGGTGTGGCATATCAAGAAGCTTAAACAGCATTTTCATTACACAGGTGCACCTTGTGCTGGGGACAATAAAATACCACTTTAAAATGTGCAGTTTTGTCCCACAACACAATACCACTGATGTCAAACCTTTTAAGGGAGTGTGCAATTGGCATGCTGACTGCAGGGATGTCCACCAGAGCTGTTGCCAGATAATTGAATGTTAATATCTCTACCACGTCCAACCGACCTCACAACAGCAGACCACATGTAACCACGCCAGCACAGAACGATGGCTCACTGTTCATTGTTGGCATTTCCTGCCTAAGTTTGCCCACTTGATGAAGTAATCATTAAAATATTTGTCAACATCAAATGGTTTTGTGATGAATAAGCCATCTGAGTTTTTCTGCCCATAATTTCATTTAAAGTACTCCAAAGTTTTTTTCCATCATTGTTTATATCATTGATCTTGGCTTTTGGAACTTTGGCTTTCCTGGACATACATTTACATTTACATTTTAGTCATTTAGCAGACGCTCTTATCCAGAGCGACTTACAGGAGCATATAGCCACTATTGTCACGATTCAGACAGACGACCAGAGGACCACAATTGCGTCACACCAGAAAGTTTATTAAACTTAAGGGAAAAGGGAAGTAGGGAGTGAATGAAGGCTCCAGGGGTAACAGGGATCCCGTCCAATGTGCTGGGTCTGTGCCCCCCCCAGTGGCAGCGATGCGTCCTATGAAGCCGGTGGTGGGTGGTCCAGAAGTCCTGGGGGGGGGGGAGACACAGACACAACAGGGCGGAATGAAACAAGGCAGCAGTACAGTTCAGGGGAAATCCAATATACGTAGTAGCAAGGCAGAAGGCTGGTCAGAGTTACCGGGATTGAAGAGTAGTCAGGAGTCGTAATGGCAGAAGCAGGTCTGGATCTCCTGAGGCAGAAGAGTATCCAAAAAACAGGCAGGTCCGGGGTCACAAAACCAGGGTGAGCCAGAAGCGCGAGCAAACAGGTTCCGGGTGTGAGCTTTGCAGACGATCTGACACCGGAGAGCTGAAAGACAGGGCCTTAAATACTGGGAGAGGTTAGTGGGTAATGCAGCGCAGCTGGCAGAGTAATTAGAGCCGAGCAGAGCAGGGACAGGTGGAGCTAGTTAGGCTGAGTAGAGAGAGAGTGGTGAGCAGAGTGGAAGATAGTGGAAACAAATTAAGGTGGTAACCCGGTGGAGTGAGAGGGCTCATGACAGAACCCCCCCCCCAAGGGACGGCCCCAGAAGTCCCAAGAGCAACACCACGCCGGGCGGGAGGAGGGGAGCCGGAGGAGGGCTAGAACTCCTCCGAACGGTCCGAGTGAACGTCCTCATCCTCGGAGGAAGCCGGAGGGCCGTGGTCGGGAGATGGGACAGGTCCCGAGACAGGATCAGGCACAGGACAGGAAGCCGAGCGGGCAGGACGGTTAGGGACCCCTCTGGGGCGGCCCCTACGGATTGCAGGTTGATCAGGATGCCGTTGGTGGAAAGCGGTGATGAGAGTCCTATCCACAATCCGACTAGCTGGCACCCAGGTCCTTTCCTCAGGTCCATAGCCCTCCCAGTCAATGAGGTACTGGAGACCCCTACCCCTCCGTCTGGACCGAAGCAGGCGGCGGACGGTGTAAACCAGACCACCATCGACGAGCCGTGGAGGAGGAGGACCAGGCGCCGCAGGGACCAGCGGACTCTCATGGATGGGCTTAATCCTAGACACATGGAAAGTGGGGTGCACCCTCAGGGAATTAGGCAGTTGGAGCCGGACAGCAGTTGGGCTAATCACTCTTATGATAGGGAATGGGCCAATGAACCGAGGTGCCAGCTTCTGCGACTCCACCCTGAGTGGCAGGTTCTTCGATGACAACCACACCCTTTGACCAACATGGTAGGTGGGAGCAGGAATTCTCCGACGGTTGGCCCCGGTAGTGTAGCTGGCAACGGATCTGAGGAGTGTGGCTCGGGCTTGTGACCAGGTGCGGCGACATCGACGGGCAAAAGCAAGTGCAGATGGGCAAGTAACCTCCTCTTCCTGGCTGGCAAATAGAGGAGGCTGGTATCCATAAACACATTGGAAAGGGGACATACCGATGGCAGAGCAGGTCAGAGAATTGTGTGCGTACTCCACCCATGTCAATTGCTGCGACCAGGAGTGGGGGTTGCGTGAAGTCATGCATCGCAGTGCCTTCTCGAGCTCCTGATTAGCCCGCTCTGACTGCCCATTGGATTGGGGATGGAATCCGGAAGTCAGACTGACTGTGGCTCCCAGCAGGTGACAGAACTCCTTCCAAAAAGCGGAGGAGAATTGTGGACCACGGTCAGAAACTACATCCCTTGGCAGTCCGTGGATCCGGAAGACGTGTTCCAGGACCACCTGGGCGGTCTCCTTGGCGGTTGGGAGCTTGGGGAGGGGAATGAAGTGTGCCATCTTGCTGAAACGGTCAACGATGGTGAGAATGACGGTCATGCCCCTTGAAGGGGGCAGCCCCGTGACAAAGTCAAGGGCGATGTGAGACCAGGGACGTCTGGGCACAGGCAGGGGCTGCAGCAATCCGGCTGGGGGCTGGCAGGACGACTTGTGTTGGTTGCAGATGGGGCAGGCTTGGACGAATTCCCGTACATCCTTCCTCAGAGAGGGCCACCAGAACCTCTGGGCGAGCAGGTTGTAAGTGCGGGTGGAGCCAGGGTGACAAGCTAGGCGGGAGTCATGTCCCCACTGAACGACCTGGGACCTCAGGTCTTCGGGGACAAAAAGGCGGTCAGCTGGGCAGGTGCTTGGACCTGGCTGGTTACGGAGAGCCTCCAGCACCTGTTCCTCAACAGCCCAGGTCAGAGCTGCAACGATGCAGGGACTTGGCAGAATCGACACAGGGTCCTTGGAGGGGGTGTCATCCTTCTGGAATTGACGGGAGAGGGCGTCTGGCTTGGTGTTGCGTGATCCAGGCCGGTATGACAGAGTGAAATTAAACCTGGTGAAGAACAGGGCCCAGCGGGACTGCCTGGAGTTCAACCGTTTGGCCGTGCGGATGTACTCCAAGTTCTTATGATCGGTCCAAACGAGAAATGGAATGGTGGACCCCTCCAGCCAGTGACGCCACTCCTCCAAGGCAAGCTTCACAGCCAGCAGCTCACGGTTCCCTATGTCGTAATTGCACTCAGAGGGGGACAACCGACGTGAGAAAAAGGCACAGGGATGGAGCTTCCTATCCTCCGCAGCCCACTGAGAAATCACAGCACCAACTCCCACATCCGAGGCGTCCACCTCCACAATGAATTGCCGGTCCACATCAGGCATCTGGAGGATGGGAGCGGAGGTGAACCTCACCTTGAGGGTACTGAAGGCTTTGTCGGCTGCTGGGGTCCAGGTGAAGGGTTGCTTGGTGCTGGTTAGAGCAGTGAGAGGGGCAGCAACGGTACTGTAGTTCCGGATAAACTTCCTATAGAAGTTAGCAAACCCCAGAAACTGTTGCAGCTTCTTTCTGTTCTCCGGAACTGGCCATGAAGTGACTGCTGATACTTTGGCAGGATCCATTTGGATACTTCCCTCTGCCACTATGTACCCCAGGAAGGCCACTGTCTTGACGTGAAACTCACATTTCTCTGCCTTGGCGTAGAGGGAATTCTCCAGAAGACGATGAAGGACTTGCTGGACATGGCGGGTGTGTTCAGACAGGTCTCTGGAGTAGATTAAGATGTCATCCAGGTAAACGAAGACAAACTTGTTTAACATGTCCCGCAGGACATCATTCACTAGAGCCTGGAACACAGCAGGAGCATTGGTGAGGCCAAAAGGCATAACCAGATACTCGTAGTGGCCTGTTGGTGTATTGAATGCGGTTTTCCATTCATCTCCCTCCCGGATCCGCACTAGGTGGTAAGCGTTTCTGAGATCCAACTTGGTAAAAACAGTGGCTCCCTGGAGCAACTCAAAAGCAGAGGTGAGCAGAGGCAGAGGGTAACGGTTTTTCACTGTGATGTCGTTGAGTCCCCTGTAGTCGATGCAGGGGCGAAGAGATCCGTCCTTCTTCCCCACAAAGAAGAAGCCAGCACCAGCAGGAGATGAAGATGAACGGATTAATCCTGCGGACAGAGAGCCATTGATGTAGTCCTCCATGGACTTTCTTTCAGGAGCAGACAACGAATAAAGACGACCCCTTGGAGGAGCTGTTCCAGGGAGGAGGTCGATGGCACAGTCGTACGGTCGGTGAGGGGGCAGAGATGTGGCTCTTGCTTTGTTAAACACCTCTCTGAGACCATGGTAGCATTCTGGGACATTGGAGAGGTCAGGAGCGGAGTTAGTAGGTACTGGCCGAGGGGGTAGTGCGGCAGCAAGCAGGCAGGTTCGGTGGCAGTCCTCTCCCCACCCCCTGATCACCCCGGTCACCCAGTCGAGCTGAGGGTTGTGCCGGCGGAGCCATGGGTAACCCAGGATGAGGGGTTGGCCTGGAGAGGGGAGCAGGTGAAACTGGATAGTTTCTTGATGGTTTCCGGACAGACCCATCGAGACCGGAGCCGTGACATGAGTGACCGATCCGAGTAAGTGTCCGTCCAGTGCCCGGGCAGGAATAGGAGGTGTCAAACGGAGGTTCTCCAGTCCCAGTTGGCGTGCCAGCTTGATGTCCATTATGTTGGCTTCGGCGCCAGAATCCACCAGAGCAGCCAGGGTGTGAGTTGAGTCAGAGAGGCGGAGGTGAACTTGCAGCAGGGGTTTGCGGTCGGAGGACTGGATGGTCATTGAACTCAACCGGACTCCCCCTATGCCCGGTGAGCTTCGGCCCTTTAAAGGGCAGGTTACCACACGATGTCCATCACCTCCACAATAGAGGCAGAGGTTTGAGGTGAAGCGGCGCTGGCGCTCTGCAGGAGTGAGAGAGGCTCGCCCAATCTCCATAGGCTCAGACTGATCAAGCTGACCTGGGTGAGTGGCAGTAGATGACAGGAGCCCAGTCGGATCTCTCCGAATGCCGGTAGTAGGTGGACCTTGGCGCCCCCTCTCACGACGACGGGTCTGTATCCTTCTGTCGATCCTGACAGTCAGTGCGATGGCTTCATCAAGAGTGGAAGGCAGTTCATGGGAGACCAACTCGTCCTTGATATAGTCAGCCAAACTATGGAAGAACGCGTCCACCAACGATGGTGTGTTCCAAGAACTTCGTCTAGCCAGGGTTCGGAAGTCGATGGAATGGTCTGCGACTGTACGTCTGCCTTGTCGAATACTGAACAGTTCACGAGACGCCTCTGCGGTGGGTGAATCCAGGTCAAACACCTTCAGCATCTCCTCAGCAAACAGGTCGAAGGTTGCACATGCGGGGGTTTGACGTTCGAACTCTGCTGTTCCCCAGAGTCGAGCTCGGCCCGTCAGGTGAGTGATGGCATACCCAACTTTAGCCCCCTCCGTGGCGAAGGTCCTTGGCTGCAAGGAGAACTGAAGTCGGCAGCTAGTCAGGAATGGCCGGACCTGGGTTGAATCGCCGTTGAACCGCTCGGGGTTTCCAATCTTGGGTTCCGGAGCAGCGGCTGCAATGACCGGGGCAGGTAACTCGGGGGCAGGGCTGGTGGGCAGACTGGCTGGGGTAAGGTTGGTGAGGAGTTGAAAGATCATGGCGAGTTGTTGTTGCTGCTGCTGGAACTGCTGCTCATGCTCATCGGTTTCCATGTCGGGGAAAGTGTGCGCTGAGTCCATAATGGTCAGATCGTACTGTCACGATTCAGACAGACGACCAGAGGACCACAATTGCGTCACACCAGAAAGTTTATTAAACTTAAGGGAAAAGGGAAGTAGGGAGTGAATGAAGGCTCCAGGGGTAACAGGGATCCCGTCCAATGTGCTGGGTCTGTGCCCCCCCCAGTGGCAGCGATGCGTCCTATGAAGCCGGTGGTGGGTGGTCCAGAAGTCCTGGGGGGGGGGGAGACACAGACACAACAGGGCGGAATGAAACAAGGCAGCAGTACAGTTCAGGGGAAATCCAATATACGTAGTAGCAAGGCAGAAGGCTGGTCAGAGTTACCGGGATTGAAGAGTAGTCAGGAGTCGTAATGGCAGAAGCAGGTCTGGATCTCCTGAGGCAGAAGAGTATCCAAAAAACAGGCAGGTCCGGGGTCACAAAACCAGGGTGAGCCAGAAGCGCGAGCAAACAGGTTCCGGGTGTGAGCTTTGCAGACGATCTGACACCGGAGAGCTGAAAGACAGGGCCTTAAATACTGGGAGAGGTTAGTGGGTAATGCAGCGCAGCTGGCAGAGTAATTAGAGCCGAGCAGAGCAGGGACAGGTGGAGCTAGTTAGGCTGAGTAGAGAGAGAGTGGTGAGCAGAGTGGAAGATAGTGGAAACAAATTAAGGTGGTAACCCGGTGGAGTGAGAGGGCTCATGACAACTATATTGTGATCACTGCATCCAATGGGTACGGATACAGCTTTAGAACAAAGTTAAACAGTATTAGTAAAAAGAACAAAGTTAAACAGTATTAGTAAAAATAACAGAGTTAAACAGTATTAGTAAAAATGTGATCAATAGATGTGGATGACCTTGTTCCTGTAGTGTTTGTAAACACTCTGGTAGGTTGATTAATAATCTAAACCAGATTGCAGGCACTAGTTATAGTGAGAAGCTTCCTCTTGAGCGGACAGCTTAATGAAAACCAGTCAATATTAAGGTCCCCAAGAATGTAGACCTCTCTGTTTACATCACATACACTAACAAGCATTTCACACACATTATTTAGATACTGACTGTTAGCACTTGGTGGCCTATAGTAACACCCCAAAAGAATAGGCTTTAGATGAGGCAGGTGAACTTACAACCACAGCACGTCAATAGAGATCTTCTCTAAGCATTACAGGGCTCTGAATATACACTGCTCAAAAAAATAAAGGGAACACTAAAATAACACATCCTAGATCTGAATGAATGAAATAATCTTATTAAATACTTTTTTCTTTACATAGTTGAATGTGCTGACAACAAAATCACACAAAAATTATCAATGGAAATCAAATTTATCAACCCATGGAGGTCTGGATTTGGAGTCACCCTCAAAATTAAAGTGGAAAACACTACAGGCTGATCCAACTTTGATGTAATGTCCTTAAAACAAGTCAAAATGAGGCTCAGTAGTGTGTGTGGCCTCCACGTGCCTGTATGACCTCCCTACAACGCCTGGGCATGCTCCTGATGAGGTGGCGGATGGTCTCCTGAGGGATCTCCTCCCAGACCTGGACTAAAGCATCCGCCAACTCCTGGACAGTCTGTGGTGCAACGTGGCGTTGGTGGATGGAGCGAGACATGATGTCCCAGATGTGCTCAATTGGATTCAGGTCTGGGGAACGGACGGTCCATAGCATCAATGCCTTCCTCTTGCAGGAACTGCTGACACACTCCAGCCAAATGAGGTCTAGCATTGTTTTGCATTAGTAGGAACCCAGGGCCAACCGCACCAGCATATGGTCTCACAAGGGGTCTGAGGATCTCATCTCGGTACCTAATGGCAGTCAGGCTACCTCTTGCAAGCACATGGAGGGCTGTGCGGCCCCCCAAAGAAATGCCACCCCACACCATGACTGACCCACCGCCAAACCGGTCATGCTGGAGGATGTTGCAGGCAGCAGAACGTTCTCCACGGCGTCTCCAGACTCTGTCACGTCTGTCACATGTGCTCAGTGTGAACCTGCTTTCATCTGTGAAGAGCACAGGGCGCCAGTGGCGAATTTGCCAATCTTGGTGTTCTCTGGCAAATGCCAAAAGTCCTGCACGGTGTTGGGCTGTGAGCACAACCCCCACCTGTGGACGTCGGGCCCTCATACCACCCTCATGGAGTCTGTTTCTGACCGTTTGAGCAGACACATGCACATTTGTGGCCTGCTGGAGGTCATTTTGCAGGGCTCTGGCAGTGCTCCTCCTGCTCCTCCTTGCACAAAGGCGGAGGTAGCAGTCCTGCTGCTGGGTTGTTGCCCTCCTACGGCCTCCTCCACGTCTCCTGATGTACTGGCCTGTCTCCTGGTAGCGCCTCCATGCTCTGGACACTACGCTGACAGACACAGCAAACCTTCTTGCCACAGCTCGCATTGATGTGCCATCCTGGATGAGCTGCACTACCTGAGCCACTTGTGAGGGTTGTAGACTCCGTCTCATGCTACCACTAGAATGAAAGCACCGCCAGCATTCAAAAGTGACCAAAACATCAGCCAGGAAGCATAGGAACTGAGAAGTGGTCTGTGGTCACCACCTGCAAAACCAGTCCTTTATTGGGGGGTGTCTTGCTAATTGCCTATAATTTCCACCTGTTGTCTATTCCATTTGCAGAACAGCATGTGAAATGTATTGTCAATCAGTGTTGCTTCCTAAGTGGACAGTTTGATTTCACAGAAGTGTGATTGACTTGGAGTTACATTGTGTTGTTTTAGTGTTCCTTTTATTTTTTTGAGCAGTGTATATAGCAACAAATCCCCCATAAGCATTTCTGTCTCTTCTATAGATGTTTTATCCTTGTATTGCTACTGCTGTATGGTGACAGGATCTCCCCTTACACAGAGAGAGAGAATGGGTGTCAATCAGTGATTTGTTGATGTCTGAGGCTTTGCCCTTGAATCATGGATGTCAGACGTTTGTTGATCCCCTGTCTGAATCCCTGTATACCGGGCCCACGTCCAACTGATGCCCCTATTCAATGTAAATACAGTCAGTCCCCAGACCCAGCCAGGCTTCCCCCATTTTCTCAGACAGCATTTCACTGACTAGAGCTGGCCCCTAGTCTGCTAGTCTCTCCCCAGACGACACATAAACAGAACAAACCACATCGTGGTTACACAAAGGGGATAGGGGATTCTGCTGTCCATCTCCTCATGGTTCACATTTACAGCTTTGAGTTCTATGATGCGTGCTGCACATGTAGCTAACCCTACAGGGTAATTGAACTGAAGGGAGGTTTCAAAGACATTGATTTTATCTGGAGGGTGCAGTATGACATGTTTTGGCATGCCGTGCCTTTGGTTCGTACAGCATGGCTTGTACTACATGATGTGTGTACCTTACATCTGAGTGCCTGACACTGCCAAGGGACAATCCCACAACCAAATGACATCATCTGCATGGGACCTGTGTTTACTGCTAAGATGAACTCAGTTCAGTAAAAACAGCAAAGACCACCAACCACTTGTCAGATCCCACCACACCCCTTCAACAGTACTGGAAAATTGCTCAGGGATGTAAGACTCTCCTTCACTGTGGTCAAACCAAATTAATCACTTCCTAATTGTCAAGCTACCACAAGCACAATGTGCCACAAACGGATGACTATGAGCTGTATAATACTGTATGACTTAACTGTGTTCAAGGTGAAGGCCATAGTAACTGTCATTTCCAGACTTCTCATAACATTGTTACCAAATGAGGTGAACTCTCTTTCCCCCCTCCACACTCTTGTCTAATTTAGCCTGCAGAAGGCCACTCATTTATTATATCAAAATGAGCTATTATATTTATTATATCTATTATATCTTCCCCCTTATCATTCCCCTGTAGCACCTGTGGAGGTCACCAGGAAATACATTCACTTTTTTATAATGATATTGCCCAAGGCCAGGCGGCCAGGAACACGGGAAGGCCGTTATGGACGCTATTATTGGACCATTCATCTGCCGATGCATTATTTTAATGTATCATAATCATCATATATAATAATAACAATAGATGCATTTTATATAGCGCTTTTCATTATAATTAGAGTCTCAAAGTCATTTTAAAAACAAAACAAAAAAACAATTGAACAAAACAAATGTAGGGATCTGGCAGTTCTTGGGCGATGGTCTTCCACAACTTTAGATGACACTACCCTTCTGAACTGCATATCTTGAGCAGAGGGAGCATTGATGGTGCAGCCAGGCAGGGAAGTAGAAAACATCTGACAGACAGGCCCCGGAGCTCTGCCCCGGGACCTCGTAGTCTTCGACGTTCACAGCTCCTCCTTCGTAGATAGGCTGGATCATCCACTACCAGAAGTGTAGCAACCATACAGTATAGACTCATTCATCCCAATACATGTGAGGGTTACAGACATGTTCTCTAGACCAGACCAACAGTTATCAGTTGAACTTCCCCTGGAATACTGTGAATAGTGCTGTATGTGAAGTCACACTACCACCACAGCTCTATGTAGCCCAGCTCCTTTTAGCCCGCTCTTAAGCGCTGCGTCCTGTATAGGGTCAAGCTCTATTGCTTTTAAACTATGAAATGGCTGGTGTATGACATACTGGACACAACCCTCCACATTTACATTCTGTAAATCAGGGACAGGCAACTTAGTATGATATGTTTCTTTTGGTATGGTTACATAAGACAGAAGGTTACTTAAGGGGAAAAAAAACACTGTGTGGTTGGTCGGGGTGGAAGGGTAGGCATATAATGCGGAAGTCTAGCAACCCAAAGGTGGAATTCATAACATATAATACGTTTTGCAATATCATAACATATTGTAGGAATTGCAATACGTAACATATTGTACGAATTGCAATTCATAACATATCATACAAATTGTAATTCGTAACATATCATACGAAATGGATGATGGACATCCACAAATTAATACATACCATACGAAACGTGTCATAGTAAGGAGTGTTCCGGATGTATGTTTACTATGTTACATCTACCCCTGAGTCCAGGTTGTGCTCATACACTACCATAACATTTGAATACTAATTATTGTGTTAAATAGTGGAACATTTCTGGATTGTCTGAACTCTGACACATTTGACAACAGCTCTTTGAGTAGTGAACAGAAATTACTACGGCTGTTGTTGTTTGGCACAACAAAGGAAATTATAGTTCCATATTTCATTAAAGAGTGTATAAAACTGTGTTTCAATCAGGGGTTGGAACCGGTTCAGAAAACAGAACCGAAAACCGGAAAATAACCACATTCTTAAGGAACAGAAATGGAACCAGGAACGAAAGTGATCCATACTGTTCCGGAACAGAATCGTTATTTTAAAAGCATGGGAACCAGTTAATAACGTTATTTTAAGTTCCAGGCATTTATGTATAGAGGTGTTTGGTAGAGTTATTATAATAGGGGAGAGGAAGAATAAAACTGACCAAAATACTACAAAGGATGCCTACAAAGCATGCCTTCTACAGTAGTTCATCATTGTTTGAGTGACAGGTCTAACTGCTTATTCTTCAAAGGAATAAATGTCAGAGCATTAAACATCAATGGGCCAATGACGCCGGGGTCTCGCGACCACTTTCAGCAAGTATGCGACACCATATCAGAATCCTCTCCATCTGCCCTCCTCATGTGAACACCACCCCTATAGCCTGTGGTGCTCCAATGTCTTCACGTCCCTCTCTCATTAGGCCAAAAATCACACAACAGATGGCTTGTGGAAACTCACACTCCTCCAGAAAGTGGAAAGGCACCACCCACAGCAATAATGGGTGTTGAAAGATTTAAGAGCCCCAATGATAAGCTCAGTGCAACAACCCCCCCCCCCCCCCCCACGTTGTATAATCAACATATGTATAAGGGGATTGAAACAAGCAGATAAATCAACGGGCAGACGCAAGTTGACGTTTATAGTCATGAATCTTGCCCTGGAGTCAGAACTGAGCGATTTCTGCTAGATAGGCCAGCTGCAAAGTCAAAATTGGCTCTATTGTAAAAATCCATGAAAACAAAAATGAGCTTTTGGGTATTAATTTATGGTTAGGGTTAGGCATTATGGTTAGCAATGTGGTAAAGGTTAGGGTTAGGTTTCAAATCAGATTTATGACTGTGTGTCTGTGGCAGCTAGTGACCACTCTGCAGAAATGCCTCCAGGGCAGCAAGATTCATGACAATAAATGCCAACCTGTGGATCAGATGGAAGGATTGATATACTGTATTCACCACACACATGACCTTCATATGTACCGAAGCTCTGGAGATTGGAGTCAGAGGCACCATGTGTAGACATGCCCTGTGAATAAACAACAAGTAGAATCAACGATCCGTTGAATGTTTAGGACAGAAAAATCAAGTGCGGAGAAATATTTGGGGTAGTTAAAAAACAGGGTATATGGCCATTTCAATTTTACACTTCACCAATTAAACTGCACTCCAATCTCCAAAGGAATGGTACTCATAATAACTAAATAAGAGTTTGATTGGAAACTGCTTCAGATGTTCACATAATACATAATTCTATCCCTATATATCTGGGTTTATGTATGTGGCCCCATTATTTCAGTTGGTATAAGAGAACAAAAGCTGTTCCAAACGATCCTCTAATACCGCTCAAACAACAACTGCTTTAAAATGTTGACTGAAAATGACTATAAAATAAACCTTTACAGTGGGGAAAAAAAGTATTTAGTCAGCCACCAATTGTGCAAGTTCTCCCACTTAAAAAGATGAGAGAGGCCTGTAATTTTCATCATAGGTACACATCAACTATGACAGACAAATTGAGGAAAAAAAATCCAGAAAATCACATTGTAGCCCAGCTCCTTTTAGCCCGCTCTTAAGCGCTGCGTCCTGTATAGGGTCAAGCTCTATTGCTTTTAAACTATGAAATGGCTGGTGTATGACATACTGGACACAACACTCCACATTTACATTCTGTAAATCAGGGACAGGCAACTTAGTATGATATGTTTCTTTTGGTATGGTTACATAAGACAGAAGGTTACTTAAGGGGAAAAAAAAACACTGTGTGGTTGGTCGGGGTGGAAGGGTAGGCATATAATGCGGAAGTCTAGCAACCCAAAGGTGGAATTCGTAACATATAATACGTTTTGCAATATCATAACATATTGTAGGAATTGCAATACGTAACATATCATGTTAAAAATTAATTTGTAGGAAAATCACATTGTAGGATTTTTAATGAATTTATTTGCAAATTATGGTGGAAAATAAGTATTTGGTCACCTACAAACAAGCAAGATTTCTGGCTCTCACAGACCTGTAACTTCTTCTTTAAGAGGCTCCTCTGTCCTCCACTCGTTACCTGTATTAATGGCACCTGTTTGAACTTGTTATCAGTATAAAAGACACCTGTCCACAACCTCAAACAGTCACACTCCAAACTCCACTATGGCCAAGACCAAAGAGCTGTCAAGGACACCAGAAACAAAATTGTAGACCTGCACCAGGCTGGGAAGACTGAATCTGCAATAGGTAAGCAGCTTGGTTTGAAGAAATCAACTGTGGGAGCAATTATTAGGAAATGGAAGACATACAAGACCACTGATAATCTCCCTCGATCTGGGGCTCCACGCAAGATCTCACCCCGTGGGGTCAAAATGATCACAAGAACGGTGAGCAAAAATCACAGAACCACACGGGGGGACCTAGTGAATGACCTGCAGAGAGCTGGGACCAAAGTAACAAAGCCTACCATCAGTAACACACTACGCCGCCAGGGACTCAAATCCTGCAGTGCCAGACGTGTCCCCCTGCTTAAGCCAGTACATGTCCAGGCCCATCTGAAGTTTGCTAGAGTGCATTTGGATGATCCAGAAGAGGATTGGGAGAATGTCATATGGTCAGATGAAACCAAAGGACAAAGAATGCTGAGTTGCATCCAAAGAACACCATACCTACTGTGAAGCATGGGGGTGGAAACATCATGCTTTGGGGCTGTTTTTCTGCAAAGGGACCAGGACGACTGATCCGTGTAAAGGAAAGAATGTATCATGAGATTTTGAGTGAAAACCTCCTTCCATCAGCAAGTGCATTGAAGATGAAACGTGGCTGGGTCTTTCAGCATGACAATGATCCCAAACACACCGCCCGGGCAACGAAGGAGTGGCTTCGTAAGAAGCATTTCAAGGTCCTGGAGTGGCCTAGCCAGTCTCCAGATCTCAACCCCATAGAAAATCTTTGGAGGGAGTTGAAAGTCCGTGTTGCCCAGCGACAGCCCCAAAACATCACTGCTCTAGAGGAGATCTGCATGGAGGAATGGGCCAAAATACCAGCAACAGTGTGTGAAAACCTTGTGAAGACTTACAGAAAACGTTTGACCTGTGTCATTGCCAACAAAGGGTATATAACAAAGTATTGAGAAACTTTTGTTATTGACCAAATACTTATTTTCCACCATAATTTGCAAATAAATTCATAAAAAATCCTACAATGTGATTTTCTGGATTTTTTTTCTCATTTTGTCTGTCATAGTTGACGTGTACCTATGATGAAAATTACAGGCCTCTCTCATCTTTTTAAGTGGGAGAACTTGCACAATTGGTGGCTGACTAAATACTTTTTTTTCCCCACTGTATGTTTGATGTATTATTTGCCCATTCCTGTGGCATCAGTAGATCCCCGAAAGATGCATATCTGTCAGTAAATGGTTCTCTCCCACCATGTGAAGCAGCCTTGTATTTACAATGGAGTGACTCAAGTCCAAAGCTCTGATGAGATCAAGCCCAAAATACTGCCTAACGCTCCTCAGTGAAATGTATCACGCAATCGTTAGTTCATCTGAGGGCTTTCTCTGCTGCTCCCCGAAGCTTACAATCTCCCCAATATCATTGCATTAATGGCGCGTTTGTGAGGTTATGTTTGCTCCATCCAGGTTGAAATCCCTATCGTTCTCTCAACCTTGATCTTTGACCTTTGACCATCTTCTATGTTAGGCCATCACTGATCCTTTCAAAATTAATATTTTGTGTATTTTAACCATACACTAACAATAAACATTTAATAATCAAACCATATTATCCCTATGACGCAAACAGTGCCTTGCAAAAGTATTCATCCCCCTTGGCGCTTTTCCTATTTTGTTGCATTACAACCTGTAATTTAAATGAATTTTTATTTGGATTTCATGTAATGGACATTCACAAAATAGTCAAAATTGGTGAAGTGAAATGAAAAAAATAACTTTGTTATGAAGCCCCTAAATAAGATCTGGTGCAACCAATTACCTTCAGAAGTCACATAATTAGTTAAATAAACTCCACCTGTGTGCAATCTAAGTGTCACATGATCTGTCACATGATCTCAGTATATAGACACCTGTTCTGAAAGGCCCCAGAGTCTGCAACACCACTGAGCAAGGGGCACCACCAAGCAAGTGGCACCATGAAGACCAAGGAGCTCTCCAAACAGGTCAGGGACAAAGTTGTGGAGAAGTACAGATCAGGGTTGGGTTATAAAAAAATATCTGAAACTTTGAACATCCCACGGCACACCATTAAATCCATCATAAAAAAATTGAAAGAATATGGCACCACAACAAACCTGCCAAGAGAGGGCCGCCCACCAAAACTCACGGACCAGGCAAGGAGGGCATTAATCAGAGAGGCAACAAAGAGACCAAAGATAACCCTGAAGGAGCTGCAAAGCTCCACAGCAGAGATTGGAGTATCTGTCCATAGGACCACTTTAAGCCGTACACTCCACAGAGCTGGGCTTTACGGAAGAGTGGCCAGAAAAAAGCCATTGCTTAAAGAAATAAATAAGCAAACACATTTGGTGTTCGCCAAAAGCCATGTGGGAGACTCCCCAAACATATGGAAGAAGGTGCTCTCGTCAGATGAGACTAAAATTGAGCTATTTGGCCATCAAGGAAAACGCTATGTCTGGCGCAAACCCAACACCTCTCATCACCCCGAAAACACCATCCCTACAGTGGAGCATGGTGGTGGCAGCATCATGCTGTGGGGATGTTTTTCATCGGCAGGGACTGGGAAACTGGTCAGAATTGAAGGAATGATGGATGGCACTAAATACAGGGACATTCTTGAGTGAAACCTGTTTCAGTCTTCCAGAGATTTGAGACTGGGACGGTGGTTCACCTTCCAGCAGGACAATGACCCTAAGCATACTGCTAAAGCAACATTCGAGTGGTTTAGGGTGGGGGGTTATGTTATGCACGCTCAAGTTTTCAGGTTTTTTTTGTCTTATTTCTTGTTTGTTTCACAATAAAATATATTTTGCATCTTCAAAGTGGTAAGCATGTTGTGTAAATCAAATGATACAAACCCCCCAAATATCCATTTTAATTCTAGGTTGTAAGGCAACAAAATAGGAAAAATGCCAAGGGGGGTGAATACTTTCGCAAGTTACTGTACATCTTCTATTGACCATCCTTTCAGTAATATTGTGATTGTACGTTTATGTAAAATAGTGTCAGTTACACCTTGATGAGTTACTGTAATCTTAACTTCCACATTCTCTATGATATCCTTCTTCCCAGAACATCCCTTTTGCCTTGCGCTCTGCCAGCTCTCCAGGCTCTGTAGAGCTGTGTGAACAGAAGGGTACTGAGAGGAGGGTTTTACCTGGGGCCATTGTTAGCCCTTGTTGCTGTAGGGTCCATCTCTATGGTCCTGCCCCCTCCAGGTGCTGGCATGTTAGTCTGACACCCAGACTAACGGTGGGCAGGGGCCTCTGTGTGCTGCTCTGGCCTGACAGGAGGATCCTCCCCTGGGCTGGTTGACCTAGTTGAGCTCCTCAGAGAGCCAGGCTGCTCACACTGCTCTCAGGAAGGGGGCTGAGCCGAGGTGGTGGTGGTGCTGGGTTTTAATATTCACACCAGACGCTGTCTCATTTCCGAAGCAGATACACACTTCCCTTCTTTCTGGGAGTCTCTGTAAACAAGCTGCTTGACAGGTTCATGGAAAAATAATGTTATGAAAAATGACGAAAAGGATGATCCTTGTCAATTTTTGCTATTAGCCTAGCTCTTTAAATCTGATTTTAAAGCATACATACTGACAGCTTGTCATGAAGTTTGAGATGAGCATCTGAGAATACACTGTGCATCCAGAATATTATATATTATCAAACTTTTTCCATCCAATGGCGCCCATATGCATACAGTATTTGTAGTTGTATTTATTATGGATCCCCATTAGTTCCTGCCAAGACAGCAGCTACTCTTCCTGGGGTCCAGCAACATTAAGGCAGTTATATACAATTTAAAATAATACATGACATTACATTTCATAACACTTTACACAATTAAGTGTGTTCCCTCAGGCCACTACTCTACTATCACATACAGTGCATTTGGACAGTGTAACGTAACAACATTTGGAAAAAGTCAAGGGGTCTGAATACTTTCTGAATGCACTATATCTACAATACAAGGTCCATTTGTACGTGTGTGTAGAGTGGGTGTCTTATCATGTGTATGTGTGTCTGTGCCTGTGTGTGTGTCTCTTCACAGTCCCCCCTGTTCCATAAGGTGTATTTTTATCTGTTTTTTAAATCTGATTCTACTGCTTGCATCAGTTACCTGATGTGGAATAGAGTTCCATGTAGCCATGGCTCTATGTAGCACTGTACGCCTCCCATAGTCTGTTCTTGACTTGGGGATTGTGAAGAGACCTTTGGTGGCATGTCATGTGGGGTATGCATGGGTGTCCGAGCAGTGTGCTAGTAGTTTAAACAGACACCTCGGTGCATTCAGCATGTCAACACTTCTTACAAAAACAAATAGTGATGAAGTCAATCTCTCCTCCACTTTGAGCCATGAGAGATTGCAAGCAGTAGTTACAGTTTGAAGCTTTTTCTTGAGTGGGCAGCTTGATGAAAGCAAGTCAATATTGAAATCACCCAGAAAATATACAGTGGGGGAAAAAAGTATTTAGTCAGCCACCAGTTGTGCAAGTTCTCCCACTTAAAAAGATGAGAGAGGCCTGTAATTTTCATCATATGTATACGTCAACTCTGACAGACAAATTGAGGAAAAGAAATCCAGAAAATCACATTGTAGGATTTTTTATGAATTTATTTGCAAATTATGGTGGAAAATTTCTGGCTCTCACAGACCTGTAACATCTTCTTTAAGAGGCTCCTCTGTCCTCCACTCGTTACCTGTATTAATGGCACCTGTTTGAACTTGTTATCAGTATAAAAGATACCTGTCCACAACCTCAAACAGTCACACTCCAAACTCCACTATGGCCAAGACCAAAGAGCTGTCAAAGGACACCAGAAACAAAATTGTAGACCTGCACCAGGCTGGGAAGACTGAATCTGCAATAGGTAAGCAGCTTGGTTTGAAGAAATCAGCTGTGGGAGCAATTATTAGGAAATAAAAGACATATAAGACCACTGATAATCTCCCTCGATCTGGGGCTCCACGCAAGATCTCACCCCGTGGGGTCAAAATGATCACAAGAACGGTGAGCAAAAATCACAGAACCACACGGGGGGACCTAGTGAATGACCTGCAGAGAGCTGGGACCAAAGTAACAAAGCCTACCATCAGTAACACACTACGCCGCCAGGGACTCAAATCCTGCAGTGCCAGACGTGTCCCCCTGCTTAAGCCAGTACATGTCCAGGCCCATCTGAAGTTTGCTAGAGTGCATTTGGATGATCCAGAAGAGGATTGGGAGAATGTCATATGGTCAGATGAAACCAAAATATAACTTTTTGGTAAAAACTCAACTCGTCGTGTTTGGAGGACAAAGAATGCTGAGTTGCATCCAAAGAACACCATACCTACTGTGAAGCATGGGGGTGGAAACATCATGCTTTGGGGCTGTTTTTCTGCAAAGGGACCAGGACGACTGATCCGTGTAAAGGAAAGAATGAATGGGGCCATGTATCGTGAGATTTACATCAGCAAGGGCATTGAAGATGAAACGTGGCTGGGTCTTTCAGCATGACAATGATCCCAAACACACCGCCCGGGCAACGAAGGAGTGGCTTCGTAAGAAGCATTTCAAGGTCCTGGAGTGGCCTAGCCAGTCTCCAGATCTCAACCCCATAGAAAATCTTTGAAGGGAGTTGAAAGTCCGTGTTGCCCAGCGACAGCCCCAAAACATCACTGCTCTAGAGGAGATCTGCATGGAGGAATGGGCCAAAATACCAGCAACAGTGTGTGAAAACCTTGTGAAGACTTACAGAAAACATTTGACCTGTGTCATTGCCAACAAAGGGTATATAACAAAGTATTGAGAAACTTTTGTTATTGACCAAATACTTATTTCCCACCATAATTTGCAAATAAATTCTTTAAAAATCCTACAATGTGATTTTCTGGATTTTTTTTCCTCATTTTGTCTGTCATAGTTGACGTGTACCTATGATGAACATTACAGGCCTCTCTCATCTTTTTAAGTGGGAGAACTTGCACAATTGGTGGCTGACTAAATACTTTTTTTTCCCCACTGTACCTCTCTGTTGATATCACCTACATTATCAAGCAATTCATACGTTATCCAGATACTGACTGTTAGCACTTGGTGGTCTATAGCAGCTTCCCACCAGAATGGGCTTTAGGTGAGGTAGATGAACCTGTAACCATATTACTTCAACAGTATTTAACATGAGATCCTCTCTAAGCTTTACAGGAATGTGGTTCTCATATATAAACGGCAACACCTCCACCTGTAGATGATACAACCATGTATTGCTACCACTGTAACATCAATGGTATTATATAAGTGAGTTTTAGAGATTGTCAGAATATGAATGTCATCTGTTACTAGCAGATTATTGATTTCATGAACCTTGTTTCGTCAGCTACATATGTTAACGTGGGCTATTTTTTGCACTTTTCTGGGATGCTTGATTGTTTTCATTGCTTTACTTGGAAGCTTAACAGAAGTTGATATGCTCATGTTATTTATGTTAGTGCAGGGTGAGCTGCACACAATGGACTTCCTACTAGGGTATACCGTCTCAGTGCTAACAGTATAACTCTGGTTCATAGGCACATGATTACTGCATACAATAGCTGTAGGATCAGCAGAGGCATTCAGAGCAGTTAGAGGGACATAAATGATGTTACTTACATTGTGTCTTCCAACGCCCCTGGGATAATGTACATTTGCTGAAGCATTATGACAACTCAGGTACACAATGGTAGGGATTAAAGGGGAATGGAAACACTAGGATTTAGAACGCCAGCTAACTGTAACTGTAAATCGCCATAATGGCATTGTTGCGTCACTGGCAGGAGAGAAAAGTTTGGAACTCCCCAAAATGGCTGAATTTACCGAGAGTAGCTTCGAGTCTGAGAATGAGCTTATAACAGAGAATGAAATAACGTTAGTTAGGGAGCCAATAAACCTACTGAAGCCATTCATGGTTGAGCCGATCGTTGCCGCAGATCAAAGAGTTTGTTCTCGTAGCAGTAACAACACAGATATGCTGCCTTAAACACCTCAGCTAGAGGGTAGGCGTAGCGGTGACACAAACTGGTGTGAGTGCTGATGCTGCAGATAATGGCAAGAGTGTATGAGTGTGTGTGTTGTAGAGAGATGGTGGTGATACAGCACAAAATCCCAGCGGATGGTGGCTGTATTACATCCAGTCTGAGGTTCCTGTCAGTCTGTCTGGATGGCGTGTCACTAATCCTTATGAAGGACTTCCTGGCAGAAAAGGTTACTTGACCAGTCAGCAGCCAGTATGCCAGCTAAATAATTGCTGAAATGTTGCTTGATTATAAGTTGTTTAAAGTTAACATCAGTTGTGGGTAGGTGCTCAATATATATAATCAGTAACCTATAACAATGTTTATCACAAGCTCTGTTTGGCGCGATGGGAACACATTCACCTTTTGATTCGACGACTGGAGTTCGAATCGCAGACAGTATCATGATTCATGAAATCTCATTCTACCCAATAATGGGGCATGCTCACTGTAAATGCATTGTGATATGGTTTCGGTATCAGACTAACTTTTCTTATGATTTTGTTTGCAGAGCATACAGGCTGGCAGCTTATCGCCAGTTCAACCTATGGGCACAAGGGAGAATTGGACGAGGTGTACGGCGTGTCATCCCTGTATGTGTTGTTTCTTCCATAAGGCGCGCATACCCAGAAGCAAGTGGCATTTACATAGGGTTTGAGTTTGAATAAAACCAGTTCATTTCATAAATCTAGCATGTTGTAATTTTTTTCAAGACATAGGCCTAATACCTGTGCCTTATGTAAAAATAGTATTAGTTAACTTGTCCACTATAACAACAGGTTCAAGCGTAACCAGATCAAATTGCTTTGAAGATAAAACCACTTTCAACGCACACTAACCCCGAGACCCTGTTGCTAGAGTAGTGACTTCCGCTAGCTTTGGCTGCCATCTATTGGAAAGGAATGGTAACTACACTGGACAGCTAGTTGGCAGTCAAATTATCATTTTATAATATATGCCATTTAGCAGATGCCTTTATCCAAAGCGAACTGGGTACATGGTAGTGGAAACAGATCATAGAAACAGAATTACAAAATACATAGTCAATTACAGGGTTATTAAGGTGTTTTTACAAGTTCCAATGAAACAAGAAGAGGATTCACATGAAAGGCTTGTGATTGCAAGTCTTTGCCTCATGCACAAGATCAATAGACAAACAGTAGCATACCTTAAATGGCCAATCAGCAGTTGCTACATCCATTTTTGCACTTATAAATTAAGGATATGTAACCATTGATTCTTGAAGAAGCTAACTTATAAATGCCTCATGACCTTAGTTCAACTGTCGTACCCCATCAGAAAACCAAATATAAGCTGGTTTTACTCCAACGTTTGTAAACAAAGAAAATGTAAATAAACACAATATAGCCTCAAAACATGGTTGAAACTATAATTTTGATATCATGGATGGTCAGTCCTTGCATCTATAGCTCTATCTATGAATTTGAGAGTGGTTACATTTCTCAAAGAGGAGCAGGAAGGACACTTTGTTATTGTTTCTACTGCTGATTGCCACTTTAAGAAGTTAAGTTGCAGATTAAATACACAGCAAAACATGTTACAGATACTATAAAAATGTCACATCACTCAGACAGTTAGTGAATAACCATGGTTACCTGCAAGGAAACACGTGCCGTCATCATTGCTTTGCACAAAAAGGGCTTCACAGGCAAGGATATTGCTGCTAGTAAGATTGCACCTAAATCAACCATTTATCGGATCATCAAGAACATCAAGGAGAGAGGTTCAATTGTTGTGAAGAAGGCGTCAGGGCGCCTAAGAAAGTCCAGCAAGCGCCAGGACCGTCTCCTAAAGTTGATTCAGCTGCGGGATCGGAGCACCACCAGTGCAGAGCTTACACAAAACACTTCAGATACAATTAGCAAGTTACCTTCAACTAGAGTTGCAACAAAGTTGTCCAGTGTCTAACGCTAGCCTACTCAACAACAGTCAAGACTCATGACCGGTTAACGATACCTCAGGCTCCATTGACTCGCGTCACCTCCTCCGTTCAGTCCGGCTTTTGCTTGACTCCGAAGTCAGCGATGTTGATGATGGTCGGTCGGTAACCCCTACACCATAACCCTCGAAATTGAAAATGGAGGGGCAAGCAGAGGGCTTCAACGTAGGCCTATGACTCCTTTCCATTCGGAAACTCCCGGTTGCCGCATCGAAAGTGCCCTTCGTCGCAAAGTCTTCCTCCGCGAAGTGCTGGCTGCAGATCCTGCTAGCTCGAGCTGACACGTCCTTCCTCTTCAGGACATGGAGCCACTTCTTCAGGACATGGAGCCATCATCGGCTGCCCAAGGAAGTTGTGGGTCCTTGGGCAGCCGATGATAGCTTCTGGAGGGATTTTTTTTGGAGCTAATTCCTACAGCCTGGTGCTATACAGTTCATGTTTGAATTACTACTTGTTGTTGCCATCTTCGTTGTCCGCACCTAACCTCACTCTCTTCGATTCACTCTCCACGCGAAAATTCAATACCACAGACAATTTGCTGATTCCTGCCAGTGATGCGCTGGCGTCAAATGTTACTATGGTAATTTAAAATGGCGCTGACCATAGCTCAAATAAACCTTGTCAACAATCAAAATACTAAATATAGAGATGTTTTTATGTTAAATGCACATGTTTAGTATTAGTGGATTGAATACAACTCTTTGCTTAGATTTACTTCCTAAAGTGTTTCCATTCCCCTTTACCTGAGCTGGGCTTGGGTCATTGATCTCACCCCAATGGCACCCCAATGGTGGAACAAGCTCCCTCACGACGCCAGGACAGCGGAGTCACCGACCACCTACCTCTTTAAGGAATACCTGGGATAGTATAAAAGTAATCCTTCTACCCCCCCCCCCCCCCCCCACCCCATCACCCAAAAAATATATATATAATTATATATATATATATATATATATATATATAAAACAAATGAAAATGTAAAAGATACTCTAAAAATTAAAAATTAAAAAATTTGAAAAATATAAAAAAATGAATTGTAAAGTGGTTGTCCCACTGGCTATCATAAGGTGAATGCACCAATTTGTAAGTCGCTCTGGATAAGAGCGTCTGCTAAATGACGTAAATGTAAATGAATGTAAATGTATTGATAAGTCATTGTCTCAACGCAGCCTTATAATGCTGTGAAAGGATCCAGGAACCCAAATTATTTGGGTGGATTCCATCCTCCTTATAAAACTAGCTTTGTTTCCAGAAGGTATCAAAATTGTCAATAAATGTTACACCGACAGAGCTGCAATAGTCTCGTAGCCAGTTATGGAGGGCTAAAAGTCTGCTGAAACATTCAATGCCACGATTTAGGGAGGGCACAGGGACAGATATTATGGGGTGTTTGTTGGTGTCAAGCAGAACCCAATCAGTTCTTTAAAATCCATCTTCAACTGTTCTGAGCTGCCCTTCATAATGTAATTGAATCCCACATGAACTATGATAGACTCAGGTAGATTAGACACCAGTGCGGTGAAGCTATTCCTTATGTCAATCTGCACCGAACCGCTCACAGACACTCCAGTCCGCTTAGCAGCATGCCGCTGCCTTCCGTTTCCACGACTTGTGACATGGGACCAGCGCTGATTGGAACAATCCTTTTGCTGTTCTCCGTCTACTCCATTACAAGATGGAGGAGGAGAAGCAGATGGAGACGACTTCCTTGGCAGGCAAGTTCCAGGTAGCACAGGCCATTCGGATAGGGACAGATGACAAGGCTGGGATACATCCATCAGGCCCGAGCGGCGTCCAACCACAGGAGTTGAGAACGAGAAAGTTCCAATTTGCGTTTTCCCCATAAATTCGCGCTGAATTGAAATTTGATTGCTAAGGATAGCCACCTCATTCCTGTAATCCTCCACAAGCAAACAATTGCCGCAGAACAGATAGATGGCAATAAAAATTGTAACATAGAGGCACAGAATAAATTAGAGGAAAAACAAAAAGAAATGGAGAAACTTTTTCAAGAAAGATCAAGTGTAATATATTATAAAAATAAAGCAAACTAGATGGAATATGGGGAAAAATAAACAAAATTATTTTTTAATCTTCAATATAGGAATACTACCAAAAAGAACTTAATGAAACTGGTTACAATTGACGGAGTCACCCATGATTCACCAAATTATATTTTGAAGGAGGAAACAAAGTACTTTAAGCATATGTTTTCTTTTCAGTCGCCTCCATCTCCTCTAGCTGAAGCTAATTGTAGTGATTTTTTTTCTATTGATAATGTCAAATTAACAGCCATACAGAAAGACTCATGTGAAGTTGAAATTACAGAGGAGGAACTTCTGGATGCAATTAAAGACTTTAAGTCTGGGAAAACTCCAGGGTTGGATGGCACACCAGTCGAGGTATACCAAACCTTTTTTGATATACTAAGAGGACCGTTATTAGCATGTTTTAACCACACCTATGTAAATGGTAGATTATCTGACACTCAAGAAGAAGGTCTGATCTCATTATTACTGAAACAGGATACAAGTGGAAAATATAAAGATCCAGTCCATTAAAAAAATTGGAGGCCCCTTACACTTCAGTGTTGTGATGCAAAAATTCTAGCAAAATGTATAGCGCATAGAATTAAAAAGGTATTGTCGGATATTATTCATTCTAATCAGACAGGTTTTTTACATGGAAGATACATTGGAGATAATATAAGGCAAGTATTGGAAACAATAGAACACTATGGAAAATATGGGAAACCAGGCCTGATATTCATAGCAGACTGTCACGTTCGTTCATAGACGGGTCAGACCAAGGCGCAGCGTGATATGCATACATGTTTATTTGAACCGAATAAACAACGACAAAACAACAAACTAAACGAAACGTGAAGTCCAAGGTACACAAACAACATACCTCACACGGAACAAGATCCCACAACCCACTAGTGCCAATAGGCTGCCTAAGTATGGTCCCCAATCAGAGACAACGAGCGACAGCTGCCTCTGATTGGGAACCACACCGGCCAAGATAGATCTAGACCTACTAGATCGAAAACATAGAACTACACAACATAGAAAATCACACCCTGACTCAACAAATAAGAGTCCCCTGAGTCAGGGCGTGACACAGACTTCGAAAAGGCATTTGATAAAGTACGACTGGGGTTTATATATAAATGCCTGGAGCATTTCAATTTTGGAGAATCTCTTATAAAATGGGTCAAAATCATGTATAGTAACCCTAGGTGTAAAATAGTAAATAATGGCTATTTCTCAGAAAGTTTTAAACTGTCAAGAGGAGTGAAACAAGGTTGTCCACTATCGGCATATCTAATTATTGTGGCCATCGAGATGTTAGCTATTAAAATCAGATCCAACAATAATATCAGAGGATTAGAAATACAGGGCTTAAAAACAAAGGTGTCATTGTACGCTGATGATTCATGTTTTCTTTTAAATCCACAACTAGAATCCCTCCACAGCCTCATAGAGGACATAGATACATTTTCTAACCTCTCTGGATTGCAACCAAATTATGACAAATGTACTATATTACGTATTGGATCACAAAAAAATAAAAAATGTTACATTACCATGTAGTTTACCAAAAAAATGGTCTGATGGTGATGTGGATATACTCGGAATACATATCCCAAAGGAAATAAATGATCTCACTTCAATACATTTTAATAGAAAGTTAGCAAAAATGGATAAGATCTTATTACCATGGAAAGGAAAATACCTGTCAATTTGTGGAAAAATCACCCTGATTAACTCTTTAGTATTATCCCAGTTGACCTATTTGCTTATGGTCTTGCCTACGCTTAGCGAACAGTTTTTTAAATGATATGAGAAAAAAATATTCAATTTTATTTGGAACGGCAAGCCAGACAAAATTAAAAGGGCCTATTTATATAATGAATATGAATTCGGAGGACAGAAATTATTAAATATTAAAGCATTAGACCTATCACTAAAAGCTTCAGTCATACAAAAGTTATACTTAAATCCGAACTGGTTCTCAAGCAAATTAGTAAGATTGTCTCACCCAATGTTAAAGAAAGGCCTTTTTCCCTTTATTCAGATTACAACAACTCATTTTCAGTTATTTGAAAAGGAAATAATCTTCCAAATATCACTATTTCTAAAACAAGCCATAGAGAGTTGGTTGCAATTTCAATTTAATCCTCCAGAAACGACAGAACAAATAATGCAACAAATATTGTGGTTAAATTCAAATATACTAATTGACAAAAAAACTTTATTTTTGGACAGAATGTTTAAAAAAGGTATAATCTTCGTAAATGATATCATCGGTAGGACTGGTGGAGTTATGTCGCACATGCAGCTAACAAAAACATATGGAAATGTCTGCTCTACCCAAAATTACAACCAAATAATTGCAGCCTTACCGCAAAAGTGGAAGAGGAAAGTGGAAGGGGGAGAAAGTAAGGAACTTGTCTGTCGGCCTTGCATTAAAGAACATAATTGGTTAAGGAAAACTGTGATAATTAAAAAAGTATATCAGTTTCACTTAAGGACCAAAGGATTGACAGCCATCCCATATAGATTGCAAAATAGTTGGGAAGAGATTTTTGACGTACCGATCCCATGGCATAGTGTTTATGAACTGACACGCAAAACGACACCGGATTCAAAAATTAGAATCTTTCAATTTAAATTATTATATACAATTCTTGCTACCAATATAATGTTATTTACATTAGGGATACAATCTTCCCAGCTCTGCAGATTTTGCTGTGAAGAGACAGAATCATTAGATCATTTGTTTTGGTTCTGTCCATTTGTAGCTTGTTTTTGGACACAGGTCCAGGAATGGCTAAAGGATTGCAATATTTACCTGGAGCTAACCTTGCAGATAGCATTACTGGGTGATCTGAAAAGTCATAGTCAATCGATCAGTAATATAATAATACTTTTAGCAAAAATGTTTATTTTTCATTCACAATCTGTAGAAGCAATGAGAATAGAAAGGTTCAAAACTTTTGTAAAACATCACAGTACGGTTGAAATATATATGGCAAATGGAAATCCTATATGGATGGTGTTAAGAGATAGATGGGAGGTATTGAATGGAGTTAAAGGATGGGACTAATAACAAATAACAACAAATAATAACAAGATAACTAATAATGTAAGCATACTGTGTCCATAATAAGTATATAGGTTGTATGTTGGGAGCTTTTGGGAAAGAGCACAGTTAGAAAGATATGGCATATAGAAGCAAACCGGATGGACATCATGAAAATGATCAGAGAGGTTGAGAGTAGAAGAAGTTCAGGAGCAAAAACAAAAAAAACAAGTAAAATATAATTATTGTCAAATTGACTGTGTCCATAAGGTGTAGATAGTAAGTATAGGCTGGAAGTAGAGGCCTGGGCATTGTTATTCACTAATTTACCCCAAGTAGGGAAAGGATGGCGGGGTTGAAAAGTAATAAAGGGGAGTATATATATAAAAAACATGGGGGATTGGAAGTGATTCAGACAATTACATTGATAGAAGTTACAATCTATCTGCAATATTAAGCTGATCTACCCCCAGAAAAAATAATTAAAAAAATAATAATAATTGCCGCATTGGAACTCCGGATTGTCAATATTGTCTCAGATAAGAGTGTAATAAACACAGCTTCTACAGCGCTGGAAACGTTTGTTAGCTATTCCAGGCGAAGGGGGCTCCACTGCAATCTAGCTAGCTAGCTAGCTGGCTAGTTGTTAGCAGGTGTTGACACAAAAACATATGAACAAAATTAAACAAAATAACAATTCTGAGTTCGTGACAGGAGTTCGTGACAGGAAATGACGTTGTGACAGGAAATTATGTCAGTGTGGTAGGACATGGTAGGTGTGTGCTGGCACCCATGTGTGTGTGTGTGTGTGTTTGTGTGTGTACGTTTGATTGTGCAGTCAGTCATGCGTGTATGTATGCTTTATTTGCAACACATTTACAGTTCTTCCAGAAATAATACATATGTTCTGCTACACAATAATTCTGAGCATTTCCAAAAATGGTCCACAGATATATTGGGGATGGGGAATTCTGAAAATGAGGTCATACATTTAGCAGGGTGAAAAGGGGGTTGGGGGCTGTGTGATAAAACAGCCTTCAGTAGTGGAAGGGGGAATTACATGCAGTGTGGTTAACTGGCTGGATCACTCACAGAGAAACAGTGTGCATAACAAGGATCCTCTCATGTAAAAGGTAAAAAGGTCAAAAAGAAATTAGAGGAAAAGGATAAAGGTTCCAGAAAGGAGTGAGGTGGGAATAGATGAGGACTACGCTCAGCTCACCATGTTTCCCTTCTTTCTCTGCCTACCTCTCTCTTTCCCACCCTCCCTGTTCCCTCTATCTCTCTGCTGCAGCCCACCCTGCTCTGAGCCTTAATGGTACATGCCATTAGCGAGACCATCTCTATAAGGGGAGGGGGTCTCTGCCTTGGCTAAGAGGCTACTTTAGTCCCACATAAACACATTCACAGATGTCTCTCCACGCGAAGAGCCATCTCCCCCGTTACGACAGCACAGCACAGCCTGCCTCTGTGACAACCGGCGAGTCACGGCAACAGAGACAGAGATAGACAGAGAGAGAGGAAGAGAGAGGGAGGGAGGGACAGATATAGAGAGGAGGAAAAGGACGACCACGGAGCAAAACACATCGCCGTCTCTCTCTGACATCCCCCCTCATTCGTGTGCATCTGTGTGTGAGTCTGAGCTGAGGAGTGAAGGAAAGAAAATTAAGGCTGGGAAATTCTCCTGCTCTGTCTTTTATTTCCCCTCTTTTCTCCATCCATCATCCAAGGCTTGACTACCAGTGTCAGCTGCCACAGCGGGATAAAATAAAGGGATGCTCTGAATGCTGCCTCTGTCTATGACAAGGCACACAGAGAAGCAGAAAGAGACACAACAAGCAGGGACAAAAGCAGGATTTTGATAATGAATGGGAGTCCTTCCGCAGCATGTGGTAGGAATAGCAGTCCGTCACTGAAGTCTACGGATAAGGTAAATAATATTTATGTCTCTCTCTCTCCATGCCTGATTAAACCCTTCAGTAGAAATGCAAAGAGGTGCTTGGAGCAGGAACACAAACAGAGACATTATAATCATGAAGACTAAAAATGTTTAATGCTGATAAAGATCCTAACATGAGGGAAGATTGCTATCTGTCCTGAGTCCCTGTACGTGTGTAGCTGTAGCAGCATTGTGGAAGTGTTGGAGATTTAAGCCATGCGTATTGTATGCAGTAGACTACAGAGCCATGCAGGCAGTGTGAAGGAGCAGGGAATCTGATGGTGGCCTGACTGAGTGACTGACTGACATGAGGAATCACTGATAATCCCCATAATCATGTTCCTTCCTGCTCAAATAGCAGGAGACAGCAAGAGCACATAGAGAGTTTTCATCGGCTACCGTCATCAAACTAACAATTAGACTAAAAAGATTTGTTGTAGTGTGTCTTTTAAATTGGTGGTCTAGCATTTCTATTACGATGTATATTATTTGTTACATATGTATGTAAAATTGTATTTCCCATTGAGGACTGTGTACATTATCACAGTACAGTATGCAATTACACAGTGAGTGTACAGACAGTACACAAACACACTAAGAGGAAGAATGCACTGCTTGTTTTCTGAACCCTGGACCGTCAGGCAGCACAGTTTCCCTGGCGACTCAGGGGAACCCTTCACCACCTCTAACAAGAAATAACAAGTGTGTCCAAAGAAACAAAAAGGGCATTGGCTTAGAAAAACAGACTTAAGCCAAACATAGGTTATTTCTGGAGAGTGGGCCGTATTTTCTCATTTTCGACAGGTACTCTACCCTTGAGACTCCTTGGGCTATGATGCAGTTTCTGTGTTTGCTCCCTTGTCAGACACAGGTGTCAGTTTATTAACACTGTACTAACAGTCGCTTATGTACTAACACAGTGGATGTGTGGTGGAGACCGGGGCACAAAGTAACACTTTTAGGCTTTTGCTTATTTTTTAAAAATTATTTTAGGTAGATTCATAATATTTTTATACAAACAACATACATATCTTAGCTACCATTACACACTGCAAAAACATTTATAGGCCATACCAGTCGTTTACAATTCAACCGAAAGTGGCAGAAGTAAAATGCCCCCCCACCCAAGTTTAATGTCACATGCACAAGTACAGTGAAATGCCTTTCATGCAAACTCAAAACCCACAATACAATAATCAATAACAACGTATTACTAGAAAAAGGCACACGAGAAATAAGAATAAGAAATATGAAATACACAATAAAATAAGTAAGTAAGCCTACTATATACAGGAAATATTTAAAAAGTCAGTTCCAATACCATATTTACATATGCAGGGATACTAGATATGTATAGGGGTAAGGTGACTAGGCAACAGTATATAAGATAAACAGAGTAGCAGCAGCTTGCATGTGAGTGGGTGTGTGGGTGTGTAGAGTCAGTATAAATGTATGTGCATATTATGTGCGAGGGAGAAATTATGTAGTGAGTGTTTGTGTGTGTGTTTGAGTGACAGTGGGGTTGTGAGTGTGTAAGGCCCTGTGAGTGTGAATAGAGACAGTGCAAAATATTGAAATAAAAGGTAAATAAAGATACAAGGCAAACTAGCTATTTTGTTAGCTATTTATCAGTCGTATTGCTTGGGGATAGAAGCTGTTCAAGAGCCTGTTGGTGTCAGACTTGATGCACCGGTACCTCTTGCCGTGCGGCAGCAGAGAAAATAGTCTATGGCTTGGGTGGTTGTTTTTTTTTAACGATTTTCCGGGCCTTCTTTTCACACCGCCTGATATAGAGGTCCTGGATGGCAGGGAGCTTGGCCCCAGTGATGTACTAGGCTGTCCGCATATCCCTCTGTAGCGCCATGCGATCGAGGGCGGTGCTATTGCCATACCAAGCAGTGATGCAGCCAGTCAATATGCTCTCAATGGTACAGCTGTAGAACCTTTTCAGGACTTGAGGGCCCATGCCAAATTTTTTCAACCTCCTGAGGGGGATGAGGCACTGTTGCGCCTTCTTCACGACTGTGTGTGTGTGTTTGGACCATTTTAAGTCTTTATTGATTTGGACACTGAGGAACTTGAAGCTGTCTACCTGCTCCACTGCCACCCCGTCGATGTGGATGGGGGCGTGCTCGTCCCCCTGTTTCCTGTAGTCCACGATCAGCTCCTTGGTCTTGCTGACGTTGAGGGAGAAGTTGTTGCTCCGGCACCACACTGCCAGGTCACTGACCTCCTCCCTGTAGGCTGACTAATCGTCACCGGTGATCAGTCCTACCACTGTCGTGTCGTCAACGAACTTGATATTGGTGCTGGAGTCGTGCGTGGCCACACAGTATTGGGTGCACAGGGAGTATAGGAGGGTCCTAAGCACACACCCCTGTGGGGCCCCTGTGTTAAGGGTCAGCGCAGTGGAGGTGATGTTGCCTACCCTCACACCCTGGGGTCGGCCCGTCAGGAAGTCCAGGATCCAGTTGCAGAGGGAGGTGTTCAGACCCAGAGTCCTAAGCTTGGTGAGGAGCTTGGAGGGGATAATGGTGTTGAACGCTGAGCTGTAGTCAATGAACAGCATAGGTATTCCTCTTATCTAGGTGGGTGAGGGCAGTGTGGAGAGCAATTGAGATTGCGTCATCTATGGATCTGTTGGGGCAGTATGCAAATTGGAGTGGGTCTAGGGTGGCTGAGATGGTGGAGTTAATGTGTGCCATAACCAGCCTCTCAAAGTACTACATGATTACAGAAGTGAGTGCTACAGGGTGGTAATCATTGTGGCATGAAGCCTTAGAGTTCTTAGGAATGGGGATGATTGTGGTCATCTTAAAACATGTGGGGATTACAGACTGGGACAAGGAGAGGTTCGGATAACAGGCCTTGGGGTTAATTGTAACACAGTCTTCAATGGTAAAAATGAGGGGTAATAATTGAAAACTGCTCTGATTTAAAACTGAGATTTGGATGAAAATACATTATATGTGACCGACCGCCTTGATTCGGTCTTATGTAGCAAAATTTTAATTGGTGTTTTTTACTTTGGATAAAAGCAGAGACACAGAGCTACAAAATGGTATATAATACGCTGCATTTGAGGAACAATTGGAAAGTAATTCTGCTTTGAAAGTTTATTAACTTGTAATCTCACTTTTGAGAAAATGGCCTTTGAATGTTTTTGTAGGTACTGGAGAGCTCTTCGTTGTCTTCACCCATTCAGCATCGTTCACACCCTCTTAAGCTTTAGCACCACCCATCTCGTTTCCCTCTTGGAGCGTTCAGAGCGTACACTGGATGCTCTGGCTGATGAGTAGTGTAGATCCGAGCGTTCTGACCTCACAACGGCAGTCAAGCACACAAGCTAACTGGCTAACATTGGCTAGCTTGCTAGCTACTTCCGGCACAAATGAGAGAACACCCAACTGACAATTTTACTCACCCTAGCAAAGCTGGTTAGACTGTTTTCATGTTATCTAGAGCATTAGTGACTGTAACTGTGCTGCTGGCAACAATTTAATTACGCTTCTTTGCCAACGTTTACTGACTCCGGCCATATTCACTGGATCTTAACACCGGATCATCACAACTAGCTAGCTGCAACCGAATGGATGTTGTTGTTGGCTAATCACCACTAATCCCCACTTGTCCCAAAGCTAGCACCAGTTAGCCTTGAGCTAGCCTCGAACCAGGCCCATCTCCCGGCTATCCACCTCTCTGTCAACCGGACGGGACCTCCTAGTGTCGACACGGAGCCCCGCCGATCCATCACGACTGGTCTGCCGACGTAATCGTCTGATGTGGTTTCAACAGGCTTCCCGTTGCGACGAGCATGAAGATCCATCTGCTAGCGCCGGCCTGCTAGCACGCGCAATCAACAGCCATGCCTCCTGCTCGCCTGTGCTGTAGCAGCCTACGAACTGCTCCCAGACTTACCTATTGCTGTTCACTGGACCTTATGATCACTCAGCTACACATCTGATGCCCGCTGGACTGTTCCTTTACACGGTACTCCATCCTGTTTATCTGTTTAGCCTCAGCCCAAACTTTCGTCGCCATTACCAGTTGTTGTCTTAGCCCTCTCGAATAACACCTGTGATTGCGTTATGCCTCTCTCCCATGTCAATATGCCTAGCCAATTGCTATTTGGGTTAGTTGTTATTGTACTATTTCACTGTAAAGCCCCCAGTCCCGCTCAACCTGCCTCAGATAGCTTCATTGTCCCACCCCCATACACGCGGAGACCGGCTCAATCGGTACCTCCAGTGATACTATCTCTTTCATCGTTACCCAATGCTTAGGTGTACCTCCACTGTACTCATATCCTTCCATATCCTTGTCTGTACATAATGCCCTGAATCTATTCTACAACGCCCGGAAATCTGCCCCGTTTATTCTCTGTACCCAACGCACTAGAAGACCAGTTCTTAAAGCTTTAGCAGTATACTTATTCTATTCCTCCTCTGTTCCTCTGGTGATGTAGAGGTTAACCCAGGCCCTGTAGCCCCCAGTATCACTCCTACTCCCCAGGCGCTATCATTTGTTGACTTCTGTAACCGTAAAAGCCTTGGTTTCTTGCATGTTAACATCAGAAGTCTCCTCCCCAAGTTTGAGTTATTCACTGCGTTAGCACACTCTGCCAACCCTGATGTTCTAGCAGTGTCTGAATCCTGGCTTAGGAAGGCCACCAAAGATTCTGAAATTTCCATCCCGAACTACAACATTTTCCTTCTAGATAGAACTGCCAAAGGTGGTGGAGTTGCAATCTACTGTAGAGATAGCCTGCAGAGCTCTATCATACTATCCAGGTCTGTGCCCAAACAGTTTGAGCTTCTACTTCTAAAAATCCACCTTTCCAGAAATAAGTCTCTCACTGTTGCTGCTTGCTACAGCACCCCCTCAGCCCCCAGTTGTGCCCTGGACACCATATGTGAATTGCTTGCCCCTATCTATCCTCAGAGTTCGTACTGCTTGGTGACCTAAACTGGGATATGCTTAACACCCCGGCCGTCCTACAATCTAAACTAGATGCTCTCAATCTCACACAAATTATCAAGAAACCTACCAGGTACAACCCTAAATACGTAAACATGGGCACCCTCATAGATATCATCCTGACTAATTTACCCTCTAAATACACCTCCGCTGTCTTCAACCAGGATCTCAGTGATCACTGCCTCATTGCCTGCGTCCGTAATGGGTCCGCGGTCAAACGACCACCCCTCATCACTGTCAAACGCTCCCTAAAACACTTCAGCGAGCAGGCATTTCTAATTGACCTGGCCGGGGTATCCTGGATGGATATTGACCTCATTCCGTCAGTAGAGGATGCCTGGATGTTCTTCAAAAGTGCTTTCCTCTCCATCTTAAATAAGCATGCCCCATTCAAAAAGCTCAGAAGTAAGAACAGATATAGCCCCTGGTTCACCCCAGACTTGACTGCCCTTGACCAGTACAAAAACATCCTGTGGCGTACTGCATTAGCATCGAACAGCCCCCACGATATGCAACTTTTCAGGGAAGTCAGGAACCAATATACACAATCAGTTAGGAAAGCAAAGGCTAGCTTTTTCAAAAAGTTTTGGGACACTGTAAAGTCCATGGAGAATAAAAACACCTCCTCCCAGCTACCCACTGCACTGAGGCTAGGAAACACTGTCACCACCGATAAATCTACGATAATCGAGAATTTCAATAAGCATTTTGCTACTGCTGGCCATGCTTTCCACCTGGCTACCCCTACCCCGGCCACCAGCTCTGCACCCTCCGCTGCAACTTGCAGTACTGTGCAGCCGCCTTCATCGACCTGGCCAAGGCTTTTGACTCTGTCAATCACCGCATTCTTATTGGCAGACTAAATAGCCTTGGTTTCTCAACCGACTGCCTCGCCTGGTTCACCAGCTACTTTTCAGATAGAGCTCAATGTGTCAAATCGGAGGGCCTGTTGTCTGGACCTCTGGCAGTTTCTATGGGGGTGCCACAGGGTTCAATTCTCGGGCCAACTCTATTCTCCGTGTATATCAATGATGTCGCTCTTGCTGCTGGTGACTCTCAGATCCACCTCTACGCAGATGACACCATTTTGTATACATATGGCCCTTCATTGGACACTGTGTTAACAAACCTCCAAACGAGCTTCAATGCCATACAACACTCCTTCTGTGGCCTCCAACTGCTCTTAAACGCTAGGAAAACTAAATGCATGCTCTTCAATCGAACGCTGCCTGCACCCGCCCGCCCGACTAGAATCACTACTCTCGGCGGGTCTGATTTAGAATATGTGGACAACTACAAATACCTAGGTGTCTGGTTAGACCGTAAACTCTCCTTCCAGACTCACATTAAGTATCTCCAATCCAAAGTTAAATCTAGAAACGGCTTCCTGTTTCGCAACAAAGCCTCCTTCACTCATGCTGCTAAACATGCCCTCGTAAAACTGACTATCCTACCGATCCTTGACTTCGGCGGTCATTTACAAAATAGCTTCCAACACTCAACTCAGCAAATTGGATGTAGTCTATCACAGTGCCATCCGTTTTGTCACCAAAGCCCCATATACTACCCACCATTGTGACCTGTACTCTCTCGTTGGCTGGCCCTTACTACATATTCGTCGCCAAACCCACTGGCTCCAGGTCATCTATAAATCACTTTTAGGCAAATCCCGCCTTATCTTAGCTCATTGGTCACCATAGCAACACCCACCCGTAGTATGCTCTCCAGCAGGTATATCTCACTGGTCATCCCCAAAGCCAACACCTCCTTTGGCTGCCATTCCTTCCAGTTCTCTCAAAACATGTGGGGATTACAGACTGGGACAAGGAGAGGTTCGGATAACAGGCCTCTGGGTTAATTGTAACACGGTCTTCAATGGTAAAAATGAAGGGTAATAATTGAAAACGGCTCTGATTTAAAACTGGAGACTGGCTAGGCCACTCCAGGACCTTGAGATGCTTCTTACGGAGCCACTCCTTGGTTGCCCTGGCTGTGTGTTTCGGGTCGTTGTCATGCTGGAAGACCCAGCCACGACCCATCTTCAATGCTCTTACTGAGGGAAGGAGGTTGTTGGACAAGATCTTGCGATACATGTCCCCATCCATCCTCCCCTCAATACGGTGCAGTCGTCCTGTCCCCTTTGCAGAAAAGCATCCCCAAAGAATGATGTTTCCACCTCCATGCTTCACGGTTGGGATGGTGTTCTTGGGGTTGTACTCATCCTTCTTCTTCCTCCAAACACGGCGAGTGGAGTTTAGACCAAAAAGCTATATTTTTGTCTCATCAGACCACATGACCTTCTCCTATTCCTCCTCTGGATCATCCAGAGGGTCATTGGCAAACTTCAGACGGGCCTGGACATGCGCTGGCTTGAGCAGGGGGACCTTGTGTGCGCTGCAGGATTTTAATCCATGACGGCGTAGTGTGTTACTAATAGTTTTCTTTGAGACTGTGGTCCCAGCTCTCTTCAGGTCATTGACCAGGTCCTCCCCTGTAGTTCTGGGCTGATCCCTCATCTTCATCATGATCATTGATGCCCCACGAGGTGAGATCTTGCATGGAGCCCCAGACCGAGGTTGATTGACCGTCATCTTGAACTTCTTCCATTTTCTAATAATTGCGCCAACAGTTGTTGCCTTCTCACCAAGCTGCTTGCCTATTGTCCTGTAGCCCATCCCAGCCTTGTGCAGGTCTACAATTTTATACAGCTCTCTGGTCTTGGCCATTGTGGAGAGGTTGGAGTCTGTTTGATTGAGTGTGTGGACAGGTGTCTTTTATACAGATAACGAGTTCAAACAGGTGCAGTTAATACAGGTAATGAGTGGAGAACAGGAGGGCTTCTTAAAGAAAAACTAACAGGTCTGTGAGAGCCGGAATTCTTACTGGTTGGTAGGTAATCTAATACTTATGTCATGCAATAAAATGCAAATTAATTACTTAAAAATCATACAATGTGATTTTCTGGATTTTTGTTTTAGATTCCGTCTCTCACAGTTTAAGTGTACCTATGATAAAAATCACAGACCTCTACATGCTTTGTAAGTAGGAAAACCTGCAAAATCGGCAGTGTATCAAATACTTGTTCTCCCCACTGTATATATATATATATATATATATATATATATATATATATATATATATATATATATATATATATATATATATATATATATATATTCAACAGGTGTTGAGCTTTCGTAAATTCATCAGTTATTCTGCACTCTGGCATACTCAGACTGAATTTACGAACACACCCGAAGTGGTTACTTGCATAGTTGAGTCTTTTGTTAAGACATGAAACTAGCTAGGTAGGTAAACAATGAATCATAATCCCAACTCATGACGTTACTACTTTGCATGAATCTGCAGGTAGCTAACAAACCAGGTTCAATGTTAGCTAGCTAACATTATGCTAAAACTAGCAAAGCAAATGGCTCTGAGATACGAATAATAAGATCATGCACGTAACGTTAGCTAGCGAGCCAGCCAGCTAACGTTTGCTAGCTAACAGTACATTTTAACTTGAAATGAAACCACTTTAAGGTCAAAATTAGAAATGTGTAATATCTGAATATCTGTAATATCTGAAAATGTAGCTAGACTATCTTACCCTTACTCTGAAATCGGAGTAGATAGTCAGAGCGAATTTACCAGCTATGTCTATCAACAGTTGTCGCAGTGACATTCTATTGAAATAGATACCTGCATAGTGGAGTCTTTTGTTAAGACATGTAGCTAGCTAGCTAGCTAAAGAATGAACCATAATCCCAACAGCTCATGACGTTACTACCCTGCATTAATCTGCAGGTAGCTAACCAACCAGGTTCAATGTTAGCTAGCTAACGTTAGGCTTTAACCAGCAAAGCAAATGGCTCTTAGTTTGAAGATGTAATCCGGAGACAGGTGCTTTCTACATCTCCTTAGCTATCATACTCTAATTACACTTATTTAAAAACTTGGTCCTCCAGAAAGTGGAGAGCAACACTTATGCAGTTTAACTACGCAATAAAAATGTTTTAAAGCTGCGTTAGACAGGATTACCTACACATACTGACCAGCTCAAATAGACAGAATAAAATCAAATCCAATCAAATTTTATTGGCCACATGCGCCGAATACAACAGGTGCAGACATTACAGTGAAATGCTTACTTACAGCCCTTAACCAACAGTGCATTTATTTTTAATAAAAAAGTAAAATTAAACAACAACAAAAAAGTGTTGAGAAAAAAAGAGCAGAAGTAAAATAAAATAACAGTAGTGAGGCTATATATACAGGGGGGTACCGGTGCAGAGTCAATGTGCGGGGGCACCGGCTAGTTGAGGTAGTTGAAGTAATATGTACATGTGGGTAGAGTTAAAGTGACTATGCATAAATAATTAACAGAGTAGCAGCAGCATAAAAAGATGGGGTGGGGGGGCAGTGCAAATAGTCAGGGTAGCCATGATTAGCTGTTCAGGAGTCTTATGGCTTGGGGGTAGAAGCTGTTGAGAAGTCTTTTGGACCTAGGCTTGGCACTCCGGTACCGCTTGCCGTGCGGTAGCAGAGAGAACAGTCTATGACTAGGGTGGCTGGAGTCTTTGACAATTTTGAGGGCCTTCCTCTGACACCGCCTGGTATAGAGGACCTGGATGGCAGGAAGCTTGGCCCCAGTGATGTACTGGGCCGTACGCACTACCCTCTGTAGTGCCTTGAGGTCGGAGGCCAAACAGTTGCCATACCAGGCGGTGATGCAACCAGTCAGGATGCTCTCGATGGTGCAGCTGTAGAATTTTTTGAGGATCTGAGGACCCATGCCGAATCTTTTCAGTCTCCTGAGGGGGAATAGGCTTTGTCGTGCCCTCTTCACGACTGTCTTGGTGTTTTTGGACCATGATAGTTCGTTGGTGATGTGGACACCAAGGAACTTGAAGCTCTCAACCTGTTCCACTACAGCCCCGTCGATGAGAATTGGGCCGTGCTATTTGGCAGACCAATCCGAACTCATCTCTCGGCATGTCCAGCCCACTCATTATCTCAGCCAATCATGGCTAGCGGGAAGGATGCTGTCTTTTTTGTGGCTAAACCAACTAGGCTCATAATTTAACAACTTTATTCGTATTTACAGATGGCATATAAGTTTGTAATTAAGGCACATAAAAGTTCCCATGTTCCAGAAGGCATTTCTGCCAAGAAACGCATTTTGATAAAAAAAAAAAAGTATATGTTCAAATGGCTTTCCTGTGAAGTAGTGACCGGCGACACACGCCTAATTTCCTGAAAAGAGTCACATATGGGCAAAATATAATATTTTCATTTGATATTTTAGGCATGTCATATTGACCTAAAATGGAGTAGCCAAAATGTATATATTTACATAAGATACTTTTAGCATTCAAAAGGATGAACATGACTTTATTCATTTTTCTAAGGTACTGGCAAACTTCATGTTAAGAACTGACATGTTATATCATTATGTGAATGTGTCTAAATACCATATAAAATATCATAGAGTTTTAGGTAAGGCTTTAATTTGAACAAATGTTACAATGTACCCCCATTTCAAGTCTGAGTCTAATCTGAGTCTTGCGAGAAAATACAATAAGTATTGTAATCAACTATACCAATCAAAAGATCGCTTGTTGCTGATAAAAATGATATATGATGAAATACATGGGGAATGTTCCACAGGTCAATAATTTAAAAAAAAAGAGACAGCAAGAACATTTAGAACTCGGTGTGATCTTATTAAAACATTTTATAAAACAAAAAATGATTTACGCAAAACTTCCTAGGCATGTAGATAAACTAATCAAGCATTAGCACATTGAATAACAGCTTTCTAAGTGGTTTCTTATTTGAGTTATTTAGTTATTACTTTGTGCCCGTGTTACTTTGTGCCCCGGTGTCCCCTACTAACACATCCAGCACCTCCCCCACTCTGTAAACAGAAAACCATTGTCTGATGTTCTGTCCTACATTCCAGATATAATCAGGACAACGGGCAGCATGTTTAGCCTATTATGCTAATAAGATGCCCATGCCTCAGTTAACGAGATGGACTCTAACCCCTCCCCCATTTTATTTAACATTGGCAGCACTAGGATGGTCTGGGCAGAAGGCAAGCAGTAATAAGCTTGCTGGGTGCAATAGCTAAATGTAAAAATCATTAAATTAGAGCGAGGATTGTGCTGCAGGGTAATATTCTATTACTATTAACAGAGGCTCCCAGTGCTCTCATTGGAAAATACAGCTCGATGTGGCTTTAATTACCCCAGTCTGGGACACTGTCCGAAGTCCATATGCATGTGTCAAGCTGGATCAACCAAGTTTCCTTGGAAGTTCAGACATGTCCAGTCCAAATATGCTGACACCCATCATGACATCAGGCATGTAGATGTCATGTTGAACAAGCCACTACAGGCCACTGTTGAAAGGAAAAGAAGGGCACTAGAAAACATATGTATTGGTTAAGTAAGGGATAATCAATTAGGGGCTATGCGTTCTCTGGAAAATATTGAACGACGAGGAAGGTGAGTTCCACAACGTGCTAGTGGAGTGGAACTAACCTTTCACAGAGTTGCATTATTATCCAGAGAACGCATAGAGCCCCGAGTTTTTTATGTATTTTATACCACGGCTATAATTGAACACATTTACAGCTATAAATGTGTTCAACACCCACTGATGTAGCTAGAGTTTCCTAGATAGCTACAATAGTTGCCTTGGTAACCAAACAAACAGACTTGCTAGTTTAGCTAACCAAACCATCAGTCCTAGCTTGCTATTATGAAAATCGAATTCAACAATGCCAATAATGTTTTCAATTCGACTTCTGCTTGCAAAAGCAGCTCAAACTTGTAAGAATTAACTATAGCCATTAAATTCTACTGTGCAAATATACCGTGCGTTATAGGGAAATAATGCACGCTCTAGAATGCCCTTCAAGCCAATCAGAAACAAGTATTAAAAAATGCCATGATATAATATGTAATAACTTGAAGGATTATGGTAAAATAGTATTTTGACTTGTCACTGGCATATCAGTGTTCCTATCCCATACTTGGACATAGCATTCAAACTGATGCATTTTAGTCCAAACTACAGTGAAACTGTACATGTACATGATATGGTGTCAGCACCTGGCATATCCATGTTGTTTCCTGGCATGAGGCAGCCCAACACCCAGCTGTTCTCTCACCCTGGTGACAGTGTGCTCTTACCATGCTCTCTCTTTCTCTCTCTCTGACATATTTAGCTCCTGCTCCAGTCCAACTGTGTCAGCAAATAGCATCCAGATCTAATTTATTGAACAGGGCCTGTCATTGGATTCTGTGTCACACAGTACCCGGTGGGACCTACAGTACACAGTGTAGAATGCTGATGGTACGAAATACACATTTGGCCACGCTTGCCCTGAATGGTCAGCCATAACTCATGGGTTAACATTTATATCACCGCCATGCGCATTGGGTATGAATGACAGGCCGGGGTTAGAGGAGAAAAGACCTAGCCACTGTAGCCAAAACTCTGCCAGAAAGTTTTAAAAGAGCTAAGGAAAAGTAAGGCCAGCATGTGGCTGCTTGTAAAGACCATCTACTTTCATTCTGACTGCACTGATATGACTCTTCAACCTTGTTCCACTGGTTGAAATGCACAACTCTTTTGATGTCAGCTCAATACATGTTGTTTTGCTGTTTGAACACAGTAGGGTTTTCAGCAGATTCAGGGAGCTTAACCAGCCTGAGGCAATGTGTGGAAAGGAGCTAGGAGAGCATAGCGTTGCACTCTTCACACAAACACACCTGTCCCATTTCTCAGAGAGAGAAACTCTCCCCTCAGTCTGCATCCATCCTCTCCCAGACTGGGCAACAGTAAAACCAGGGCAGACTTGCCACCAGTGGCATGGCGTCTGCCACCTTTACATTCAGATTACAGAGTTTTGCTGTGCGGAAGCCGAGTGTAAAGTGATTCATAGGGGCTCTCCCTTTACCCTGCAAATCTCCATGCAATGAATATTAACCACAGCGATTGTTCCCAGAGTGACGCCAGCGTGGCCAGACCCCTTTGTGCTACATTATTCATTCTCTCAGAGCTGCCACCACCAGTTACACACCGACATCAGGGAGGGATGGAGCGAGGGATGGATGGAGAGAGGGAGGGAAGGAGGGATTATTTTGCCCCACTCTCCACTACTTCTCTGGCCTGACCACCACCAGTCTCCACTGGCCTTTTAATAAACAGCTGAAAAGCAAACGCATAATAAATTGTACTCAACCTGTCAGGCCTAGAGCTGTAGGAGGATGTTGTGGTGTCTTAGATTATGCTCCATGGGGCATTGTGCTTGCTTCTTGTGTTTGTCTTCTGTAGGGCTGTCCCAGACTAAAAACAATCTTGGTCAGCCGAAAGTCGTCTGTTCTTTCGACTGATCGATTGGAGCTATACAGAGCCCTCCGCATTGTTACAACATTTGGGAGGAGCATGGTGATGCAGCATGGAGCTCAATTTGGCCTCTGCATGCCTCAGGAGGCTCCGCAATTGCGTCACACAGATGGAGCCCCAGACCACATTTTGAAATCAAGCATAAATTGGCTTTTAGTCTAGGCCTCCGCAATGGATTAGTTCATATGTTTGCTACTGCTCGACTAAAAACATCTTGGTCAACCAGTCGACTAATTGGGGTCAGCCCTAGTCTACGCTATTGTACACTCCTCCCTCCTCCTCCCCTCTCTCCCTCTTTCCCTTCTCTCCCTATCTCTCTTCATCCCCTCCATCTCCTCCATCCCCTTTCTCCCTACTCTCCCTGCCTTCTTACCCTCTCCCCCTCTCCCCCCTCCAGAAAGCCCTTTACCTCCAGAGAGTATCCCTGCGGAGTGGTATGGTCCATAGCTGTTACTGTTACTGCTGCTGTTACTGCTGCTATTACTGCTGTTGTTACTGCTGTTGTTACTGCTGTTGTTACTGCTGTTGTTACTGCTGTAGTTACTGCTGTTGTTACTGCTGTAGTTACTGCTGTAGTTACTGCTGTAGTTACTGCTGTTGTTACTGCTGTAGTTACTGCTGTAGTTACTGTTGTTGTTACTGCTGTAGTTACTGCTGCAGTTACTGCTGTAGTTACTGTTGTTGTTACTGCTGTAGTTACTGCTGCAGTTACTGCTGTAGTTACTGCTGTTGTTACTGCTGTAGTTACTGCTGTTGTTACTGCTGCTGTTACTGCTGCAGTTACTGCTGTAGTTACTGCTGTAGTTACTGCTGCTGTTACTGCTGTTGTTACTGCTGTTGTTACTGCTGCTGCGGGGGCCAGACCAGAGCATTTTCAGCTCAGCTGCCAAATATTACCCCTCCATGTAGGGCCAGTGTACTGTACGGCATGATCACTCACGCTTCCTTCTCAGGTGTGATTCGTCCCCCCACTAACGCTGGCCAAGCTCGCTGGATATTGTTTACCACTGCAGCCAATGAGGCTGATCCATTCATACGTCTCACCTTTTTATTAATGGCTTTCGGCAGCCAGGTAATTTATGCATAATCTCATTATGCTGATTTTGTGTTTGCACTTGGATCTACCCTTGGGGCTGTGGGGTTGTGTTAGGAGAGGAGAGGAGAGGAGAGGAGAGGAGAGGAGAGGAGAGGAGAGGAGAGGAGAGGAGAGGAGAGGAGAGGAGAGGAGAGGAGAGGAGAGGAGAGGAGAGGAGAGGAGAGGAGAGGAGAACATTGATTCAGAGGTGTCACCTTCATAAACACATGCGTAATAGGTGAGTAGCTATGGGCAGAGTAATAAGTGCAGCCCCATGAGAAAGTACAAGCGAATCGTTTGAACAGTTTGTCACTGAGCTGTGTTTGCTTGTGAAAGACTGTGATTATCCAAACAAGGATGAGATGGTCAGGGACCATATTGTATTTGGAATACACTCACTGCGAGTGAGAGAGAAACTTTTGAATGTTGGGTCTGAGCTACCGCTGGACAAAGCTATCGACATAGCCAGATCTCACGAGCTAGCACAGGTTCAGATGAAAACCATTTCGGGCGGCAGCACGAGTGCATCACGTGAACAAGCAGTGCACGCAGTCAGGCAGACATCAAAGCACACCTCCGGTGCCCAGAGAGCATGTTTTAGAACGGAGAGAGACAGAACTCCAAAACAGAGCGACACAGACTCCAAACGCCCTATAACATGTGGATATTGTGGATACAAAGTGCATGGCGAACAGGGAAATTGCCCAGCTAAAGGCAAACAGTGTACTAAATGTGGAAAATGGAATCACTTTGCAAAAGTGTGCAGAGCTTACCATGGAAAAACAGTACATACAGTGAGTGAAGATGAAATGTCAATCAAATAATCAAATGCTGATGATCTGTTTCTTGATTCAGTGACACAGAAAAGTCAGACATCAGAGACAGAGCAAGCCTTTGCTGACATTGAGATAGGAACACAAGGCACAGAGCTAAAATTCAAACTAGACACTGGTGCACAAGTAAACATTATTCCTCTGAATAAGTACCGACGCTTGACATCTGAGTGCGAGCTACAGCCCACCACGCGCAGACTGACTGGTTATGGTGGTGAACAGCTCCCAGTAAAAGGCACATGCACTTTCAAATGCAAATACAAGGAAAGTGACATGATGTTGGACTTTTACATTGTTGACACTCGAGCACCTGCAGTGGTAGGTCTTAAAGCATGTTTAGACATGGACCTCATCAAGCTAGTTTTATCAGTGACATTACCAGTAGAGATAGAGAATGTCATGGAGGAGTTTGCTGATGTTTTTACAGGAATAGGACTATTCCCAGGAGAATGTACCATTCACCTTGACCCAGACGCAACCCCTGTGGTCTACCCACCGAGAAAGATTCCACTTGCTCTCCGCGCCCGTCTGAAGAAAGAGTTGGAGAGCATGGAGCAATCTGACATCGTCACCAAGGTTACAGAACCGACGGATTGGGTCAACGCGTTAGTGGTGGTGGAGAAACCACGCACAGGCAAGCTCAGAGTATGTCTCGACCCAAGAGATTTGAACAAGGCTATCAAACACCCCCATTACCCCTTACCGACGCTAGATGGCATCACACACAAGTTAGCGGGCGCACGCTACTTCAGTGTCCTGGACGCCAGATCAGGCTACTGGGCTATCAAGCTCACAGAAGAGTCATCTAAGCTCACAACGTTCAACACACCGTTTGGACGCTACAGTTTCCGTCGCCTGCCTTTTGGGATTATCTCAGCCCAAGACGAGTTTCAGCGAAAGATCGACGAGGTGTACGAAGGCCTCGACGGAGTTGTGGCAATTGTGGACGACATCCTTGTCTATGGTCAAACCAAAGAGGAACACGACAGAAACCTCAGCGCAATGCTGCAAAGGTCCCGCGAAAGAGGAGTCCGGCTCAACCCCGAGAAGAGCACAGTCGGCGCTACAGAGGTCAGCTACTTCGGACATTTTCTCACAGCGAATGGAATAAAGCCAGATCCGCAGAAGATCTCAGCCATAAAGGAAATGGAGCCACCAAAGAACCGCACAGAGCTGGAAACATTGCTTGGCATGGTCAACTACTTAGCCAAGTTCGCACCCAGCCTCTCCAATGCTAATGCACCCCTGTGTCAGCTGCTAAAGCAGTCCAGTGAGTTCCTCTGGGACAAGCAACACAACATCGCTTTCCAGAAAGTGAAAGACTTGATCACGAGAGAACCAGGACTAATCCTTGCCTACTACAACCCCAACAAAGAGCTCAGACTCCAGGTGGACACGTCGAAGTATGGACTAGGTTCAGAGTTACTGCAAGAAGGAAAACCCATCGGCTACGCTTCCAAATCTCTAACAGACTGTGAAATCAACTACGCTCAAATCGAAAAGGAGCTGTACGCCATTCTGTTCGGATGTAAGCGTTTCCATCAGTATGTCTATGGACGACTAGTCATTGTGGTATCAGACCACAAGCCCCTCGAGTCAATCATGAGGAAACCGTTAGCTGCAGCCCCGCCAAGGCTATAGAGAATTATCCTTCAACTACAAAAATACGACTTCACAATCACTCGCCGTCCAGGCAAAGACATCCCTGTCGCAGACACACTCTCCAGGAAGTTTCTTACTTACAAGGACAGCAGCCTCAGTGAAGGCATGTACATGCAGGTGCACACTGTGTACAGCAACTTACCAGTTAGTGACACAAAACTGAAGGAGATCCGAGCAGAATAAAAAGACACACAACTCACACAGCTGAGGAAGGTCATACAGTCAGGATGGCCTGAGGAGAAGAGAAAATGCCCTCAGAGCATCTCAGAGTTCTGGAACCATCGTGACGAACTATCACAGATCATCAGAATCATTTTCAAAGGAGAGAAAATCATCATTCCTACCAGTCTCAGAGAAGAGATTTTGACAAAGATCCATACTGGACACATGGGCATGGAAAAGTGCAAACAGAGAGCACGGGACATTTTGTTTTGGCCCGGAATGTGCAAACAAATAGAGGACATGGTTGGTAAATGCCCCACCTGTCTTGAACGATGCCCCTCAAACACCAAAGAGCCAATGTTACCTCACCGTGTCCCAGACCGACACTGGCAGGTCGTGGCAACCGATCTGTTCACCTGGAACAACGAGGACTACATTATAACAGTGGACTACTACAGCAGATACTTCGAACTCGACAAGCTTCACAGCAGCACATCTGCAGCTGTGATACACAAGCTGAAAGCAGCCTTTGCCAGGCATGGCATTGTAGAGACTTTAATATCTGACAATGGCCCCTGTTACAAATCAAATTAGTTTGAATCCTTCACAAAAGCATGGGAGTTCACACACGTCACCACAAGCCCACATTACCCTCAAAGTAATGGCCTTGCTGAAAAATCTGTGCAGATTGCTAAATCACTCATGGACAAAGCAAAAGCAGACAAGAGAGACCCCTACCTCAGGCTCCTTGAATACCGCAACACTCCAGTTGACAACTTCAAAACACCAGCCTAGCTGTTGATGAGCCGCAGACTTCGCTCAATCCTTCCCAGCACCAACCAGCAGCTGCAACCTGAGGTCGTCAGCTACAAGGAAATGCATGCAAAACGTGTACAGAGACAACAACACCAAAAGCGATACTACGACAGGTCAGCTGGACCACTGCCACCATTGAACGACAGAGAGTCAGTTAGAATCCAGGAGCATGGCTACTGGAAGCCAGCAATCGTCATGCAACCAGCTGACACTGAACGTTCATATCACATTCGCACCGCAGAAGGAGCGGTGTACCGCCACAATCGTCATCACCTACTGAACACAAAAGAACAACACACTGATGAGATGAACTGTTCCCCTGAAAGAGAACGTGATGGACTAAACACACACACAACACAACATACACCATACTTACCTGCAACACCACAATAACTGTTGACTGACACAGAAGCATACTCAGCTTCATATCACACAAGGTCAGGAAGAGAGGTCAAGCCTAGAGCTGTCCTAGACCTGTGAAATGTCAAAGGGTGTAGGCGGATCGCTGCCCTAAAAGAGTTCCGGACTGTAAACTTGTTATTGAAAAGTTAACTTGAAATGCTTTGGTATTGTATTTGTTTGAAATGTTGAGATGCTACAGTGAAAAGCTGAGTTACTGAGAAATATTTGTTCTAGAAGTAACAGTATGCTGAATCATTGTTTCAGAGTCTGTTATGTTGATGCAGTTGGTGCAGTATAAATGATTACTTACCTCGAGTTCAAACTACAGAGCATGTATTCAAAAGAAACACTTAAATGTTCTTTTTTTTAAAGGGGGATGTAATATTCATATGTGTCAGCATACTGAATTGTAATTGGATGCATTCTACCGTCGTATCATGCTGCGCTATGATTGGTTAAGACCACCCAGGTGGTGAGGTCATCTTCAAGATGATCATGGCCGGAGACACATGAACATGCCAGCTATAGCTAGTTAATAAAGAGCTACGTTTATAAAGATCCTGTCGTCCTGCATTTTATTATTTTGTACAAAGCATACAAAACAAGACAGCTGTCACACTGTATTCTGCCTACCTGGGAGAGAAGAGGATAGCGCGGTAGCATGGCTGTGTTTTCTCCTCTATCCACAGCAGTCTACTGCCCGAGTATTACTCCAACAGTGACATAACAGAACAATATTTATGTTGCACCCATCTTTCCTTCTTACAGAATGACCTCAACCTATAATTTAGGTGGTAGTCTCACAGCTTGTGTCGCAGGCTGTGGGGTGCTCCTCCCAACGGGGAGCTCAGAGAAGAATATAGGCTGCAACGTGCAGGACTAGACTCCACTGGCTGACAGTGTAATACAGTAGGTTAGTGTGGAGGCTAGCTGAGAGGATCCCTTAACGAATCGACAAAGACAGCCTGTTCTGTTCTATGGTCTTGATGAGGTTATCTAACATGGGCAGCTTTCATTGTCTCTGTCCCATACTATACGTACAGTAAGCTTTGCATTCTGCGTTGAGTTCTAAAACCCTTTGCAGACATATATTGTGTAAAGAGGGAGCACTATGAGCACCTAGAAGGCTTGTAGATCATTAACACACATCATGTTCTTTTAAAACATTGCTGCGATTGCTCAGATTTAACGGTAATAATGGCAACAGAAGACCACAATAAGCCCTGGAAAACACACACATCCCTCAATAACACCATGGACAAAAGCCAAGGGCCATGTCATAAATCCTTCAGATTTAATAAAGATTTAGGCTCCATTTTCTGACAGAATGGATGGAGGGAAACAAGCCGATGACCTTTAAATACAATAAAGAGTGAAAACAAATCACGCTCTCTACAATGGCCTCGTACAGAAACCTCCTCCCCTATAGAGAGACCCTGGCGAGCCAGAGCCAGAGACACACAGAAATACCCCAGTGACAAGATACATACAGACAGTTGCGAACTGTGGCTATTGGACCTAGGCCTTCAGTGGGGGTAAAAAATATTTTAACACGTTGTGCCAAACTCAAAAATCAAGAAGAATAACAGAAACATAGCATCACTTAATGTCCCCAACTGAATCAAACAGGCCTGAGGCTGAGCCATGGTTCGGGCTGCCACTCACACTGAGACAGCACCCGCATGGATAATGCTACCAGCCACAACAACAACCACACTGCTTACACAACCCATGGAAGCCTAACGCCATCACTATCACACCATCACCAAAAGCAACTACAGTAACACAAAGGATGTGAGTGTGAGTAGAATGCAGCGCACTCCACTTTCTGTAAAACACATAGGCTGATAGAAAGACAGCAGTCACACCCAGCATGATGTTAAAGAACAAGCAGCCCATTCAGGAAATATAGTTTACATGTTGTCAACAATCCTTTCATTCTAAGCCAACCCCTGCCTGTTTTGCTCCATGGTTGTGTACACATCGGTTTTGTTGCTAAACAACCCACCAGTCTATACAGTTGAATGGCAGATGCCTTCTATCTACAGTGCCTTCAGAAAGTATTCACACCCCTTGACTATTTCCACATTTTGATGTGTTACAGCCTGAATTTAAAATTACCAAAGTATCCTTTTAAATCAGAATATCATTGAAAATAATAATATCATTAGACTATCGTTTAAATCTTATTGAAAATATTAAATATTAATTAAAAGGACATTTATATTTTAAAACTACAACAATGATTTTATTCATCCTTAGGCTTTCTCTGAAGGCGTAGAAAGCCCTCACAGTTCCCCACTGCATACAGATGCCATTGCACTCTCACTTCCACCTGTGTTGCTCAATCCACCTGGTACAGCGTAGCTCCCCGTAAAAAGCTGACAAGGCAACAGCAGTAATGCAGAGGGTTAGCCCATTACGACATCCATTGACTGAATCTTTTTAGATCTGAGACCAATCAGATTTACTAATCCCCCACAAACACATTATTAAGACCATGACCATTTTCTCCACGGGCCCTGAATGCTAACTCATTTTCTGCTCAGCGGCTCAATCATCCCCGTAACAAATTATGAAACAGGATTGGCACAGGACGCCGTCTGACTTTCGCATTTCGCTGGAGTTACTTGAGGTTAATGTAGACAGCATATTTTACTGTGTTGGCTAGCAGTGATACACATATTTACAGCAGAGATACAGCTGTATATAGTCTACTTGAATTATTGATAAGTTAGTGATTTCTCTCAGTGCAGCGCTGGCATTGCTGGACTCACAAAGCCAGTATTCGACATGGTATCTACAAAAACCAAACCCACGCACCGATATATTGCATAACGTCAATACATGCACTTCCTCACCCCATAACAGGAGCTCTGTTTAATAAATCCCACATTTCTACCTCTCGCCACCCTTGGTTATTGATTCAATTATAGTTTGACGTTTAGTCGCTATGAAGAGAAAAGAATGCTTCTGCATAATAGCTCCAATTATTCACACAAAATGTGATTTGGTGTGGAAGAGCAGAGAGGCTTGTGCATCAGCGTCAGACCCAGTTCAGCGCTGTCACACAGTGTCAGGAGCAGCAGCAGAGAGAGTGAGAGATGACAGGTCGGAAAACAGCTCTGTTGATGTTGTTGTTCAGATGCATTTCAAGTAGGGCCCAATTACTTTCAACTCTGTGCTGTGGCGCGTCGGATGGCTCACACTGGCTCGGCTCACACCACCACAGACACTGAGGACTGAGGCCCTTTCTCCTTAACGCAGACCGGTGGGACTAATGCACCATTAAATCTTCAAACCCAACCGGCCCTGTCACTCCAGCTTTGCCAAGACTCTATTTAGCCAGACAGGCATTGCTAAAACACCCGCTTGACCTCTCCCAAGCCCAAATCAGAGATAATCTGTGTGTATGCGTGATCAAGTCTGTCTGGCTGCTGAGGAAAATCCAACAAATGTTCAACATTGATTTAATGTGAAAGGTTTGAAGTTTTATTGTCACATACACAAGTACAGTGAAATGCCTTTCTTGCAAGCTCTTTCCCAACGATGCAGTAATCAATATCAGTAGTAAAAATATTATACTATAAAATAAAGTAAAGTAGAACAAAAGCACACAAGAAACAGAAATAAGAAGAACACAAGAAAGTAAGTAAGCTATATACAGGGTCAGTTCCAGAGTTAGTACCAATACCATACTTACAATGAGCAGGGATACTGGAGTGCTAGGGTTAGACAAAGTAATAAAGCATAGAGTCTCATTAACCTTTACGGACCAAATAATGATGATCCACACTTCTTTGACAATATATATAATAAATTATCAACCCTGCAAGCAATACAAGACTATATTATTATGGTGGGAGATTATAATACTGTTTTAAATAGCTCAATGGACCGTAAAGGAAATCACACTACAAATTATCGCCCCTCATGCTCTTAAGAATATCATGAATGTCATGGATACATTAGAACTAGTAGATATATGGAGGCTTAAATATCCTGACATAGTGAGATATACATGGCGGAGACTCAATCAAGCTAGTCGTCTTGACTTCTTTCTTATGTCATTCTCGTTGGCACCAAAAGTTTAAAAAGTGTTGATAGGGGACAGAATGCGGTCAGACCATCATATAATTGGCATATACATTACTCTTACTGAATTTCCACGTGGGCGAGGGTATTGGAAATTTAATCAAAGCCTATTGGATGATAACTTGTTTTTAACTAGGACAGTGGAATTTATAACTGATTTTCTCCGACATAACATAGGTACAGCAAATCCCCTTATTGTATGGGACACTTTTAAATTTGCCTTTAGAGGCCATGCAATTCAGTACTCATCTCGAAAACAAAAGCAATTTATTTTTATTTTTTCCATTTAGCAGGCGCTCTTATCCAGAGCGACTTACAGTTAGTGAGTGCATACATTTTTATTTTTTATACTGGAATCGAACCCACAACCCTGGCGTTGCAAAATGCCATGCTCTACCAACTGAGCTACATCCCTGCCAGCCATTCCCTCCCCTACCCTGGGCCAATTGTGCGCCGCCCCATGGGTCTCCCGGTCGCGGCCGGCTACGACAGAGCCTGGATTCAAACCAGGAGCTCTAGTGGCACAGCTAGCACTGTGATGCAGTGCCTTAGACCACTGCGCCACTCAGGAGGACAATTTAGGTCAAAAGAGTCGATACTAACAAAGGAAATAGAAGGTCTAACAGAACAGATAGATAGCAATAAAAACTGTAACATAGAGGCTCAGAATAAATGAGAGGAAAAACTTAAATAAATGGAGAAACTTATTCAAGAAAGATCAAGTGTAATATATTATAAAAATAAAGCAAACTGGATGGAATATGGGGAAAAATGCACCTAATTATTTTTGAATCTTCAACATAGAAATGCTACCAAAAAGAATTGACTGAAACTGGTTCCAAATGAGTCACCCATGATTCACCAAATTATATTTTGAAGGAGGAAGCAAAGTACCTTAAGCATATGTTTTTGTTTCAGTCGCCTCCATCTCCTCTAATTGAAGCTAATTGTAGGGATTTTTTTTTCTATTGATAATATAAAATTAACAGCCATACAGAAAGACTCATGTGAAGGTGAAATTACAGAGGAGGAACTTCTGGATGCAATTAAAGACTTTAAGTACAGGAAAACTCCAGGGTTGGATGGCATATCAGTTGAGGTATGCCAAACCTTTTTTGATATACTCAGAGGACCGTTATTAGCATGTTTTAACCACTCCTATGTAAATGGTAGATTATCAGACACTCAAGAAAAAGGTCTGATTTCATTATTACTGAAACAGGATACAAGTGGGAAATATAAAGATCCCCTTACACTTCAGTGTTGTGATGCAAAAATTCTAGCAAAATGTACATCGCATAGAATTAAAAAGGTATTGTCGGACATTATTCATTCTAATCAGACAGGTTTTTTACATGGATGATACATTGGAGATAATATAAGGCAAGTACTGGAAACAATAGAACACTATGAAAAATCTGAGAAACCAGGCCTGCTATTCATAGCAGACTTTGAAAAGGCATTTGATAAAGTACAACTGGAGTTTATATATAAATGCCTGGAGCATTTCAATTTTGGAGAATCTCTTATAAAATGGGTTAAAATCATGTATAGTAACCCTAGGTGTAAAATAGTAAATAATGGCTATTTTACAAAAGTTTTAAACTGTCAAGAGGAGTAAAACAAGGTTGTCCACTATCGGCATATCTATTTATTATGGCCATCGAAATGTTAGCTATTCAAATCAGATCCAACAATAATATCAAGGGATTAGAAATCCAGGGCTTAAAAACAAAGGTGTCATTTACGCTGATGATTCGTGTTTTTTTTTTATCCACAACTTGAATCATAGAGGATCTAGATACATTTTCTAACCTCTCTGGATTACAACCAAATTATGATAAATGTACTATATTACATATTGGATCACTAAAAAATTAAAAATTTACATTACCATGTAGTTTGCCAATAAAATGGTCTGATGGTGATGTGGATATACTTGGAATACATATCCCAAATTAAATAAATGATCTCACTCCAATACATTTTTATAAAAAGTTAGAACAAATGTATAAGATCTTGCTACCATGGAAAGGTAAATACCTGTCTATTTGTGGAAAAATCACCCTGATTAACTCTTTAGTATTATCCCAGTTGACCTATTTGCTTATGGTCTTGCCTACGCCTAGCGAACAGTTTTCTTTTATTATATGAGAAAAAAAGATTCAATTTTGTTTGGAACGGCAAGCCAGACATAATTAAACAGGCCTATTTATATAATGAATATGAATTTGGAGGACAGAAATGATTAAATATTAAAGCATTAGACCTATCACTAAACGCTTCAGTCATACAAAAGTTATACTTAAATCCAAACTAGGTTCTCTAGCAAATTAGTAAGATTTTCTCACCCCATGTTCAAGAATGGCCTTTTTCCCTTTATTCAAATTACAACCTCTCACTTTCAGTTATTTGAAAAGGAAACCATCTCCCAAATATCACTATTTCTAAAACAAGCCATAGAAAGTTGGTTGCAATTTCAATTCAATCCTCCAGAAACGCCAGAACAAATAATGCAACAAATATTATGGTTAAACTCAAAAACATTATTTTTAGAAAAAATATTTAAAAAAGGTATAATCTTTGTAAATGATATCATAGGTAGGACTGGTGGAGTTATGTCGCACATGCAGCTAACAAAAACATATGGAAATGTCTGCTCTACACAAAATTACAAACAACTAATTGCAGCCTTACCACAAAAATGGAAGAGGAAGCTGGAAGGGGGAAAAAGTAAGGAACTTGTCTGTCGGCCCTGCATTAAAGAACATAATTGGTTAAAGAAAATTGTGATAAATAAAAAATGTATATCAGTTTCATTTAAGGACCAAAGGATTGACAGCCGTCCCATATAGATAGCAAAATAGTTGGGAAGAGATTTATTGACGTACCGATTCCATGGCATAGTGTTTATGAACTTACATGCAAAATGACACCGGATTCAAAACTTAGAACTTTTCGATTAAAATTATTATGCAAAATTCTTGCTACCAATAGAATGTTATTTATATGGGGGATACAGTCTTCCCAGCTCTGCAGAATTTGCTGCGAAGAGACAAAATCATTAGATCATTTGTTTTGGTACTGTCCATTTGTAGCTTGTTTTTGGTCACAGGTCCAGGAATGGCTGAAGGATTGCAATATTTACCTGGAGCTAACCCTGCAGATAGCACTACTGGGTGATCTGAAAAGTCATAGTCAATCGATCAATAATATAATACTACTTTTAGCAAAAAAAAATATTTTCAATTTACAATCTGTAGAAACAATGAGAATAGAAGGGTTCAGAACTTTTGTGAAACATCACAGTACAGTTGCAAATAGAAATCCTATATGGATGGCGTTAAGAGATAGATGGGAGGTGTTGAATGGAGCTGAAGGATGGGACTAATAACAACTAACAACAACTAATAACAACAATATAACTATTGTAAAGCATACTGTGTCCATAAGAAGTATATAGGTTATAGGTTGAGAGCTTTTGTGAAAGAGCACAGTTAGAAAGATATGGCATATAGAAGCAAACCGGATGGACATCATGAAAATGATCAGAGAGGTTCAGGAGTAAAAACAAACAAAATATAATTATTGTAATATTGACAGTGTCCATAAAATGTATATAGTATGTATAAGCTGGAAGTAGAGGCCTAAGTGTAGTTGTTCACTAGTTTACTCCAATTAGGGAAGGGGTGGTGGGGTTGGAAACTAATAAAGGGAAATATATTTTTTTAAAGGCTATGTATATATATGTATGTATATGTATATGTATGTCTATGTATGTATATGTATATATATGTATATATATATAAATATATATATAAATCATATATTTGCGAGAGAAAGAAAACATATGGGGGATTGGAAGTGATGCAGACAAGCTGATCTACCCCCCCAAAATAAAAAAAAATAAAAATAGAAGATAAAGCATAGAGTCAGACCTGTTGGCGTCCGCTGTGCCTTGAGCGTCTTCTGCTCTAGCCTTTAATTAACAGCTCTATAGGAGAAGTTTGCAGCGAACCTGAACCCACTGGCCCCAGAATCAAATCATTAAGCTCTTCCACTTTAAGGATGTGTGAGAGAATTACCATTTGTTAAAAAGTCAAAGGTTCTCAGTTAAATGCAGTCAGAATTAATAATATATCACACAAATGCCCTGTAATGTGGAATTGTACCATGCCATAATTCTCTAGTGGACTCCAACAGTTCCAAAACATAATAGGGATGTAGCTCAGTTGGTAGAGCATGGTGTTTGCAACGCCAGGGTTGTGGGTTCGATTCCCACGGGGGGCCAGTATGAAAAAAATTATAATTATGTATGCACTCACTAACTGTAAGTCGCTCTGGACAAGAGTGTCGACTAAAATGTAAATGTAATAATGTGCTCATGTATGAAACAAAAATAAGAAAAGCATACATCTAAGGATATCATGAATAGGCTCATTAGCTTGAAGTTTTCACTTGGGAGACTATCACTTTGATTACATTGTAACAGGCAATATAAATCAAGCACAGCTCAAGCATGCGCATGCATTTGACATATGTACAGTATTTGACCCAGGTCTGAAAAGCACCCCTTCTCCCCTCCCCCTTACAGCTAATCATGACCTTAAGTTTCCGGCTTATATTTCTGCAGTCTAGATGGATACACTGCTACACAGTATGTCCTGTAGTTGTGTAGGCTCTCTCTCTCGATGCCCTCACCCTGCAGATGTGATGGCAGGTCGTTATTATAAACCCGGTGTGAATATATTGGAATAATTGGGCCAGAGGGTTAGCAGTGACTTGTGCATTCATTGGAGGGGCTCTGGACAGATGTCTGCAGTCCATACTCATCAATTGGGCATCAGGTCCTCCTCCGCCTAGCTAAATCCATTAGGCTGATCTGGAGAAATGGCCTTGAGGACAATTTCACACTGTCCACTGGGTGGTTTCATTATGCTAAGCCAGTAGCTACATCTGCTGTCGCATTGGCAACACGGCTACTCTCTTCTTCTTTTTGGGGCTTATTGTCAGAAGAAAATACAGGTTGGTTCAGTTATCTCATTAGAAAGTATTGTCGAGCATAATGTGAACAGTTTAGCGATGCTTAGAGATGTTTACAAGACAGTGATTTACGAAATTTCGCTTGGTCTCCTCTCAAATTTATTTCTCCATGCTTAACGTATCCCACAATGCAATTAGGGAAGCATTGTTCTTCCTCCTAAAGGTGCATAAGAAAGACAGAGATGATTGAAAAATATTATAGTCATATTGTACTCAGTAGAAGAGGCAGAAAATAAGTTCCACTGCTCGGTGTGGTACCTTTTCATTCAGAATGACAGAAACAAAACTGGGTTTCAGAAATGCTCATTGCAAATTACAACCCACAATCCTTTTGTCCTATATGCTAAAATATCAAGGTGGCAGTTCAGTCCGTTACCAACTGAGAGCAGGCATCCAAAAGCAGCATAGAAACGCATGACTAGAAAAGTTGAGTCACTCACATCATGTAAGTGTTTGCTTCAAATCAAGTAATATCAAATGTGACGGTGCTGTATGCATCGCTGCACTAGCAAGTGGTTTATTAGACCTTGTTTCTCAAACAGCCTATCCTGCTGACAACTGATGTAAGTATTTGTGATAATCTATTGAAGACAAGCAGAGTTCAGTCATGAGTAAAATATTCTGACTGTGGTAATTATGAAGGAATAGAAGGCACTAACTATTATTCTGAGGACAAGGTTCACAGTGGAGAATAACTTACAGGGAGTCGATCTATTAACAAAATAAATAACAAATCAATTTTGCTGTGTGTATGAGTGAGTAAGTGAGTGAGTGAGTGAGTGAGTGAGTGAGTGAGTGAGTGAGTGAGTGAGTGAGTGAGAAATGCAAATGTCAAAGTTGGCGGCACCACATCTGTATAGTATGTGTGTTTTAATCTGTTGTGAGTGGTCTTGAAATGAACATTACTCACACTCACTCACTCTCAGTCAATGTAAATAATGTCACAGATGAAACTGTCATATTTCAGTCCCCAATCTGAGTCAGATCTGTTTCCTGTGTTTATGAGAAAGACACATTTTCAGAGCAATATATCAGTTATATCTGTTAGGTATCTACACTCTTTTGTTGCGTTTTTTTTTTTTACAACATTTCCACAAACTTTCATGACGTCACACTCGCTCAGACCCACATGTTCCCACCGTATCCACACACAATGCTGTTTCCTTTCATTTGTAAGACCCCACCCCATATGACTTCAAATTGTGTTATGATGTTTCTGTCTGTAGCCAGATTTATTTCAATATTAAAATAATAAAGCATTTCATTCTTCCATTCTCTTAATGTTGGAGCATCATTTGACTTCCAGTATTTAAGTAATAGCATAAATATTGCCTTCAGAAAGTATTCACACCCATTGACTTTTTTCCAAATTTGGTTGTGTTACAGCCTGAATTTAAAATTGAATAAAATTTAGATTTTGTGTCACTGGCCTACACAGAATACCCCATTATGTCAAAGTGGAATTATGTTTTTATTTTTTTTTACAAATAAATGTAAAGCTGAAATGTCTTGAGTCAATAAGTATTCAACCCCTTTGTTATGGCAAGTCTAAATAAGTTCAGGAGTAAAAAGGTGCTTAACAAGTCACAAAATAAGTTGCATGGACTCACTCTGTGTGCGATACTACCTCAACTCTGTACCCCACACATACAATTTTCTGTAAGGTCCCTCAGTTGAGCAGTGAATTCCAAACATAGATTCAACCACAAAGACCAGGGAGGTTTTCTAATGCCTCGCAAAGAAGGGCACGTGTTGGTAGATGGGTAGAAATGTAAAACGCAGACATTGAATATCCCTTTGAGCATGGTGAAGTTATTAACTACACTTTGCATGGTGTATCAATACACCCAGTCACTACAAAGATACAGGCGTCTTTCCTAACTCAGTTTCCGGAGAGGAAGGAAACCGCTCAGGGATTTCACCATGAGGCCAATGGTGACTTTAAAACAGTTACAGAGTTTAATGGCTGTGATAGGATCCACAATATTGTAGTTACTCCACAATACTAACATAAATGATAGAGTGAAAAGAAGGAAGCCTGTACAAAATAAAAAATATTCCACAATATACATCCTGTTTGCAACAAGGCACAAAAGTAATACTGCAAAAATGTGGCAAAGAAATTAACTTTTGGTCCTGAATACAATGTGTTATGTTTGGGGCAAATCCAACACAACACATCACCGAGTACCACTCTTCATATTTTCAAGCATGGTGGTGGCTGCATCATGTTATGGGTATGCTTGTCATCGTCAAGGACTAGGGAGTTTTTTAGGATAAAAATAAACAAAATAGAGTGAAGCACAGGCAAAATCCTAGAGGAAAACCTGGTTCAGTCTGCTTTCCAACAGACACTGTGAGAAAAAATTCACCTTTTAGCAGGACAATAACCTAAAACACAAGGCCAAACATACACTGGAGTTGCTTACCAAGACGAGATTGAATGTTTCTGAGTGGCCTAGTTACAGTTTTGACTTAAATCGGCTTGAAAGTCAACAGTAAGACTTGAAAATGGCTGTCTATTAATGATCAACAACCAACTTGACAGTGCTTGAAGAATTTGAAAAAGAATAGGGTTAAAATATTGTACAATCCAGGTCTGCAAAGCTCTTAGAGACTTACCCAGAAAGAATCACAGCTGTAATCGCTGCCAAATGTGATTCTAACATGTATTGACTCAGGGGTGTGAATACTTATTTAAATGAGATATTTCTGTATTTCATTTTGTATACATTTGCTAAAATTTCTAAAAACATGTTTTCACTTCGTCATTATGAGGTATTGTATGTAGATGGGTGAGAAAAAAATAATATTTAATCAAATTTCAATTCAGGCTGTAACGCAACAAAATGTGGAATTAGTCCAGCGGTATGAGTACTTTCTGAAGGCACTGTAAGTGATGAAAATAATATTGTTCAACCCATTGAATATCTCACCGCACCCCCATATGCCATGTTTTAAAATACGTAGATAGATTAAAAGTAAACGTACATTTTAAAACTTCTGACAGCCAGCTTTCTAACTCTGCCCATAACTTTTGGACTTTATAGCACTCCCAGAAGGTATGAATTATTGAGTCATTGTTAGTTTTACACTTAAGACATGACCACCGTTGTGCTGTAGAATTTGTGAATTTTGTCTCTTGTATAATAAATTCCATACATTAGTTTATACTGGATTAAGAGTGCATTTTCATTAACTGTAATTCCATTCGTTATGTTCCAACACTCCCTCCATCTTGTGCCAATATCAGTTATTTTTAAGTCTTGGTTCTAATAGTTTATATTTTTATCCAAGAGATTGTCAGCTGGATAGGCTTTCTGCAAGGTTTTGTATATATGAGTATTTTTTCTGACTCAAAAAGTTTCAGGTCGAAATCTTGTTATATAAAACTTGTAAGTTGCAGATATTTTAACATGTCTACATTGGTCAATCCAAAATTGCTTTTTAATTCTGTTATGGAAATAATTGTATTTCCTATTAACACGTCATTTATGGTTTCTATGCCTTTAGTTTTCCATGTGGAACAATTCATCGGTGAATTCTGAAACACTATCCAAGGATTGTTCCATAGGGGTGTGTTTTTAGGAAGTGATATTGGTTCTTGTAGATTCTGTTTCATTTTCTTCCATGTTATAGTGTTCTTAAATATGTTGTTAATGTTCTTAGTTCCAACCTTTGAAAACAAACGTGAAAAGATTCTGGGGATGAGCATGCGCATCTTCAATATGTACCCCTTGTTCCTCTTTAGTGCATTTAACAATATGTCGCAAGTAAAAGCCTTGGGTGGCTAGTTGATACAATTACAAATATGGAAGGTTAAAACCACCCTCAGATTTAGGGACATGTAAAACTTTCCTATTTATTCTGTGACTTTTCTTTGCCCGTATGAAGTCTGTTATGGCCGAGTATATGTTTTTAAAGAATGTCTTCAGTGGGGTAATAGGTATTACCTGTTACGTTTGTGTCCTGTCCAATTATTTCTGAAAGCGGTTCAATTGCCAGTGCAAACAGGAGGGGGGGAGAGAGGACATCCCTGTCTTGTACCCCTTTATAAAGCAATTTCATCAGATAATGTAATATTTCTGTGTACTTTTGCTTTAGGATATTTATATAATATTTTTATGACATTTATTATTGCAGCTGGAAAGTTAAATGCTTCCAAAGTTTTGAATATACAGTGAGGGAAAAAAGTATTTGATCCCCTGCTGATTTTGTACGTTTGCCCACTGACAAAGACATGATCAGTCTATAATTTTAATGGTAGGTTTAGAGACAGTGAGAGACAGAATAACAACAAAAAAATCCAGAAAAACGCATGTCAAAAATGTTATAAATTGATTTGCATTTTAATGAGGGAAATAAGTATTTGATCCCCTCTCAATCAGAAAGATTTCTGGCTCCCAGGTGTCTTTTATACAGGTAACGAGCTGAGATTAGGAGCACACTCTTAAAGGGAGTGCTCCTAATCTCAGCTTGTTACCTGTATAAAACACACCTGTCCACAGAAGCAATCAATCAATCACATTCCAAACTCTCCACCCTGGCCAAGACCAAAGAGCTCTCCAAGGATGTCAGGGACAAGATTGTAGGCTGGAATGGGCTACAAGACCATCGCCAAGCAGCTTGGTGAGAAGGTGACAACAGTTGGTGCGATTATGGAAGAAACACAAAATAACTGTCAATCTCCCTCGGCCTGGGGCTCCATGTAAGATCTCACCTCGTGGAGTTGCAATGATCATGAGAACGGTGAGGAATCAGCCCAGAACTACACAGGAGTATCTTGTCAATGATCTCAAGGCAGCTGGGACCATAGTCACCAAGAAAATAATTGGTAACACACTACGTCGTGAAGGACTGAAATCCTGCAGCGCCCGCAAGGTCCCCCTGCTCAAGAAAGCACATATACAGGCCCGTCTGAAGTTTGCCAATGAACATCTGAATGATTCAGAGGAGAACTGGATGAAAGTGTTGTGGTCAGATGAGACCAAAATCGAGCTCTTTGCCATCAACTCAACTCGCCGTGTTTGGAGGAGGAGGAATGCTGCCTATGACCCAAGAACACCATCCCCACCGTCAAACATGGTGATGGAAACATTATGCTTTGGGGGTGTTTTTCTGCTAAGGGGACAGGACAACTTCACCACATCAAAGGGACGATGGACGGGGCCATGTACCGTCAAATCTTGGGTTAGAACCTCCATCCCTCAGCCAGGGCATTGAAAATGGGTCGTGGATGGGTATTCCAGCATGACAATGACCCAAAACACGGCCAAGGCAACAAAGGAGTGGCTCAAGAAGAAGCACATTAAGGTCCTGGAGTGGCCTAGCCAGTCTCCAGACCTTAATCCCATAGAAAATCTGTGGGAGGGCGCTGAAGGTTAGAGTTGCCAAACGTCAGCCTCGAAAACTTAATGACTTGGAGAAGATCTGCAAAGAGGAGTGGGACAAAATCCCTCCTGAGATGTGTGCAAACCTGGTGGCCAAATACAAGAAACGTCTGACCTCTGTGATTGCCAACAAGGGTTTTGCCACCAAGTACTAAGTCATGGTTTGCAGAGGGGTCAAATACTTATTTCCCTCATTAAAATGCAAATACATTTATAACATTTTTGACATGCATTTTTCTGGATTTTATTGTTGTTATTCTGTCTCTCACTGTTCAAATAAACCTACCATTAAAATTATAGACTGATCATGTCTTTGTCAGTGGCAAACTTACAAAATCAGCAGGGTATCAAATACTTTTTTCCCTCACTGTAAAAGGCCACTAAAGACAGAAAAGCCTTTTCTGCATCAACAGCCATTATTGATGAATCTTGTATTTTAGCACATTGTTTTATACTAAAACATGTTCTTGTATTTGTTGTAAGTGTCTATTTTTAATAAACCATGTTTGATTAATATGTATCATGTCTGGTAATACTTTTGCCATTCCGTTGCTAATGAGTTTTTATATTATTTTATTGTCGCAATTTATTAAATTTATGGGTCTGTAATCTGCAAGGGACTCTCCAGATATTCCTGGTTTTAATATAACGGAAATAACTGTTTGATACATGGAACTCGGAAGCACTGAATTGAGTGACGTATTTTGTCATTTGAGTAAATAGGGGTGCTACTTTGTCCCAGAATATTAAAAAATATGTGTCTAATAAATATTTTTGGGTGATTTCCATTTTTGGGGATTCTTATTAATTTGCTGATAGTTGCTTCAGGGTTATTGAGTATAAGAAGGCTGTAGGATCAGTCCAACTGTTATTTAATTCTGATTTATATAGATTTTCATAGAAGCTTTCAAAGTTGTTATTAATAGCATTGTTGTTTCTAATTAAAGCACTTGTATCCTTATCTTTTAAAATGACAACTGGTTTGGCGTGTATTCGTTTTGTTAGGGCTGCGAGGTGTTTCCCAGGTTTATTTGCCATTAAATAGTATGCTTTAATTGAGTTTAACCTGTAGGCTCTCTTCAAAAGTAAAATCAAATCAAATCAAATTAAATTGTATTTCTCACATGCGCCGAATACAAAAGCTGTAGACCTTACCGTGAAATGCTTACTTACAAACCCTTAACCAACAATGCAGTTTTTAACAAAAATAAGAGAAAAATATTTACTAAATAAACTAAAGTAAAAAATAAAAGAGCAACAATAAAATGACAATAACGAGGCTGTATACAGGGGGTACCGGTACCGAGCCAATGTGCAGGGGTACAGGTTAGTCGAGATAATTGAGGTAATATGTACAAGTAGGTAGGGGTAAAGTGACTATATATAGATAATAAACAGCGAGTAGCAGCAGCATAAAAAAAGGGGGGGAGGTCAAAACAAATAGGGTAGCCATTTGATTAACTGTTCAGCAGTCTTATGGCTTGGGGGTAGAAGCTGTTAAGAAGCCTTTTGGACCTAGACTTGGCGCTCTGGTACCGCTTGCCGTGCGGTAGCAGAGAGAACAGTCTATGACTAGGGTGGCTGGAGTTTAGCCAATTTTTAGGGCCTTCCTCTGACACAGCCTGGTATAGAGGTCATGGATGGCAGGAAGCTTGGCCCCAGTGATGTACTGGGCCGTACGCACTACCCTCTCTAGCGCTTTGCGGTCGGAGGCCGAGCAGTTGCCATACCAGGCGGTGAAGCAACCAGTCAGGATGCTCTCGATGGTGAGCTGTAGAAGTTTTTGAGGATCCCATGCCAAATATTTTCAGTCTCCTGAGAGGGAATAGGCGTTGTCGTGCCCTCTTCACGACTGTCTTGGTGTGTTTGGACCATGATAGTTTGTTGGTGATGTGGACACCAAGGAACTTGAAGCTCTCGACCTGCTCCACTACAGCCCGGTCGATGAGAATGGGGGCGTGCTCAGCCCTCCTTTTCCTGTAGTCCAAGATCATCTCCTTTGTCTTGATCACATTGAGGGAGAGGTTGTTGTCCTGTCACCACACTGCCAGGTCTCTGACCTCCTCCCTATAGGCTGTCTCATCGTTGTCGGTGATCATGTCTACCACCGTTGTATCATCGGCAAACATAATGATGGTGTTGGAGTCATGCTTGGCCACGTAGTCATGGGTGAACAGGGAGTACAGGAGGGGACTACGCACACACCCCTGAGGGATGCCTGTGTTGAAGATCAGTGTGGCAGATGTGTTGTTGCCTACCTTTACAACCTGGGGGTGGCAGAGGGAGGTATTTAGCCCCAGGGTCCTTAGCTTAGTGATGAGCTTTGAGGGCACTATGGTGTTGAACGCTGAGCTGTAGTCAATGAACAGCATTCTCACGTAGGTGTTCCTTTTGTCCAGGTGGGAAAGGGCAGTGTTGAGTGCAATAGAGATTGTGTCATCTGTGGATCTGTTGGCGCAGTATTCATATTGGAGTGGGTCTAGGGTTTCTGGGATGATGGTGTTGATGTGAGCCATGACCAGCCTTTCAAAGCACTTCTTGGCTACAGACGTGTGTGATGCATGTGATAGAAGGAGTCAGGCGCAGGAGAGTAATAAGCATCCAAAGAGTTTATTCCGTCGATAAACAGTTGCGCAAGCATTCGACAACAAAACTCAGGCACAGGGGAAATATCTACCCTGGCAACAACAAGGTAAAGGTAGCTCAACCGAGCTACACACAGCTCACTACAAACAATCACCCACACAGACAAGGAAGCAGAGGGAACACTTATACAATGACTAATTGGGGATAAGGACCAGGTGTGTGTGATTAATTAGACAAGACAAGTGGAGTGATGATAAATGGATCGGCAGCAGCTAGTAAGCCGGTGACGACGAACGCCAAAACCTGCCCGAACAAGGAGGGGAGGCAGCCTCGGCGGAAGTCGTGACAATGTGAGTGCTACGGGTCGGTAGTCATTTATTCAGGTTACCTTGGTGTTCTTGGGCACAGTGACTATGGTGGTCTGCTTGAAACATGTAAGTATTACAGACTCTGCCAGGGACAGGTTGAAAATGTCAGTGAAAACACTTGCCAGTTGGTCAGTACACGTCCTGGTAATCCGTCTGGCCCTGCGGCCTTGTGAATGTTGACCTGTTTAACCCTCCCGTTGTCCTAGGGTCAAAATGACCCGCCACTGTGTTGAACCAACTTTATTTAATTTTTATATTTTGGGGATCATTTGTGAGAAGGAGGCAGTGAGACTTTAAAGAAAGTATCACTGCCTCCTTCTCACAAATGATCCAAAAAATATAAAAATTAAATAAAGTTGGTTTAACACAGTGGCGGGGTTAAAGGTCTTACTCACATCAGCTACGGCGAGCATGATCACACAGTTGTCCGGAACAGCTGGTGCTCTCATGCACGCTTCAGTGTTTCGTCGTTCAGCCATGACTCAGTGAAACATAAGATATTATAGTTTTTAATGTCCCTTTGGTAGGATAGTCTTGAATAGAGCTCATCCAGTTTATTCTCCAATGATTGCACGTTGGCCAATAGAACGGATGGTAGAGGTGGGTTACCCACTCGCCGACGAATTCTAACAAGGCACCCGGACCTGCGTCCCCTTTATTGGCAACTTTTCTTTATTGGCAGCGTCCGACTCGTTAAAGAAAAAATCTTCGTCCAGTTCGAGGTGAGTAGTTGCTGTTCTGATATCCAGAAGCTATTTTCGGTCATAAGAGACAGTGGCAAAAAAACACACAAAATAGCACAATTGGTTAGGAGCCCGTAAAACGGCAGCCGTCTCCTCCGGCGCCATTAAAATATCATATTTCTATACAATCTAGTATTTATAACCATCAAACCAAACACTGAAAGGTCCGTCAGATAGAGCTGGTGATGAACAGCAGACTGATCAATTCCATACAACTAGCTGAACCTTCCGACAATGGTCCAGTATATTTGCAGAGGCAGAATATGCATGGTGCCTAAGGGGCGAGTAGCTCTCATGCCATCCTCAATTTTGCTCTTGCCTTGCACACACACGCACATGATAGAACTGCACCTCCCAAATACACATTCATCCACATTCATGGGCAGTAGTGGTTAGGCTTACTGTGACCGTGCTTGACGTCCAGCACAAACCCACACACTCTAACCACTCACCTGACATCTGACCTCTGAACAACCCAGCTGTACTGTAGTTACCCTCCTCTCCTCTGGGCTACAGCTCACATGAGAAACACATGCCATTTAACACTCAGTCAAGGCTCTACACTTAGGCATTGATTTCTTACCAGTCGTGGGACACAATATCACCACCTCAGTAATACCTATTCACTTTTGATTTGTCCATGGGAGTTTTAGTATAACTTTGCGGCTAGCTGACTGCAGATAGCTGACTGTAGGTTGCCAGAGAGAGGGAAACTGGTCATGCTAAGGCTATTCCACTAGTAATGAATAGGGGGAAAGAACACATTAAGAGCAATCAGTGATGCAAATGATGTTTACACAAGAGCCGTGAACAGCTGGCTTTAATTTCTCTCCAGAGAGGTGAAGAGAGGTGATTTCTAGACCCTTCGTTATAAAGATGGCCGTATTAGTCAGCCATGACTATGTTGTTGTGTGTGTTCCCTCCATGCCAGTACGAACACAACATCACTTACCATTATTGAAACAGGGTCATTAGAATGGGAGCCAAGTCACAGTTAGCAGTTACATGCTAGCATGCAGCTCATTGTACCGACGCAAGTTGGCTGAGGCTAACCGTAGGGTAAGTTGGATGAAAGGGATGGTTTGTGGAGTTATGTTGCATTTTGTAGGAGAGCTGTGTCAGATGCCCTTGTGTGATTGATTACACGCTACCAACTAATGAGATAAAAAGAGAGCCAATCGATTCTGTCGGCGAGAAAACATGCCAGAGGGGAAGCAGTTGTGTGCATTGGGTGAATTGACATGCTCTTATTCCAAGGCCAATAAACAGTGTCCTGCTCTATCACATTGTTGCTACACACACCACTGCAGTCATGGTCAATAGTGACTCAAATATAACACAAGCTATGGGAACTGACATATTGGGCACTGACTGTTGATTAGTTGACTAACCGCCGCTAATAGAACACTTCTGCTTTGACAGTGACAACGTGAATACTTCGCTGCTAAAGGCTCACTGTGTAGATGCTGCAGAAGGAGGAGTGCCTTGCCTCTGCTGATGGGTTCAGAAAAGAAACATAGAGATCATGTCTGCACCTTCCACTGTGGTGCGTTGAGTGACAAACCAAATTAGAGCCGCCGTAGTTATCCCCCGGCCCAGAGGTTAATGAGAATGAGACTGATGCGCCGGTGCTCTGCTTAACCAATTAGAGCTTCCATGCTACAGCGGGATGGCTTTAAGAGGATAAGCAGGCCTGGACGCCATGCGTGATGCCAAGCCTGTCTAAGCTTCTGACTCACTCTAGTGTTATCTTATGCAGAGAGAACAATAGCTGAACCGGGAAGGCTGAGGTCTCTCCCACTTTCTTTGCCTTACCTACCCCAAAGCAGTGGATATGATAAAGAAAATTAACTGGTGCTGGTTGAGAACTGAACTGCAGCCTTCTTCTCCTGCTAGATATGTTTTAAAAGCGCAGTGATAAAAACATCCAGCTCCTCAGATTCAAGCAACGTCCTTTCATTTTCCTTTAAAAAAAAATATACATATAAAAAAATATTTAAAAAAATATTGTATGACTTCTTTGGCATTTGCCAAAATTGGGGCCACCGTAATCAGTGATAAGGCTTTTTGGACATTTTAGATAAGACAGATGGAAGCAACTAGCACCGAGACTGGGAAACATTTGGAAGGACATTCAAAGAGCCAGCGTTTAATTGATTGCTTTATGATTGTGTCACTCAGACCTTTTATGTGCACCTAAGGACACAGAGGTTGAGTCATCAGTCATGAAGGACAGAGAGAGAGAGAGAGAGAGAGAGAGAGAGAGAGAGAGAGAGAGAGAGAGAGAGAGAGAGAGAGAGAGAGAGAGAGAGAGAGAGAGAGAGAGAGAGAGAGAGAGAGAGAGAGAAATTGGGGAAATAGCTTGGCTGTAAATGACACACTAGCTCCTGGATGAATAAGGGATGTGCAGATATTCTTCTCCAAAGGCCAACAACATATTTTATTTGTCTCCAATCGCATCAAATGTATGTGTTCCAACTTTAGATCATCAAATTGAGGTTGTGTCATTTATCCACATAATGAGCACTTCACAGGAAGAGGCCTGTTTCTGTTTCCAGCCTTCTTCCTGCATCATCCTGTGAGGCTCACATTTTACACTGACTATTTCAGTCTGTGTGTTTTGACTGTCACACCAATTGGCAATTACAATGTGTGTGTGTGTGTTAAGGTTAGGGTTATGGTTAGGTGTTACGGTTAGGGTTAGGGTTAGGAGTTAGGGTTAGGTATAGTTTTAGGGTTAGGGGTTTGGGATTAAGGTTAGGCTTAGGGTTAAGGTAAGGGTTATGGTTAGGTTAGGGTTAGGGTTTAGGGAAAATAGGATTTTGGATGGGAATCTATTATTTGGTCCCCACAAGGATAGCAATACAAAACTGGGTGTGTGTGTGTGCGTTTTGTATCACTACCACACTACCGCAGGCAATTCTGTTGGAGAGCTTATGCAAGCTATTAATATTAATTTGTCTATAGGACAAAACCACAAGTAAGTGAAATAATAATACCTGACAAAGGCAAACATTTTATGCATGAATTAATTCCATGTAATATGAGCTTCTTTATGACCTGGTGTTTACAGCTACACCTGACAGTATTACAGCCAATAATTTCATTTCCTTACACTTTGGCCCAAAACAAATTCTAATTGGCAATTGCTAATCCCTCGTAAATATGCCACGGACAGAACCTCATCCAATTGATTCCCATTGGTCTGGTTTTCGCACTGCGGCTGAAACAGGAGTCTTTAACTGGAAGGATATCATAGTGGAAAAGCCCTAGCTCATGAAACAACCTCTAAAGCATTCACATGTTTTTAGTGCCCATCATTATTGTGGAGACTGGCGAGGTTAAAAAACAAAGATGGTGATAGAAAGGTATTGGGTGCAAATGGAAAAGGAAAATAGAGTGGTAGTGGATGAACATGGCCTGTTGCCACTGATGTGTTCCAAAGGCTGGATAATGTATTCATATTAAACACTAGCATGCTAGCAACCAGGGCTTTGTCAGATGGAAAGGATGCTGTTGCTAACTTGCTGATTACAGACTTGGAGGAAAACAAGCTTTTCACTCCACACACAAAAGGGAGAGAAAGGGGAAGAAATCAATACAGTTCCAGCCAAGCCAGGATGGCAAATGAAAAGCATACAGGCTACAATAATGGGTATGAATTTCTGAATGTGCAGCTCATGCTTTATTCCCAGGGTTTGAATATACTGTACTGCAGTAGGGTGATTGATGAGCTAAGGGGAGGGTAAGTGCATTTTCTGCACATTATGGCTGCCATGCCAGGGTGTTTATTCAACAGTGGAGGGGGTGAGAAAAACTGCCCTTCATTGGTTTACATTTGGTTGTGATGTAGCACCACTGGGTTGTTGACTTAATACAGAAAGGATGTAATCTTTGTTCAAAGCATGTACTTTTAGTACACACTAAGTACTGAATCTGTCAGTTATACTGAGAGTATATAGTGCTTTATTGGACAAATCATGCTGTATCGAATCTTCTTTGGCTCGCTAGTGGATGTCTTGGATGTTTTCATTGTTGATGCAAAACACAAGAATTCAAAGAAATCACATTAACTATTTAACTCACGATCTCCTGCAATTACACTTGTCTGCATGCCTGGTGGTACCTCAGGTTGTATGAGGCTGGCCACTGCTGATACTGCTGCTGCATGGCTAGCAGCTATATGGGGCCTTCTTAGGTAGAGACAGAATAGAGAGAGAATGTAGACTGCTGTTTAAACTGTGACACTCGCTCTGAATGACAAACAGACTGCGTTGAACAAAGAGAAAAATAGCATTACAATATTTACAGCAGTGAGGGAGAGGGAGATGGAGCTTTTGTGAGTAGAACAAACTATGATACATTTCACATCATTTGTAAGGCATCCTTGCTGCATCTGGCTGGCTGCCTGGGAGGAGAGATGGTACGGGGGCAGTATGTGTGTATGGGGGCATACTACTGCTGCTTCACATGGGAGTGAGTCAGTCATGAGTGGCATCACCTGTGAATGCAGACTGTGTGCAGATGAAGCATGACTAAGTCTGGACAGAGAGGAACGGAGCGGTCGGTGTTGTTGGGGCCGAGTAGAGTCTTGGCCGTGGCATTGCATTGCCGTCTGGCCATAGATCTATCCATCCCGTTTCCAGGGTGACAGTCTCTGGGTGGTTGTGTTGTTGTGAGGGAGTAGCAGCACAGGAAAATAGGGTTGGGAAACAACATGTAAGAGGCAAGCTGTGGCTACTGGGATGTAAGATGTCTCTAAAACAGGAGGTTGGTTTTAATCATTGTTCTCCCATCCAAGTATGACTATACAGTACATGACTAAAGATATATGTATCTATCTACATATGTCAGGAGACGAGACAGTGTGAAATTGAAGGTCCATCACAGTATACATTATCACAAGGTTGTTTGCATTGTTTCAGCATGGGATGGGAAACATGCATCTCAATATGCAAATCTGTGGTGGACAATTCGTTCAGCAGCCAGATGTCATTCGTTCTGCATCTTCTAGACCACCACAATGCTTTACATGGCAGCAGGTGGTTGTGTCAGCTGGACAGCCGGTGATTCAGAAACAGCAATAGCTAAATCAGGAAAAGGGATGCAAACCAGGGTGTGGCTCAATTTGAATTGAATGCAGTCAATTCAGGAAGTGATTTTAATTTAAAATTCAAAAATGTCAATACATTTGAAATAAATCGTTTTTACTTTTCAGTTTATTGAGAAGTCATTGAAAATAAATGCCCTTTTTTCTATTATTGAATTGTAATTTTAGTTTACTTCCTGAATTGACTGTCTTCAATTTGAATTGAGCCCAACCCTTATGCAAACTGTATTATTTCTACCAATCTGACCTTACAGGATACCGTACATTTATCATTGTAAACATGTGATTTGTATTGTTAATCTTATAAATGCACAAAGTGCTCTAGATAAAACAGAACAGTGTGAGGCTTAGTCTCTCCGGCTTAACAGCGTCTGTACGTAATAGTATGTCAGTTTGGCATAGAAGAACCCCATCACTGCTTACGTCACTACCTTATCCGATTGAATAAAATACCAAATAGTAGCTAGCAAGATGGAGATCCCAGAGGTTATTTTTAATTCCGGCTACTCTACTGCCATGAGGTAAATCTTTCATACTGTAGAGAATGAAATTAAAAAAGAACAAGGGGGGCTTCATATTTTTTTTCAAGCTGAATTTCATGCACAATTCTTTTGAAATGTATACCTTTCAGAGAGTGGTTCCACTTTCATAGCTATGAAACTCAACGACTTCATTTGTGTATGAGTGTGTCACTCTCTCTTTGTAGTGCTGATTGAAAGTGCTATACCCATCTGCTTTCTGTGAGGTAAAATTCGTAGACATGTCGTCTCTACGCACATCCATCCTCCCTTTGAGATAGGTCACAGGTGTAAGAGAGGCGTTGCTGGGTGGTTGAAGGGGAAAGGTGGGAAAAGAGGTCAGGATCACCTTTTCTCCCACACAAATGGTCATGTCACATTTACACAATTACCACGAACAGTCAAGCTTTCATGGCCTGCCTGCACACTGTCTCTCCTGTGGTCAATAAAACATGAGTTGAATCCCAGAGCGGGGGACTGAGCAGAGTAATAGCGTCCCCATCCCACCACACGCTGTCTGGCCTGGTTTTATCACTCTCATGTTGTGGCAAGCAAACATTACCCGCACTTACGGTGTAAGCAGATTTGGGCTCTAGCAGGATGGACATGAGTGTGTACTGTAACATTGTAAATATAACCACCCACACAGGGACTTTGGATGACTTTACTGCATTCGGGTTCCCTTTTAAAATGTGGTGTAATGAGAAATGTTAGAGATACTGCATCCTGCCAGAGTGAATGAGCTAAGGCTAAGCAGTTTAAAGCCATTTAAATAAAGAGGAATAGTTGGCTACCTTTAAAGTGGGATTGGCACTAAGTTTCACACAAGTGGTCTGCGCTGAAATAGTTTTACCCAACCCCAGCATTTGACAATTTGTAAGGGTTGGGGTGAGGTGTGACCCAGGTGCGGTGCAGGATATACAATAGGCAGTAGGCAGAGATGGTGAAACAAGGATCTTTACTGGTGGTCCCGAAGCCAAAATAAAAAATAACGGACTTATCACAAAAAAAGAAAGGCGGAGTAAATTAGTCTCCAAATACCGGCTGACAGCCAAAATACGAAATACTACCTAAGACTGAAACAAATAACGAAACAGGGAGAACACTTCTCAAGTACCTGTATATAGATCTCCAATCAGACACTGAGTAGTACTGCTGGACATAGAGAAACTAGCAGAGAAAACTGAGCAAGGGAACACAGGGAAGTGAGGGCATAAATACACAGGTGAACCGATAGACACAGGTGACACCAATAGGATGATGATTAGTCCCTACTGTGAGTGAGGAGGTGCCTAAGGTTGTCAGAGGATGACACCTAGTGGGTTGCTCCGGAACTGCGACCTCCTCCTGTACTGTGACCCCCACCATGCGGGAAGATCCCACGTGGAGAGCCACACCCTCTGTCCCGGCCGAGAGACCGGAGCCGGGCGACACCTGCGGTTGGCTTGATGTTGAGACCTGACCGAGGCCCACTTAAGCGCCGCCCGTACCTGCCTCCAGGTGCGGCGACAGCGACTGATGTGGGCCTGGACCGACGGGACCGACGCCTCCTCCACTTGCTCGGGGAATGGGGGGGTTGGTACCCGTATTGGCACTGGAAGGGGGACAGGCCAGTGGACGAGCAGAGAAGGGTGTTGTGGGCGTACTCCGCCCATGCCAGTCGCTGACTCTATGTAGCTGGGTTGCTGGAGGCGTAGCACCTCAGCACCCCCTCCAGATCCTGGTTTATACGCTCCGTCTGCCCGTTCGACTGGGGATGGAAGCCGGAAGACAAGCTGACGGAGGCGCCGAGGCAGGTGGCGAACGCCTTCCAGAACCTGGAGGCGAACTGAGGGCCCCGATCCGACACCACATCTTGGGAAAGGCCATGGACCCGGAAAACATGCTGCACCACCAACTTAGCCATCTCCCGGGCCGACGGGAGTTTGGGAAGGGGAATGAAGTGGGCAGCCTTTGAGAACTGGTGACTGTGTATCCATCAGAGGGGGGTAGGGCAGAAATGAAATCCAGCGAGATATGGGACAAGGGGCGCTTGGGGATAGGCAGGGGTCGGAGCAGCCCTGCCGCGCGTTGACGTGCTCTTCGTGCGTGCGCACACCGGGCAAGCAGCCACGAAGGCGCGCGTATCCCCCTCAGCCGATGGCCACCATAACCTCCTACGCAGAAACTCCAATGTCCTGGCGCCCCCCGGGTGGCTGGTGAGGTCGGACGCGTGCGCCCACTGAAGTAGTCGCGAGCACGCAGCCTTGGGTATGTACATCATCCCCGATGGACCTCCGCCCGGATTGGGCTCCCGCCGAAGCACTGCTCTGACCAGCCTATCAATACCCCACAAAACTGGGGAAGCAATCAGGGCATTAGGGACAATGGGGTCGTCCCTCTCCACCAGGTCTACGGTTCTTCGACCCCGGACGGATTGAGATGGTGAACCGGAACCTGGTGAAGAACAACGCTCACCTGGCCTGGTGCGAGTTGAGCCTCTTGGCCCCCTGAATGTAGGCTAAGTTCTTGTGGTCAGTCCATACGATGAATGGATGGGCGGCCCCCTCTAGCCAATGTCTCCACTCCCCAAGGGAGAGCTTGACCACTAGCAGCTCACGGTTCCCCACGTCGTAATTCCGCTCCACCGGGGACAGCCGACAGGAGAAAAACGTGCAGGGGTGAGTCTTATTCTCCGTGAGGAACCTCTGGGACAGGATTGCTCCCACCGCACCGTCTGAAGCATCCACCTCCACAATGAATGGCAGGGACGGATCAGGATGCCCAAGGACCGGAGCCGATGTAAAGCGCCACTTAAGCGCATCAAATGCGTTCCCCGGTTCCGGCGTCCAGAGGAAGGAGCGTACACTCGTCTGGGTGAGGGCTGTCAGGGGAGCAGCTAGGGAGCTAAAAACCCGGCCCTCTGCAATGACTCGAATGCCGTCGTCATTAGAGGGAGTGGGTAGCAGTTCTTAACCGTGATGTCATGGAGCGCCCGGTAATCAATGCACGGCCACTGCCCACCGTCCTTTTTCCGCACGAAGAAGAAGCCTGCGCGCGCGGGTGAGGTAGAGGGATGGATGTGACCCTTCGACGAGTGCCTTGTCGATATACTCCCTCATGGCCAGCGTCTCCGGCCGGGACAAGGAAAACAATCACCCTCGTGTGGGCATGGGCCCGGCAGGAGATCGATAGCGCAGTCGTAAGGCCTGTGAGGAGGTAGGCCCTTGGCACACCTCTTACTAAACACCTCCCCCAGATCCCAATACTCCCGGGGAATGCCTGCCAGGTCTGGGCCGGTGACGGAGTCTGTAGCTGCTGTCCTCCCGGTGGCAACCACCGCTAGGGCGGTAGGCGGTTCGGAGTGCGGGACCTGGGGAAGAGGTGAGACTGGTAGGTGGTCTGGGACGGTGGTTTGGGCTGATGAGTGGTCGGTGGAGACTGGAACAGGACGAGGGTGGAGCCTCCCTCCAGGATGAGCCGCCCCGTGGACCAGTCTATCCGGGGTTTGTGGGCGACCAGCCAGGGGTGCCCGAGGACGAAGGGACACTCCGGAGAGTCCACAATGAAAATCCCTTATTGATGTTACTTATTAAATAAACTACAATCCCGTGTAGATGAACGGGAGGAAACAGGTTAAAGAAGGATTTTTAAGCCTTGAGACAATTGAGACATTGTTTCACGCTCAACAGTTTCCTGTGTGTACAGTATCAAGAATGGTCCACCACCCAAAGGCATTGGATGCGTCTCAATCCACCGCATCCGCCTATGTCGCACTTCCGCATCTGCGGTGAAAGGTGAAAGTGCCAGGTCATGAGACATCCCGAAAATCGGTCTTCTCACAAAATCATCTGATTTAGCCTACAAGCTATGGAAAGATGAGACTCCCATGATGGCGTTCTCTGTTTTGCTCTACGACCCCCACAAGCATATTGGGACTCGTCTGAAGTTGGTACAGCCGTCGATACAGTTTGTCTGTACTGTCTGAACAGTTTGGGCTACACACTAATATGACCCCTCTGTGGAAAGGTGAGACTCTCACGAACACATAGAGTACCAGTCAAAAGTTTGGACACACTTACTCATTCCAGGGTTTTTCTTTATTTTTACTATTTTCTACATTGTAGAATAATAGTGAAGACATCAAAACTATGAAATAACACATATGGAATCATGTAGTAACCGAGAAAGTGTTAAACAAATCAAAATATATTTTATATTTGAGATTCTTCAAAGTAGCCACCCTTTGCCTTGATGACAGCTTTGCTCAACCAGCTTTACGAGGTAGTCACCTGGAATGCATTTCAATTAACAGGTGTGCCATGTTAAAAGTTAATTTGTGGAATTTCTTTCCTTCTTAATGCGCTTGAGCCAATCAGTTGTGTTGTGACAAGGCAGGGGTGGTATACAGAAGACAGCCCTATTTGGTAAAAGACCAAGTCCATATTAAGGCAAGAACAGCTCAAATAAGCAAAGAGAAACGACAGTCCATCATTACTTTAAGACATGAAGGTCAGTCAATCCGGAATACTTCAAAATCTTTGAAAGTTTCTTCAAGTGCAGTCGCAAAAACCATCAAGCGCTATGATGAAACTGGCTCTCATGAGGACCGCCACAGGAAAGGAAGACCCAGAGTTACCTCTGCTGCAGAGGATAAGTTAATTAGAGTTACCAGCCTCAGATATTGCAGCCCAAATAAATGCTTCACAGAGTTCAAGTAACAGACACAGCTCAACATCAACTGTTCAGAGGAGACTGTGTGAATCAGGCCTTCATGGTCGAATTGCTGCAAAGAAACCACTACTAAAGGACACCAATAAGAAGAAGAGACTTGCTTGGGCCAAGAAACACGAGCAATGGACATTAGACCGGTGGAAATGTGTCCTTTGGTCTGATGAGTCCAAATTTCAGACTTTTGGTTCCAACCGCCGTGTCTTTGTGAGATGCAGAGTAGGTGAACGGATGATATCCGCATGTGTGGTTCCCACCGTGAAGCATGGAGGAGGAGGTGTTATGGTGTGGGGGTGCTTTGCTGGTGACACTGTCTGTGATTTATTTAGAATTCAAGGCACACTTAACCAGCATGGCTACCACAGCTTTCTGCAGCGATACGCCATCCCATCTGGTTTGCGCTTAGTGGGACTATAATTTGTTTTTCAACAGGACAATGACCAAAACACACCTCCAGACTGTGTAAGGGCTATTTGACCAAGGAGAGTGATGGAGTGCTGCATCAGATGACCTGGCCTCCACAAATACCCGACCTCAACCCAATTGAGATGGTTTGGGATGAGTTGGACCGCAGATTGAAGTAAAAGCAACCAACATGTGCTAGGCATATGTGGGAACTCCTTCAAGACTGTTGGAAAAGCATTCCTCATGAAGCTGGTTGAGAGAATGCCAAGAGTGTGCAAAGCTGACATCAAGGCAAAGGGTGGCTACTTTGAAGAATATAAAATATAAAATATGTTTTGTTTGTTTAACACTTTTTTGGTTACTACATGATTCCATATGTGTTATTTCATAGTTGTGATTATTCTACAATGTAGAACATGGTAAAAATAGAGAAAAACCCTTGAATGAGTAGGTTTGTCCACACTTTTGACTGGTACTGTACATGTTGGGTGTTTTGCTTTAGAACGCCCACAGACCTCACTCGTCTGAAGGTCCCCCAGTTGACAAAATGAATGGAAGTATATATGGAGACTGTTTAGTACCAAGAAATAAGGGGTTACATATATGTAGAATGTTTCCTGATCTTACTTATATCAAATCAAAAATCAAATCAAATGTTATTTGTCACATGCGCCGAATACAACAGGTGTAGACCTTACCATGAAATGCTTACTTACAAGTCCATAACCAACAATGCAAAATTAAAATTAAAAAAGTAAGTAAGAAAATATTTGGTTAAAAAAATGTATACAAAATAAAAGAAACAAAAGTACGAAAAAAAGCAATACAATAAAATAACAATAAGAAGGCTGTATACAGGGGTACCTGTACCGAGTCAATGTGCGGGGCTAGAGGTTGGTCAAGGTAAATTGAGGCAATATGTACATGTAGGTAGGGGTAAAGTGACTATGCATAGATAATAAACAGCGAGTAGCAGCAGTGTAAAAAAGGGGGTCAATGCAAATAGTCTGGGTAGCCATTTGATTAACTGTTTAGCAGTCTTATGGCTTGTGGGTAGAAGCTGTTAAGGACCTAGACTTGGCACTCCGGTACTGCTTGCCGTGCGGTAGCAGGGAGAACAGTCTATGACTAGGGTGGCTGGAATCTTTGATGATTTTTAGGGCCTTCCTCTGACACCGCCTGGTATAGAGGTCCTGGATGGCAGGAAGCTTGGCCCCAGTGATGTACTATGCCATACACACTACCCTCTGTAGAGCCTTGCGGTCGGATGCCGAATGGTAGCCATACCAAGCGGTGATGCAATCAATCAGGGTGCTCTCGATGGTGCAGCTGTAGAACCTTTTGAGGATCTGAGGACCCATACCAGGTCTCTGACCTCCTCCCTGTAGGCCGTCTCATCGTTGTCGGTGAGACAGCCTAAACTTAATGATGGTGTTGGAGACGTGCGTGGCCACACAGTCGTGGGTGAACAGGGAGTACAGGAGGGGACTAAGCACACACCCCTGAGGGGCCCCCGTGTTGAGGATCAGTGTGGCAGATGTGTTGTTGCCTACCCTTACCACCTGGGGGCGGCCCGTCTGGAAGTCCAGGATCCAGTTGCAAAGAGAGGTGTTTAGTCCCAGGGTCCTTAGCTTAGTGATGAGCTTTGAGGGCACTATGATGTTGAATGCTGAGCTTTAGTCAACCAACAGCATTCTCACGTAGGTGTTCCTTTTTACCCAGGTGGGAAAGGGCAGTGTGGAGTGCAATGGAGATTGCGTCATCTGTGGATCTGTTGGGGCAGTATGCGAATTGTAGTGAGTCTAGGATTTCTGGGATAATGGTGTTGATGTGAGCCTTGACCAGCCTTTCAAAGCACTTCATGGCTATGGACGGGAGTGCTACGGGGCGGTAGTAATTTAGGAAGGTTACCTTGGTGTTCTTATATCTCTCAGATATAGGACAGACACTTCAGAACAAACTTCCTTTTGATTATTTTTTGGGGGGACTATCTGTTGTTCTATGTAGTGACTATGTTATTCAATGTGTTTGTAAGGGCTAATAGCAGTAAGGCCAAAAATAATTGTTCATCATATCATTTTTTAATATATTTTTGATACGTCAAGGGGTCTTAATATTCAAAATCAAATAGCAAGATGATCCTTGGTATGACCTTCTTAAAACAATTCCATATAGCTTAGTATAACCCCCCTCCCCCGGCTTAGACAGGGCTTCGACTCTTATGAGTTAAACTTGATTTATTTGTCATTTTTTGTTAAAGATCTACACAAAATACTCTGTAATGTCAAAGTGGAAGACATTTGTAATAATTTTTTAATTAATGGAAAATATCATGACAATACATCACCTTTGGCAGTAATTACAGCTGTGAGTCTTTCTGGGTAAGTCTCTAAGACCTTTGCACACCTGGATTGTACAATATTTGCACATTTTTATTTTTTTTACTCTTCAAGCTCTGTCAAGTAGTTTGTTGATCATTGCTAGATAGCCATTTTCAAGTCTTGCCATAGATCTTCAAGCCAATTTAAGTCAAAACTGTAACTAGACCACTATGGAACATTCAATGACATCTCGGTAAGCAACTCCAGTGTATATTTGGCCTTGTGTTTTAGGTTATTGTCGTACTGAAAGGTGAATTTGTCTCCCAGTGTCTGTTGGAAAGCAGACTGAACCAGGTTTTTCTCTAGGATTTTGCCTGTGCTTAGCTTTATTCCATTTATTTTTATCCCGAAAAACTCTCTAGTCCTTGCCGATGACAAGCATACCCATAACATGATGCAGCCACCACCATTCTTGAAAATATTAAGAGTGGTACTCAGTGATGTGTTGTGTTGGATTTGCCCCAAACATAACATGTTGAATTCAGAACAAAAAGTTAATTTCTTTGCCACATTTTTTGCAGTTTTACTTTAGTGCCTTGTTGCAAACAGGATGCATGTTTGGAATATTTGTATTCTGTACAGGCTTCCTTCTTTTCACTCTGTCATTTATGTTAGTATTGTGGAGTAACTACAATGTTGTTGATCCATCCTCCGTTTTCTCCTATCACAGCCATTAAACTCTGAAACTGTTTTAAAGAAATCCCTGAGCGGTTTCCTTCCTCTACGGCAACTGATTTAGGAAGGGCGCCTGTGTCTTTGTAGTGACTGGGTATATTAATACACCATCCAAAAGTGTAAAATTAATAACTTCACCATGATCAAAGGGATATTCAATGTCTGCCTTTTTTTTCATATACCAATAGGTGCCTTTCTTTGCAAAACATAGGAAAACCTCTCTCGTCTTCGTGGTTGAATCTGTGCTTGAAATTCACTGCTCGACATAGGGACCTTACAGATAATTGTATGTGTGGGGTACAGAGATGGGGTAGTCATTTAAAAATCATGTTAAACACTTTTATTGCACACAGAGTGAGTCCATGCAACTTATTATGTGACTTGTTAAGCACATTTTTACTCCTGAATTTATTTAGGATTGCCATAACAAAAGGATTGAATACTTATTGTCTCAAGACATTTTAGCTTTTAATTTGTAATTAATTTGTAAACATTTCTAAAAACATAATTCCACTTTGACATTATGGGGAATTGTGTGTAGATCAGTGACACAAAATCTCAATTGATTCCATTTTAAATTCAGGCTGTAACACAACAAAATGTGGAAAAAGTCAAGAGGTGTGAATACTTTCTGGACTCTGACATTGCTCGTTCTAATTTCTTTCTTTTTACTTTTTGGGATTATGTGCATATTGTTTTGTATTGCTAGATATTATTACTGCACTTTTGGAGCTAAAAACATAAGCATTTCGCTGCACCTGCGATAACATCTGCAAATCTGTGTATGCGGCCAATAAACTTTGATTTGATTTGACAGACGTGTCAGCAGATCCAGGATAATCCATGAATAAACCCTGACAATACAAAAGAACAGGGTGTAGAAACAAAGATTAAAGTTATTTTTCTCCTCAGATTAACATACACACATATGGAGGGTTCATAGAGGTTTGTGTGTGTGTGTTTTAAATAGCAGAAATTATTCCAAAAAGAACCACCACCATGCAGTTGAACCTAAACACAAAGCTAATTTAAGTAAGCTCTCAAGGATGAGAAAAGCAGCACATGATGTCTGTGTCCTAAAAAACATGAGATCTGCCTGTCAAGCAAGCCCACCACTACAGCTCTTCATCCCCAGGGTACCAGCCTACATCTTCACCAAGCCTTGCCTGACCGTACGTAGCCGTAACCATGATCCTGACCTACAACTCTGCTCTTTTTCTGCCTTAAGGCCCAAGGTGAATCCACAGATACAATCTGTCAGCTGTAAAGCTTCAGCTTGGCTACTGGTTCACAGAGGATCATACACAGGACGGCATGATGTAAATTGAAATGACCTTGTGTTTAGGGTGGACTCTGACCAGCGTTCAGCTGTCAGGATAAGTGGAGAGGAGAGAGAGGATACGTGTACTTTCTATCACACCTAACTGAACTGCTAGAAAGGCCTGAAGAAAAAGGAGAGATGAGGGTATCTGGAACTAATGCTCAGCTGTGATGAGGATGGAGAGGCTGTCTAATGCACCTCATGTGTTTTGGCTCCTCTACGAGATAGACCTTTCTCTGCAGGCCTGTAAAGGATGGTTCAATGTCAAGACTGAGAGACAGACAGGCCCTATTCCACTGTCTCATTTGGGAGATGGATGGAGATGGTATCTCCGTCTCGATTGAGGGGGGAAGGAAAGCGATTGATCGGGTTAAGGTGTAGCTAAATCAAATCAAATCAAATCAAATCAAATCAAAATGTATTTGCCACATGCGCCAAATACAACAGGTGTAGACATTACAGTGAAATGCTTACTTACAAGCTCTTAACCAACAATGCAAAGTAAAACAAATAAAAAGTGTTAAGCAAAAAAAAAATCAGCAAATAGCTAAAGAGCAGCAGTCAAATAAAATAACAGTAGGGAGGCTATATACAGGGGGTACCGGTACAGAGTCAATGTGCAAGTCGAGGTAATTGACGTAATATGTACATGTGGGTAGAGTTAAAGTGACTATGCATAAATAATAAACAGAGTAGCAGCAGATTAAAAAAGGGGGACGGGGTGGGGGTGGGGGGGCAGTGCAAATTGTCCGGGTAGCCATGATTAGCTTTTCAGGAGTCTTATGGCTTGGGGGTAGAAGCTGTTGAGAAGCCTTTTGGACCTAGACTTGGCGCTCCGGTACTGCTTGCCGTGCAGTAGCAGATAGAACAGTCTATGACTAGGGTGGCTGGAGTCTTTGACAATTTGTAGGGCCTTCCTCTGACACCGCCTGGTATAGAGGTCCTGGATGGCAGGAAGCTTGGCCCCAGTGATGTACTGGGCCGTACGTACTACCCTCTGTAGTGCCTTGCGGTCGGAGGCCGAGCAGTTGCCATACAGTGATGCAACCAGTGCTCTCAATGGTGCAGCTGTATAACTTTTTGAGGATCTGAGGACCCATGCCAAATGTTTTCAGTCTCCTGAGAGGGAATAGGCTTTGTCGTGCCCTCTTCATGACTGTCTTGGTGTGTTTGGACCATGATAGTTTGTTGGTGATGTGGACACCAAGGAACTTTAAGCTCTCAACCTGTTCCACTGCAGCCCCGTCGATGAGAATGGGGGTGTGCTCAGTCCTCTTTTTTTTCCCGTAGTCCACAATCATCTCCTTTGTCTTGATCACGTTGAGGGAGAGGTTGTTATCCTGGCACCACACGGCCAGGTCTCTGACCTCCTCCCTATAGGCTGTCTCATCGTTGTCTGTGATCAGGCCTACCACTGTTGTGTCGTCTGCAAACTTAATGAAGGTGTTGGAGTCGTGCCTGGCCATGCAGTCATGGGTGAACAGGGAGTACAGGAGGGGACTGAGCACGCACCCTTGAGGGGGCCCCGTGTTGAGGATCAGCGTGGCAGATGTGTTGTCACCTACCCTTACCACCTGGGGGCGGCCCGTCACGATGTCCAGTATCCAGTTGCAGAGGGAGGTGTTTAGTCCCAGGATCCTTAGCTTAGTGATGAGCCGTGAGCTGCCCAGTGAGGATGCATTGACTGCCTGGGAATTCGGCAATTAGAATGTAAAAAAAAACAAGAGCCCTCCATTTTAATCCTTTATTTCACATGTTTGCGGGCTTCTGGGGAAGAATAACAAGCTGGAGCAAATTAATGACACTTTTAATGTACTTTTTTCTATGGGATTTCCATGCTTTGTGTAGATTATTAAGGATGAATCCAAATCACATTTACAGCTTGTGCAGTAATTCCCTGAAGGTGAGACACATGCACAATTTGAGCTGAGACTGCTGTGTCTAGCTCTATCACTCACAGAGGGAGCAAAGCAGAGTTTACACATTTGCCTCCCATGAGGACACAGTATTCTGCTGCATTAGGCTTGCTCAAATGGCTCTACAGTACAGACAGTGTTCTCCATCTTTCAACATGCCTGTGTCTACCACCATACAGGGTGAGCTTACATGAGAGAGCAGGTGGTCTGTCCTCATGGTGTCTCCTGAGACTCCGAGACAGAGTCTGCTGTCCCTGATGCCATTGTGGGGTTCAGTACTGTACACCTATCAGCCCTGATGGATCACAGAGTAAGTTGGGAGGCCCCTGTTACATTAATCAAAGCCAGATATCCTTTTCAGGCCTGGTGGCCTCAGTGAAAAATGATGACCAAGCCCAGCTGGAGGATGGAGGGTAGCGAAGGGGAAAATCCTAGTTTGGCTGAAACGGGCAAACCTTTACACTTGAACCCCACACGCTGCTCCCAGTCCCATATTTCTCACAGTTCATAAAACGTCCGATATTACCTCTGAACCTTTGTCTCGGGCAATGAAATGCATGACAAATTGCTCTTTGTGCTTTTAGCAGAGTTCAATAAGGCCCAAATTGCCACTTAAATGCCTCGTGGTGAGAGTGAGGCAGATGCGGCTGAAGTAGGCTGTGGAGACTCGTGTCGACACAAATCGTGTTCCACATTGCAAACTGCAAGGAGGAGAGAACTGATTTAATTCTAAGCTCCATATAAAGTGGAGGTTTCAATAGATGTAATAAATTATATTGTTGGAAGTGTGCTGAAATGTTAATAGATGGTTCCAGAAGGGACATTTAGAACCAAAGTTTGACCTTCATTTTCACCTTCAAGCGTTCGTAAAGAATTCATAATGTATTGACTCAAAAAGGTATACAGGTAATTACGTGTGGATAGTCTTCTTCAGAAAAATCTATGGCACTGAATCACCAAGGGCCTTTTGAAAAAACTTTGTACAAACCTCTATTCTTATCTCTAGCAGACAGAATATGAAAATCATTAAGCCTAGTAAACAGGATTGAGTCCATTCTCAACACTTATGTAACTATCTTTAGGAAGGAGCCAGGAAATAAGAAAGAACCTGCTATCATGCATGGCCTCCCTCTCTCCCTTCAGCCACATACAAAGGCCCAGGGCCTGGAGACTGAAGTGTAGCACCATCACCAGCACATAGCGTAACCAGGACACAGCCTGAATGCACCACATCCCTGGAGCTCTTTCCACCACATTACCAGTGAACAGTGTGAGTGCACGCAGGCTCTTTGTCTCGCCAGCTGAAAGAGAGAGGCTCTTTCCCACTCAAAGCTCAGCCTGCCTGCCCATGTCTCTCCTGAAGCTCCCTAAAACACTTTGCAGCTACATCTGTTGCTCTGTTAAAACAGACCTTTTTCCCATCTCTTTGGGTTTCCATCTGGATTTACCCCTATGTTATTTTTTATCTTACAATAAAGATAAGAAAATAAACATTTTATGTGCAACCATAGATGAAGAGGGCTTAGAATAACCTTTTTTAAATCTCAAATGTGACCGGGCAGATGGCTGAATTTAAACATGACAGGGCCCTTTGCCTCTTTCTTTGTAGGCTATGTTACAAAGTATGGTGAAAGTGAGGCCCTCATTTGTACTGTGGTTGTGTATACTGTATTTTCCCTCTCACTCCTGCTGTTTTGTATTCCTCCCATCCCTTCCCTTGGTGACAGTACTGGACTCCCTGGTGCTATTTGACAGCTAATTTGCGCCTCTTCTAAACAACTAAATCCATTATATTTCCCTTTCTAATCAAGGCCCCCAGTTGATCTGTTAACTCATGGTAGGAAGGAATGAGTTATATGGATGACTGGGGTAAGTGCTCCCAGTACAAGTATTCTCAGTTTTAAAAGGCCAAGTGTGAAACGTCAATATTTCTGACTGCAACAGCAATCCTGGGCGGGGCCAAATGAGTCCTTCACACATGAGGAGAGAGACCACCCCCCCCACACACACACACAAACACACACACATACACACCATGTTAGCTTAATTATTAATCTCTGACTTTCATTCGGTAGCTTAAACCGCCCATGCCAAAATGAAACGGAATATGTAAAAAAAATAACTTCCCGGACTAATACTTATCGCACGAGTGAGGTTCTCTTTTTGGTTTAGCGCTGCGTTTGCTTTATGAAGTCTAATTTACAAATCTTGTTTGGTTGGATGTTTGCATATGTTATAGATTTTTCCTGTGTGCTCGGGGTAGTGAGGAGAAAATAAATAATCACAGTGGATTTATTGCCAACTTCAGCTTTGTTTAGAGAGAAAGCTCACTCATAGTTTTAATTACATTTTGTGGCACGTACTCATGGTAAAGCAATCAGATTATGGATATTAAAGGATTTGACAACTTCAGATCAGTATAATGCTTAAATTTGCTTTGGCTTTTAGTTTGACGACACGTCAGACTTTGACATATCAATACAAATAATTTGTGTATCACAGTATCGTTTACAAAGAGCATCTTTTTCCCAAGTGCATTACTGTATGACAAAGAAACTTTCCCAACAGCAAACATCTTCATGTCCTCTCCCCAACTCTCGGCGAACAAACAACAGTAATGAATAATAAACACATTGTAAATCAACCAGACAAACACATTGAAATCAAGTGAAGAAACACATTCTAAATCAAGTAGACAAACACATTGTAAATCAAGCAGACGAACACATTTGAAAATCAAGCAGACAAACATTGAAATCGAGCAGACAAACACATTCTAAATCAAGCAGACAAACACATTGAAATCAAGCAGACAAACACATTGAAATCAAGCAGACAAACACATTGAAATCGAGCAGACAAACACATTCTAAATCAAGCAGACAAAAACATTGAAATCAAGCAGACAAACACATTGATATCGAGCAAACACATTCTAAATCAAGCAGACAAACACATTGAAATCAAGCAGACAAACACATTCAAATTGAGCAGACAAACACATTTTAAATCAAGCAGACAAACACATTCAAATCAAGCAGACAAACACATTCTAAATCAAGCAGACAAACACATTTGAAAACAGCAGAGAGATACAGCACACATTTCCACGGATCTCTGCCTTGCATGGCGATGCTCCCGCACCTCTCTCTACCCTTGAAGCAGGGAGCTTGGCAGGCTTAAGTGTGCCTTGCAGGGAGGTGTTGCGGTATCACATTAGGAGGTGTGCACTGCTTACCTGCAGATAAATACCTCAGCCGAGGTGAGGGGTACCCTGCACACAACATCCACTGTTATGAGCACAGGGAGGTTAATGGGGCACAAAATGGTGGGGAGAGTATGTGTGTGTGTGCGTGTGTGTGTTGCAATCCCTAGGTGAGCTGATAAAGAAGCGTGCTGGAGGCAGCCGTGTCCTCATGTCAATGTGCGCCAGTGGCAGGAAGGGCATCCATTCTCTAACAGTGTGTGGAGAGTGCTTGCCCACATATCTACCGACATCCCATCACTCATTCCAGGAAGTCCCTCTTTTTTTGCCTTGAGCGAATGTAACACATGGTTGAGTGTCAACAGAGAGCTTCAGTGAACATGCTGTCTCCCTGTGACAGGGGCAACCCCCAATACATACAAACAGCGTGAATCACCTGCACTCTCTATATTCTATTAAATACACACACAGGTGAACATGTACAGTATATTTACATTTTAGTCATTTAGCAGACGCTCTTATCCAGAGCGACTTACAGTTAGTGAGTACATACATAATTTTTTATTTTTCATACTGGCCCCCGTGGGAATCAAACCCACAACCCTGGCGTTGCAAATGCCATGCTCTACCAACTGAGCTACATCCCTGCTGGCCAATCCCTCCCCTACCCTGGACGACGCTGGGCCAATTGTACGCTGCCCCATGGGTCTCCTGGTCGCGGCCGGCTACGACAGAGCCTGGATTCGAACCAGGATCTCAAGTGGCACACTTGAGTGCCTTAGACCACTGGACCACTCGGGAGCATATTTCACATACTTATTTTTTGCAGTTTAGCTAGGTCCATGGATTCAGTCAGATAATCATCTTGTGGTCGCACATCAATGATTAGTAGGCTAGGCAGTGGGCGGCAGGTAGCCAAGCAGTTAGAGCGTTGGATGCCTAAGGTCGCTAGTTTGAGGTGAAGAAATCTGTTGATGTGCCCTTGGGCAAGGCACTTAATGCTAACTGGCTGTGATCTATCTCAGGGGGAGTTGGGATATGTGAAAAACACATTTCCATGAAGCAGGACAAATATAAGCACCCACCAAATTATTATACTCTTTATAACATCTGCAGTCCATTGCTTCATTAAAAAAATCGAAACTTTCTCAGCAGTAGCATTTTTTCCTCCATTCAGCAATTAGCCACCATTCTCCCTCAGTGTGTCAGTAACGTGATCTGCTACGTGGGCACTTCTCTCCTTCATTAGGGTGTCTCTCTTTCTCTCTCTCTCTCTCTCTCTCGCTCTCTCTCTCTCTCGCTCTCACACACACAAACTGATGGCAATTAGACTGTGGTTCTGCTCAAAGGCAGAAAAGCTCAACCTGCTAGTCTTGTCAGAGGGAGGCTTCTCTTGAACAGCTAAACTAAAACATCAGTGCTCTGCTGTAACAAGGAGAGAGAGAGGGACCAAGAAACAGACACAGACTCATTTCCAAAGGCTCTCCAGGGAGCTGGCACAGGGATGATCATTTGGAGCCCAAAAAATGAGCTTTTCTACTGAGCCTGATCACTTTGAGCCTGGGTGTCCATGGCACGAGTGCAGAGTTCCAGGCCCTGACAATAACACCCATGTTAATGCTATCGGAAGGGTGGACTGGAGACGAGGCAGGAGCCTGATTAGGATAAATGGACTGTTGAGAGGCTCCAAGAGATAAACAGAAGAGACAGACCAGCAGACAGACGGGAGAAATAGAGCCTGAGGGACAGATGGAGGACAAGGTCCTAAAGGAATCAGGGTAAAATAAATGATCAAGTTCAGTCAATAGACTGTGTCGATTCAGCTATTGGTTGAATATTTATCCTCACTCCGAGTCCTCTAATTTATCAAACCCAATGGTTTTCCCCCTCTCTTTTCTGCCGACAGTGATTTTTTAAATTTCCTCAGTCAATGATTTGTCCTTCCTGTGTATCCGCTGTATTAAATCAAGATTAATTGTGTGGGCAACTCCCACTTCGCTGTGACTTTAGTTTCTACGCCCACTGCAGTCATGCCAAGCCAGTATTGTTCCGGGCCAGCACACTAGCAGTCTGTGGGGGGATGACGGGGACAAAGAAAAGTGCAGTATGTCCACTCGTACACTCGCACAGTACACTCAAGTTTCCATATACCAACTTCAAAAGAGGACGCTGTGTCTGTTTCATTGTAAATCAAATGGACGTTGTTTTTAACATGAGTCTGAAAGAAGAGTATTACTATATCCTAAAATACCCTGATGTTAGTAGCTGTCATGTTACTCATCCTTACATAAAGCCTCTCTGTTATATTTAAAACTGGTGTAGGAGTCTTTTTAGTAATATTTTTAAAGCAGCACAGCTTGTCAACTACTGCCGAGAGGGAACCACTAACCACGTCTTTATCCCAACACTGGCAGGATGTTCACGGTATGCTAGACCACTGATCCAACAAGGACGCACAGTGTTCTTTTTAAGGTCTATCATCTCAGGGAGATTACTTAAGCCTCTGTTTTACGGCGAGTGCAGCTCCTCTCATTTCCCCTTCTAATTATCCAGAGTCGAGGTGTGAACCGTGTGATTGCACTCTGTGGCAGAAGGTATATTACCTTTTAAGGCGTCCAGTGGGGTACCTCCGGGAGAGGCAGCAAATCATTTCAACTCACATTGAATTCGATTGTTGGAGCATGTAAAGGGATTTTCTCATTGTTGTGGTTGACTGGAGCCGCAGAC